>NC_080024.1:148421728-149024035 GCF_030020395.1 Manis pentadactyla | reverse complement strand
AATGTTATACATAATGTACAGATATGTGTGTGTGTGTGTGTGTGTACACATACACTCTTCACGCAGTAGAACTGTTTGAATTCATGGTTTACAAGACTGCTTATTACTACTTTTACTCCTAAAAGTAGGGTGACATTGATACTACAAGACGTATGTCAGGGAAAATAAACATGCAACAACATTGACAATAAAAACTGGGCATCATTTGTAATTCAGGTAAAAGGATCCATCCCTGCTTGTCATTTCTTAATTGTCTTTTGAGGTATCTATTTTGCAACGTGGTTGCAAGTATTGGTTACTTTTGAAGGATTATTTTATTAAATAGATAGTTTTTAATATAAAAGGCAAGTGTGATTCCTGTATCACATCTGATTTCAAAGCCTATGTCTTTAATCCTATGCCACATTGTTTTCCATGGAGAATATGAAAAATAATATTTTCTCACTTAGTGCTTTCTGTATTAAACATGCACATAATCATTTTTCTACTTTTAATCCTAAAAGACAATGAAGTTTAATTACAGAGTTATTTCAACTCATGACTCAAATGTAGAGTTTTAATAAATTCACTCTGTATTTACTTCCTTGGGGTCAAACGACTGGTGCTCTCTGTAAGTATGTTAGCTGAAGTCCTCTTTGAACCTTATTATGACTCTGCTCTGGGGTGTGCTCATCTCATTCTGAAGCTGTTGCCTCATCTATGCTCATTTGTCAATGAAAGCACGTGTGGCAAGGAAATCTATGGTGATTCAAGAGTTCAAGAGATGATTAAATTTTTGAATCAATTTCTAAAGAATATGGTCCTGTTATGTTGAAGTATGTGAAAGACAAGGGTTTTTTTTAGAATAAATTTGCTATTGAAACAATAAAGCCAGAACATATTTCTAATTATTTTATATTTAAACATAGCAAAACAAAATACATGTAACATTTTTAAAAATTAATGCTTGAGGAAAAGCAAGTAAATAAGGTTTTAAAGTGAACTCAGAGGGATAAATAGAATAAAGCATGAGATTTAGTAAAGTACATTTGTAATTTTAGAGATAGGGTTTCATAATATGTAGTTAGATCAACATTTAAATTGATCACTTGAAGCAAAAACATATCAACTTAGTTAAAATTTTGTGAATTATAGAATACAAAAGCAGTTTATAAATAAAATATCAAGCATACAGTCAAGGAAAAAATGTAAATGTGCAGAGCAAACAATATAAACTGAATATATTTATTTAACATAGAATTTAATACTTAGATGTTAACCACTGTATCAAAAGTAATAGAAATGGCTAAATACAAAAATTACACAATGCATCCTCCTCATTCTATAAGACCAGTTTTCATAGAATAAAAAAAACAGATATGGAGAGATTTGAGATTCCCATTATTTTTATATAAAGCTAATCAGTTATAGGATGGGAAATGAAGCTCTAAAATAAAATATAATTAGGTAAATATTCTCAGAAACTCTCAAAGTTAATGCTTATGTAGCTCAACTTTGAAGATACACTTTGGAAAATTTTCGTTTCATTTTAAGGGAAACTGGTTAGAAAGAACTTCTACAACACTAAGTAACCAATTTTCATGTATTTTTTTTTCTTTTTCTTGAATTTTTTTTAACATCCACATGCCTAAGTTCATTTTAGAACAGTTTTGGGGAAAGTATTGGTAAATGCTTATTGTAGGTATTGCCATGCATCAATATAAAAAATAATTGCTTGACTGTTTAAGTCTCAATAGTAACATAAACAAGCTACCTGAGTACAAAAAAAAGAGCAACACATAAATTGTTATAAAACACACTTGCTGCTGTGTTAACAACCTTAAAGTTTGCAACATAACCGGTTTGCTGATTATAGGAAAGAGATGTTCTAGTTCCACATTTGTTTTCCCGGCAAATGAAGTTCACTGTGCTTAGTCTCTTCCTGGAAAGCGTCCCAAATTAAGCACCAGGCTATTCATCAGCTTGCCAGCTAAGTGATTAAAACTACTAACTACTTTAAAATGAAGCTGTAAGTGTATATGTATGTTTTATAATGTCATGCTAAACATTTAATTTGAACTTAATTTCAAACAGATTCTTCTGGAAAAAGATTTAAAAAACTTTAAATGAATTTCTTACTAAATTTTCCTTGAATTTATTTGTACCTGAAATACTTTTCCACTTTACTTACTTGAGCAAAATTTATTCTATGGTGATGTATTATATGTTTAAGCCATAAAAACATATGAACATCTAGAAATGTCTTTAAATATTTTAATGTTTTATTCATCTATTTTTATCCTGAATGTAACAGAACAGAGTCTCAAAATGATAATTCTTAATGATTTATGTATTTCCTAAAGGCCATGGAATTTTTGTAAGTAATACACCTTGCAAATTTTAATTTGTAATTCATTGAAAATTATAATTTCTATCATAATTCAAACTGTAATTCATTGAGGAAAATAATTACAAACAAAATTTCATCCCAACCCCTGAAAAGCTTTCCATAATGGTGGAACAGAGAAAACAGTTTTATAACTGAGAGTTTGATGGGCATTACAGGAAATCTGCTAAGACTGCCCAACCAGAAAGAAATCTCTCCCCTTTGTATAGCTCCACAGATACAACCCAACAAATGAATGTTGTCAAGATAAACAACTACTAGCCTTCAAGTACAACTTAACAACACCATGTGTCAAACAGTTCATCCTCAAGTCACTAGGTAGTTGGAGGGACCATCTGTGTTTGCTAAATGACTTTACTGTTTTCCTCATCATCTCCTGCAGTCAATGGCAGTACAAGGTCCTTGAGAAATATTGGTTGAGGCAAATGTGTTGAGAACATTTTTTTGAAGACTGTGTTGATAAATATATGAATTATATAAAGATCTTGTCCTCAGATGGCTTTAATTCAAGTAAAATAAAAATATACTATATTGCTTCTAACATAATTTTCATGACCCCATTTTTTCCCTAAGGACAGCATTAACATTCTTTATTTTCATTCTGTTATTTCAATTTGCAGATAATACACAACAGATTTCTTCAGTCCCTGTGTATGTGCAAGTTCTTAATATTAATGATCATGCTCCTGAGTTCTCTGAATACTATGAGACTTACGTTTGTGAAAATGCAGGCTCTGGTCAGGTAAGAACTCCTAATAAATTGCTGACATAAACATCGCCATGTGTTAGATACAATAACTTTGTGCTATGTAATCCTCCCATTTTGAAATGATAAAATAAGTTCTATTTATTACATGGTTTTATGTTGTGAGTTCTGTATAATTTGAATTTCTTAAAAAAACAAACATGTAAACTTCCAAGTTCTCCACTTCCAGATTCCTCTAATGTTTGAAACATCTGCTAACACTGGGGAGTCAATAGTATATCCTTTACACTTTATCAAAACAATAAAGAACATTTTTGTTATTCTATAGAATAGTCATATTTTAACTGATTTTTATTTTTTCATTATGAAATGATAAATAAGCATAGACACATGAAGGGAAAGAGCTCGAATTTTTTCTATAGTTTCTAACTACTATGTCAGACACATCAACAGAAATAAAATTCCATTTCAAATGAATTACTAGATATGTAAAGACTTATGAAAGCCTACTCATTTTGATATATATCACCATTACTTCACAATTTATTTCACACATTTTCTCATGTGGAGCTCACTTTTTTCATTTGTAAGATGTAGAATTTAAATTAGATTGTTCTCTGAATGTTTACAGCCCGAACTCTAACCCTGTGTGGTAAATACTTCTAAAATTGATGCTACCCAACTCTTCTTATTTACCACACTGAAATTGTTGTTTACAGTAACAATGGAATTAACAATGTTTGTAATAACCTTTTCAACCTTGGCATCCTGTGAAAAGGTGGAAATAAACAGTCCTGGTAAGAATAGCTCCCTTCAGTGTTGCATAGAGGCCCACTGAGCAGATCATTCATTCGTTCACAAATCCTAGCTAATAGACAAAACTCAGAAGTCAGTGTATATATAATATTGTGGAATATTCACCTTTTTTTAAAATGAGTATTTGTTTTTTCTACTCACTGCTCACAGACTGTGACACCATGATCATATGAGGCTTTGAGTATTAGGCACAGGTGAATTAATAGCAGAACAGTACAGATGGAATTCCCCCACAGCAGTTTTCTGACTTCAATACTCAAAACCTTCAATAGTTTTTCCATTGTGCAAGCACATAAAAATGCAAAATTCCCTACCTGGTATTTAATACTCTCTTTGATTTGGGGGTTTTGGGGGTCACAATTTTTCCTATTTTGCTTTTAAAAAAAATTATCTCCTCATTTACACTCTGAACTAGTCATTTTTCAAAACATAGGTTACACTTTCTACTTTATAGTTTTGTTCCTATCAATCCTTCTTTCTGAAATTCCTGCTGGTTCTTACTGAAATTTTTAACTATATTGCAAAACTGAACTCAAGTGTCACGTAAATAATCAAACCATTTTTAAGTGAGTATATAATAGTTATAATATCCCAGACATGATCCTGGAGACATTATAAACAACACATTTAATTCTCAAAAAATATGTGAGGAAATTATGTTACATGCCTCATTTTCCAGGGAAAAAAACTGAGGTCTCGAGAAGTTGTTATGTAAGGAAAGACAGAAATATTTCATCCCAAGAGCTGGCATCAGAATCCATGCATGTAACCATTATTTTACTGCCTCTCTCTCCCTAGTTTGAAAATAGATCTTTCATGTTTTTCAAATGAGTCATCTCCAGATTTTCATGTTTTCTAGATTATAAGATACTTATAAACAATGAGCGAATTTATTTTGATATTCCTGATAACATACAGTGTAGTTCTCAATAATAACTAGTTGAATAAATGGGCACTATTTTTCAAAACAATGATGGAGTAGTTTTGCATAATTCTCGGGAGATACACATTTGAATCTATCAGCTTTATGTATGATATTTAAAACCTTACAGTGTGGTCAGATCCCTTAAAGAGAGAGTGTGGACAAAGAAAAGAATAGATCTAAAGATTGAGACCTGGACATTCCAATATTAAATATTTGGGGTTTGGGGAGACAGTAAAAAATAAAATCTCTAAGGAGAAAACCAGGAGACTCTGGTAACCTCGAAAACAAATAAAATTGTTCAAAGGAGGAGGAAGTTATTACTTGTTTTATTTGCTGCTTACAGGTCAGGTAAAAGCAGAAAAGAAAAGGTTACACTGAATTTAATAATAGAGATTTTGGACTTAGGGATAGAATGTTTGTAGTTAACAAAGTACATGATGTCACCTAAGAAGAAAATATAAAGTGAGAATATGAAAGGACAAAGAACAAAGCCTTTGGGAACAGTAATATGTAGGGATTTGGCAAAGAAGAGAACCCTACAAAGGAGACTGAGTAGGTGTCACCAGGAAGAAAGGAAGGGAACAAGAAGGTTTTTCACATGGATGTGCAGGGAGGTGATAGTTTTTAAAGGAGAAAGTGTCAATAGCCTTAATTCTCACTATATGCAAAATAAAAAAAAATAGTGTCACAGTTTACCAGATGGTCAGATTTGCTCTTTAAAAATATGTAGTTTTGTAAATAATTCACAGCGATATAAATAAAGTGACAGTGACAAACAACTTTATTAAAAAGTGGCAAAGAAATTTGCACTGGACACTTTTTAAGAATGACAAGGAAGATGTTATTCAAGATTATTGCAGTAGAGGTCAAGACTTTGGCAGTCGGGGAGAGAGAGAAACTTACTTCTGTTGAAACAAAACGCAGGAGAGTTTCAAGCCCTGGGGTGGGCTGGGGAAGAAATATGGGAGGCGACATCGGGGGACGTCGGTCAGAGCGATTGGATCATCTGTTTGCTGATTGGCTGTCACGGTAGTTAAGGCCCCACCCTCTCACAGAGACTGGGAGGTAGGTGCCCCGGCTTCCTTGATGATGATTACGTTTAAAGGTATGGTTCCCAGGTCCTTGAGAAAGACTATCTTGGGTTGTAAACGGGAAGAGGCTGAGATATTTACTGATATTACAAAGAGGCAGACAACGAATTTATAATTACAAGGTTTTCCAGTGTAAATACTCTAAGAAAATGGAATTCAGGAGCCTCTCATCAGGAAGAAACTTGTCTGAGATTGAGTCGAACTGAGACGAATGTTTTAGCTTTCTTGGTCAAATGTTAATAAAATATAAACATGGCAAATACATATTTGCCAATATGTAATACTTCCAGAAGCTTAAAAAATCTTGTAAAACTCATCTTTTTGTTGAAGAAAGAATGTCTGTCTTCTTTGCTCCGTTATGGTAATGCATTTAATCTTTAGATTTATAAACAGCAAATAGAATAGTCAATCTGTTTAAAAAGAAAAGAATTCTATTGCATCCCTTTCCTTCCAGCTACATTTGTATTCATTCTGGCTTCAGCAGTTTTCTATGTACAAGATAAATAAATCAACTAGGTGAGGTATTAAGCCCTGGTGTGGTGTTTTGGGCTAGCATAAGTGATTCCATTTGAGGCCTGTGGTTTTCTCTTTGACAGGAGTAAAAATTTTATAAAAGGTGAAAAAAATACTGTCACATTTATTTTCAACAAAACAGAACAGCCCAGGTTCTTATCACAAAATACTGTGTGATGAAATCTTTCCTGTTGAATGACTAAAAGGATGATTACTGTATTTTTTCTTTATCCTTAGAATCATATTGTTCACTCCCTGATTCTTGATTTTGAGAAAATTCATCTTTTCTGTCTTCATCTGAAGGCTTGTAGTCTGAAACTTTGCCCACATGGTCACTGTACCATCATCTTGAGTCTCTAGTGCTGGTTTCTGCTTTGGTATTCATCTTCTAATTCACCTGAAAACTGTGAAATATATTCCTTTGTCGATTTTACTTCCTCTGTCCTTACTGCTGTGAAATGAACAAGTTTGAATTTTCCAACTGTTTTCAGTGACAAAATGAGAGTAAAGAGTGTACCAGTTCTTTCATATCTTTCTGAAAGATGATGTAATACTCTGAATAATACCTTTCAAAAGAAGAGGAAGAAAAGAATGATGCAATGGGGATGATTTACTTCATTATTATGTCATCCTACCAGGCTGTTCATCATACAAATTTTATTTAAGTTTATCAAAAGCATATTGGGAAAAAGTTTATGAGCAATGATGAAGTAATTTCTAGGATGATGAAACAGTGAGTGTTCAAGGCATGGAAAGAATCATATCACTAAGTTCTCATAGTGTATCCTAGGTTTATAGAAGTGTCCAAGGTGCCCATTCAGTAATTGAAGGCAGGTTGGTTTATTTATTTAAATATAAGTTAATACGTCTTTATAATTTGAAGCAAATCTAAAAATAAAAAAGATGAAATACCAATCTTTACAAATTGGTAGAACTGGTCAAAAAGAAACTCAAATACTAATTTTTGATGCACTAAGAGTTATACTAAGAGTTAAACTCTACTGAGGAAGAAGAATGTATGTTGGAAATAGTGGCATAGAGCTCTCTTGTGACCTGCTAACAGTTTAAAGCTGTATGGAAAATCTATGGAGTAATATGATTTTTATAATTTTATAGATGTGTGTAAAAGTTGAGGTAACTTTTTCAACAGATACAATTTATAAGCAGTTGAGCCAAGATTACAATTTGTATCCATCTCCAAGAATGATGGTGATTTTAACTATGCCCTGCTAATTACAAAGACTAGCTTACCTTATATTATTTGCATTACCCAAAAAAAGAAGAAAAAGAGTTTTCTCTGTACTCATAAATAATTATATTTAATTTTAGGGCAAATTGATTTTGAGAGCAAAAATAAAAATAAGGTCAATATGACTGGTCCTCATCTCCTGTCTTGGATGTGCACTGCTCAAAATCAAAATAATCACATTAGTCATTATTTCACAATCAGCTTCCTTTAGGAAGGGAGTCCAGAAAGCATCCGCTAATTCTTAGGGGACTCATAAATGTCACTCTCAAATCTAGAAGTCTGTCTAAATTCTATAAGTACTTGAAAGAATGATAAATAACATGGTTACCCATCACGTTCCTCTGTTCTAATCCAAGGGGAACTTTAATTGCTTCTCACCCGACATGCACTCTTATTTATGAATTGTAATCAATGGACAGATGTTTTAAGTGCTGCCAATGTATCGAACATTACCATAAATACTTTCTTCCTAACGCACAGTTATGCCGCACGTCAATAATGAGGGCATGGAACCTTCCAGGGCTTCTGGATTGTCACTGCTTCCACCACGTATCCTCAGATGTTAAGTGTGGAATCAGATTGACTGGGGCTCCAATTACGGGGTTGGCTTCCTTCAACTACAAGTAAAAAAGCACTTAATATGAACATACACCTCTTAAAGTGTCATTGAAAATTTCTCAAAGTGCTGTTAATCTCTTATTCATTCATAAAAATCAGATAATAATGTGTGAGCATTAAAAAGTAATAATGGAGTAAGCTCGCAAAAAATATTTGCTTAAAGCTAATAAAGCGTATCTTGTGTAACTGAAATGGTTTTTAAGCAGAAACCATAATTATTTTAACACCTATATAAATGAGTTTTATAAAAAAAAATAAGGTTCATAATGGTACTGATAAGCAAAATATTGATAAGAGCATCCTGTTTAGAAGTTTTCAGAGGAAATGCATATTACTCTGTTGAAAGAATAAATAGTCCATAAAATATGGAAGTGGCTACATGTTAGGAAATACATCAAAACATGTTAGGAACTATACGTGTCATGTAGTCAAATTCTTGACTAAGCCAAGAGAAGACCCAGAAACAGCATAATGTAAATGGGAAATTTGGGTGGTGAAAGCCGAGAAGAAGAAATCTCACCTCCCAGCTGCATAATGAGAAAGAAAATGCAAAGACAAAGGAGTAGCCTTCTATGATGTACCTTCAGCCTGAGGTCCCCCAAAGTAAATTGCTGAGAAGAGAGGTGGAGAAGAATAAAATGTAGAGAATATGTTATTTAGAAAATGTTGAGGTAAGAAATATAAAATTTCTTAAGAGCAAATTCTGGGGAGATACTGTGCCAAGGAAGATAGACGGGGTGCGAATTTGTATTAGATGCAGAATTCCAGTGTGAAGTCCGTGCTCTCCTTCTCCACACCACTCTTTAAAAAAGAGCAGGACTTCTTGATGCACAAAAAAAACAACACTGCAATATTTTTATTCGTATGTACACACACACACACATATGCACAAAAACAAAAGAATGTAAGCAATCAGCAGCACAAAAAGAATTATAAATAGATGAAGAATGTAAAGAAAAATCAGTTTCCAGACATTCGTATCAGTTTTAGACACGGCCTAGTAGTCTTTGATTGCTTTCATTGATTTTGGTGCAGCAGTATGTTCTAGGTCCTGCCACTTATCACTTTATTGCTTCCTTGCTGCACACTCATCCTGTACCTGCTTAAAAAGTACCCGTGCTGATACTGGGATAATGATTGTTCCCCGTGGGAGCATCTCTTATTGTAAATGCGAGGTTGAGCCTTGTCAATAGAGGGCGCTGAACGATCATTGCAGGAGAAAAAGGGCTTTTCTAGTTCTAAGTGTGTGGCCTTTTTGTTTTTCCCTTTCTCATGATGCACAGTTGACTGGAGGTGTGGAGATATACGGGATATTTTGCGCACCTACAAGTACAGTCCCAAACTTCCCGAATATACAGTCTCTCAGCAACCATGCAATTCCAACCCAGAGCAGATGAGGTCTTGCTGCCCTCTGGGTGTGACACTCGGTGCTCCAGGCCTACACCTGTAGTGGCCTCCCAGCTCCCTCTGCTTCCCTTCCACCAGCCCACTTGGACCCTGAGGGTTCTTCATGTTTGCATAGGAATGTGGACCCAGGCAACCCCGTGAACTCTGCGCAGAATACAAGATGTGGCAGCCACACCTTTTCCAAGATCTGAACCTTGTCTTGGGGAGAGGGTCTGCCTTCCATATTTGTCCTCATAATTTCACTGAGCCCTGGAGAACCCTTTGAAGTTCCCATTTCATTTTTTTTATAGTTACTCTCCTATTGTAGCTTAATAATTCTTTATATTAAATTTCCTCCTTTTAAATTACTGTGTGGTTCCTGTCCCTCAGTTAGACCCAGACTGATACACAGGCTTGTCTCTTTTATATTTTCTGCCCCAGATCTGGAAGCAGTCATTTTCCAAGATTCTGTGATATTTTTAGTGGAGAACTGAAGAAAATACAGATGGAATGGGCAAAAATAGAATTGGGATACCTGACCCAGAAAGCCTAGAAAAATCTTGTTCTCTCTTTTCCCTCTTGCTCTATCTGGCTCTCCTCCTCTCTTTTTTATTTTTAATAATGTGGAAGATCATTCTAAGGAAACCTCCGTCTCATCTTGTTATTTTTATTGAGTCTATTTATTTTCCTCAGTTATTTATAATTAATGTATTTTAGGGAGAGACAAATGATAAATTTTCAGAGGGCTTCCATTAGTTAGATTATAAATATTTAAAAGTAAATAATTTTCCCTTCAAATCGCAAAAGACAATACCACTTAGAGGTCAACTAGTTGGGATAGTTCTGGCATATATACGTACATGTATGTGTAAAATTATGGCAAATAATGTTTTTTTTTTTTTTTACAGTCAGTTTTTACAGCAGGTCAGTGGTCAGAAAAATATATTGGGGGCCTTTGGAAATGGTGAAATATTACTTTGGTGACATCAACATGCCTTTCAGGAAATTTGGGGTTGGGAAGGCCTGTCTTCACCTGGGAGCATGTTGTACTGTCTGCAGTTTATCTAAACACTTTAGTAACTTCCATATAATTTCTCATTAAAAATAACTTCTATCCTGTAACTGTGATTGTTGTCTTTTTGTGTGTCACACCAGGAAGTTTTGAAGACTAACCGATCGCTCCTTGGATCATAGTAATAGCTTCTTAATTAGGTCCTCTATTTCCAGACCCACACTAAGGATGTCCTCAGAATGAGCTTTCTATAATGAAAATCTTTCCTGTTGATTTGGATCATTAATTATCTATCATTTGACTAAATAAAATTAATTATTTAGCTGAAGTAAAAGATAAAACATGTCTTTCCCAATTTAGAACTTGTGAGTGGACCCCAACATAAAGTCCAAACTCTGTAATATGCCCTTCTTAAACATTCCTGATACAGCCACTGCCCGCCTCTGCAGTGTAATCTTCTCATTTCAGTCTAGACGCCAGCTCTGCTGACCTCCAGTGTTTAAGTATTACGTACTTGAGGTGTTTTATTGTGTACTTTTATTCTGTTCTTTAGATATTATCTATTTCTTGAACACTCTTTAAGTTTGAAATTCTGCTTGTCACTCCATCCACTACAGTGCAAACAGTGGTGACAGAAACACCCATCGTCCTAACCACCATTGCACCCTCAGGGCCCATGATGGCCTGGCATGGTCTAAGTGCCAGTGAAATGCTTGCTAAATAGATACTTACAGGATATCAATCAGATATTTTTATAATTTAATACTTTTTACATTTGTACATGATAATTTTATATGAATTTCTATAAATTGTGTTTTAAAAATTAATTTAACAAAGGAAAATCAGAAAATAAACATTGAAATAGCATGATACTACTCACATTTTAGCATTTTACACCAGCTGTACATCAGCTTGTGTTCAGATTCTGACGCAGCAATTTTACCTACCTAAGATACTTGATCAACTTGAAACAATATAAGTACTTGTAAAATGGAAGCAATAATAGGATTTATTGCACAGGATAATTGTGAAGATTAACTGTGTTAATACATAGAATAATCCCTGGCCTTTGGCTAAGCTCCCATTGAAAAATTGTTATATTTAGGTTCCCTAGGCTGACACAACATATTTCCATCATAGATTTCAAAGTACTATAAATAGAAAATCACACGTATTGGGTCAGACAGAAATCAGACAAAATTCTACATGGAGAACAAAGAGAAATTAAAAATCTGAGTTGTTAGAATTAGTCAGAACAAGGCTGTTCTCTGATTATTCTCTTCTGATTTGTCTTTGCCCTTCTTTCTCTCTCTCTATAAGCATAATGCCAGCGATTGGCCCAGGTAATAAATATTTAGTGATCAAACAATAAACAATTAAACAATAAGTAAACTGTTTAGAAATCCAGCCAATGCACCAAACAAAATTTTCTTTGAAAATTGAAACAAAAATCTTTCTATTGTTACATTAAAAGGAAAAATGGACATCCCCAGTCAAGACTTTGGGCTTCCTATTTAGTAAAGTGGTGGAATACAATAAAAAATCTGGAAGCCCAGTTTACAAAGCAAATGTAAGTGGTGGTATGTTCCAGGCAGAGTGTTGAAACCTGTATATCCTTGGTTTACCTATGCATGTGTGTTGGGTAGTTTGATTAATTCAGATTATTTCAAAATATTACATCAAAATTTCTGCCGTGTTCTTGAGCCTTCATACTGAATGGGAGACATTTTCAACATTAAGTCAGGTGCAAGTGTTCAAAACAGTAAGTCAGGTAGGAAGATGAACGATTCCTTGTCCAAAAAAGTCAGGACTGCACATGACAACAAAATAAACATGAATTTTTACCATTTGCTAGCAATCTTAATTAAACAAATATACATATAACAAGAATACACATAATATTCAGGACACCATCCCATACAAATCTCAACAAGACCATGTTTTCAAGAAGAAAACACATAATAAACATGTACTGGTTGTGTGACAAGCACATTGACAAGATAAGATATAGAATCCTAAAATCAATACTTAAAGTTAACTATTCGAATCTCCATTTTTTAAGCTTAGGGAAGTAGTAAATGGCAAAACCAGGATTCAGAATATCAGACTTCTAAGCCTCACTGCTTCATCCTGGCTATACAAAAATCTTACGATAATCTAAAATAAAAGCATTACCTTGATACAGTGCACATTTGTTATTGTAAACATGGATTGAGTGAAAATATGTTTTCTTTTATTAGGTCATTTAATTAATACTGTATGATTATGATTTGATTAAGAATGTAAAAGTGTAGAGAAAATTCAAACCAATAACTTCTACAATCAATTTAATTTCCAAAATTAATCACAATCTCACTCTGATCTTGACAGCATATCTTTTTTTGACAGTAATGAACTATTTGACTGACTCATATCTTGAAAGACAAGAATTAATTGTAAACTGATTTGTTCATAACTGCATTGCTTCATTTTTTTAATGATCTAAGAGGAACTTATGGATGTGGAATGCCCATAATCTTTAAGTACATTATTTCCTCACATCAGTTAAAAAACTCTTTACTTCAGCTAAGACTTTACTAATACAGTAAGTTTACCACAATATAAGCAGGAAATACGTAACTTCAGGAAATCATTATAGGTGGTATTCAGATAAGGAATGGAGAAGGAAAGAAGGAAGGAAGAGAAAAATCTAGTCAGGGAGGAAGAGCGGAAGTCTTGATTTATAGCAGGGGTGTTTTGTGAACTTCTAACAAACTTAGCTTATGGAAATCATTTCAACCATCAAGAATTTATTATATAATATCAAAACACTCTTTTGAAAGAGACAAGTAAACCTGTTTTTAGCTTAAGAAAATATGTTAATATTCTCCACCAATTTGAGGTTATGCTTTATACATCTATGAAAAATTGGGGGAAAGCAATTTAAATAAAAGCTAATAATAATATCAATAGTAATAATGACAATAATGAACAATTTTCCCATCCCTATTTTTTCCTAGGTAATTCAGACCATCAGTGCAGTGGACAGAGATGAATCCATAGAAGATCATCATTTTTACTTTAATCTGTCTGTGGAAGACACAAATAACTCAAGTTTTACAGTCAGAGATAATCAAGGTAATGCCTTTCACTCGTAATGTCTTTGAGTCCATTCTTTGAGCATCATGTCTGATTTTAAGGGAATCTGTAGCATTGCTTTCTTGTACTGGTCCTGCAGCGTGACAATGCTGAGAAATAGAGCAAGAAGTGGCAATGATGCAAATGGGAAACAAAACCCAAGTTCTGAAAACACTAGCCCCATTGCCCCCTGGATTTCTTTAAATTAGAGGCACTTTTTTCAAGTCATTAGTGGCTATAAGCCCTTGTAAAGCCTGAATTACCCCACAAATACAGTCGCAGTTCCGGCACAGTAGTTCCTTTCATGTCCTCATATAACTCAAGCTTTGATCTATGTCTGGGGAAGAAAATGATACTATGGTCATTTTAGCTTTGCTAATTCAAAAATACTTGGAGTCATTAATTAAAAGATATAAATACATGAAATTGGTTTATTTTTTTTTCCTCAAAATGAATTGACTGTATCAATCTAAGGACAAAGTGTTCTAAAGAATTTTGTGTGGAGAGACAGAATTTCTTTTCCTTCCCTAGAGAAGTAGGTTATACAAAGCCGCTATTCGTTTTTCCCCCAATGGTGAAAGATTTTTTGTGTCATCAGATAGCTTCCTATTTTAATTTTGCTTTATATTTCAAAGAAATGAAACTCCAAAGGATTTATTCCTCAAGCTTCTGTTACCAAATACCTGCAGCTGTCCTTCCTTATAACTGAATTTACACCTGAATCTAAGATCTTTTGCGGGAAAATGAATTCCCTTCCTTTGTCCTTGTCAAATTCACTAGTGAAGGCAACTCCAGTAGACTTAGGATAAAAAACACAAATATTAATGTAAGAGATGAGCTATAGCTTAGATTTGTTTAAATTAATATAAGTAAGCTACTGGGGTAATATAAATATATTGAAACATAAACTAATTGATTTGGTTTAATATTTTTTATTACAAGTAATCTAATAAAATATGTATTGAAAAAATGTAAAATTTCTCACCTCTTCAGTCTGCCTGGTAATAAAATCACAAGAGTTTTGTGACTTCAAAAAAGCATAAGAAGAATTTGTTCACCATGAAAGAACTTGTTCGTTATGCTTCAGAAGATTGGAGACTGTTGAGAATTAGGCTTGGGGTTGATTCATGATTGTGCATTGAGTCCCCTATACAGAATTTTATTGTTGTTAACAACCATTTGATCAATGAATATGAGAGATGACCTCTCAAAAAAAAAAAAAAGATGATTTAGGAAAAATCAAAAGTAGGCATGCATTTCAAAAGACTTCCATTTATTGGCGTTTGAGATTCAGGAAAAACAATTCCAAGTGTCTTGAAATATATATTGTTCATATTTGTTAATGTTTTTAACTTTTCTGTCTGGATGAATGAATCAGTACTGGTACGTACTGAATTTTAAATAGAAAATGTGTTAATGTCAAAGTGAAATGAAATATCCTAAGCATCTTTCCTACCAAATGAAATTAATCCCTTCATCTCATTTGTAAATACATTATTTGAGATCACTTGCTGCCGTAGGTAGATGACTTTGAATATCTTGAGTATTTATAGTATTTTTGAAAATGATGGTTCCTGTTAGAGCACTGTATCATGAGTAAATAACCCAACTGAAACTGGCAACTTAGTCATCATAAATTTAATGCTAGTAGCCCCTATACATTATTGACACCTGATTAAAAAGCTGTTTTTTTCTATGTTCCACATACATGCTTCCTATATGTACCAGAAGACATTTTGGAACTGACTCATATAGCTCATCTAATTATGTAATTAGAGTATAGGCAATGTCAAAATCAATGATGACTTTTTGAGCAGATCTTTATCTTACCAGAAATTTCCTCTTCCTTATTTGAACTTCTTTGATATCTCTAATTTTTGCCTCTAGTACATATGACTAGTGTGAATTTCTTTTGTATTATTGAAAAAATTATGCACATGGATTTTTGTTTTAGATAACACAGCTGTAATTTTGACTAATAGAACTGGTTTTAGCCTTCAAGAAGAGCCTGTCTTCTATATATCCATCCTAATTGCTGACAATGGAATCCCGTCACTTACGAGTACAAACACCCTTACCATACATGTCTGTGACTGTGAGGACAGTGGGAGTGTACAGACCTGCAGGAATAAGCATCTTATGCTGTCCATGGGATTCAGGACAGAAGTCCTACTTGCTATTCTGATATGCATTATCATAATATTTGGTAAGTACTGCTTAACTGAACCTTCCTTCATTTATTGAAAATAACATGATAAATATAGAAAATAGTTAATTCCACTATCACAGTATGGTATGCATTTGTGTGTTTCCGTGTTTGTGTTTAATTGCTCTTCTGAATGTATTACAATTCTCAAGCCAGGCAGAGTAAATGAAAAATAGAGTGAATATGTATTTCAAGCAGAAAATCAAGTATTTTTTTAATCTCTGAGTATATGAGTATGTGTTTGCACTTTTGTTTAGAAATGCAGCATATAAAGTTATGTACAAATTAGTAATAATAATGGTGAGCTTCTGCTGAGTGCTTGTTACTCTCCTATAACAAGTATTGTACATGCATTATGCAATTTGATCCTCACAATAACCTTATGAAGTAGTGACTATAATCATATGTGTTGTATAGATGAGAAATTAACTATTTCTCATCTCATAGTGGAATTAACTATTTTCTATATTTATCAGTTATGTCTTTACAAAGGGTCATGCGGCCAGCAAATGATGTGCTGAGATTCCACAACCGTAGAATGTCCCTTCAACGCCACTGCAACTCACTAGAGTACTAGAGCATTAGGAAACAGTGTTCCTGTTAGGATGGAAAATGTGTAAGAGACAGTCTTACTTAACCAAAGTGCTCAACACAGAAGAAATCTCA
The DNA here is from genome assembly GCF_030020395.1 of Manis pentadactyla. Lineage (NCBI taxonomy): Eukaryota > Metazoa > Chordata > Mammalia > Pholidota > Manidae > Manis > Manis pentadactyla. The sequence goes on along the minus strand of NC_080024.1, from coordinate 149,007,344 downwards.
GTGAGATAGCTCCATTTGTTTGTGTTTGTTTCTCCAAGCAGATACATCCTACTCATTTTATGATGAGGCAAGTAAAACCTAAAACGTTTCGGTCAGGCTTTCAAGACTACAAATGAGTCATCTCGCATGACCTCTTCCCTTCCTTTAACGTACCAGTGTATGTGATCTAAGCCCTTCTCCTGTTTCCCTCGTACCTTTTTATCAAAAACCAACACAACTTTAATGAGTGTTGAGAGCAATCATGGGATCCCAAACTCACTGCTCAAAAGGTCACACAATATATTTCAGGATTTGCTTTGCCTTCCCTTTCCTCATCTTTTTCAAAGCTTCAGAACCACATGTTCCTCTTTTACCACCCAACATCATCATTCTTTTCTACCTAGCTTCAGTTTGCCAAATTATCTTTAATGATCATTGATCATAAAGCTGAATTTAGAGCTCGATAGCTGAATATCAGAAGCAAGAAACAGTAATAATCGTGCAGTGTTTGGAGGGTGGCAAGTACTGAATTACTAACGGGACCAGACCTAAGTCACGTAAACCAAGAGCAGTCTCACTGTCAAGGGCATAAGTAATATTTACAAGGTGGGAAGTATGGGTCAGCCAATAGTTTCCTTTGAAAGTTTCATGAATACTCTTTCCAGTTCACAGACTGAAAAATTATTTACTAGATCACTTTCTACTTGAACCATCTATCTCAGCTGAGTTTTAAAGTTTAGTTCTGGATTCAAACACAATGACCTTATTTCAAGAACACTATTTCAATTTTTTAAATGTAACATTTATATAAAATATTGCCTAATGCATTTCTCTTTATGGTAATATTAATAAAATCACCTTATGTTAGTTTCAATCCCTGTAGATGAAATTCTGCTGAGCTACATAAGACCCAAGGTTGTGGCAGGTTGGTTGTCCTTGACATGCACACACATACACACGCAGTTTTCCTTAACTTGTTTTTTGAAAGTGTCCTGAAATTATTTTATTTCTACATGATGTTAAGATCATCTTATGTAATAAATATTTTTTGCGGACATACCACTCTATTCATCAGCAGACATACCCTGGTCTGAAAGGTTAGAATTTCTGAAATACATCTGGTATCACAAAGCATAAGTTCTGCACCAACTAGCTGATGGCACCTACTTTGTAGTCAGTAACTATTTAGTTAGAAAATAATCATGCCACAGAATTTGCCTCTATGGGGAATATCAAACTGGTCTGCTGGGTGTAACTTCTGTTAACATGGATGGATCCTTGGTTGCCAAGATTACAAATGTATATAGATTGGAAATTGTTCCCTTATTCTACTTTGTTCTGTTTTCAAATATAAGGAAAAAACAAAAACTTAAGTTTTAACTTGATCATCATATCTGAAACAGTTCGCTATGTTTTTATGATGCTTTTCTATTCTAAGCCTTCAGCGAGAAAGACGTTACACTTCCTCTGTCACTCCACAACACCCTTGTATAATCTCAACAGCAAATATATCTTCTGGTCTTATAATCATAAAATCTAAGCTTATGTCTTGATCTCATAACAAAAGCATGGATCTTAAAGTTTATTTTGATAATGTAATATTTTGTTATATAAATATGTAATAATATTTATATGTAACATTATGTCACATACGTGTTAGTTACTATTCTGGTATGCTTTCTTTGTTAGGGTTTGTTTTTTTGATCCTAGGTCTGAAACAACGGAGAAAGCAGAATCTGTTTCCTGACAAAGGTGAAGATTTCAGAGAGAACATATTCAGATATGACGATGAAGGAGGAGGAGAAGAGGACACTGAAGCCTTCGACATTGGGGAGCTGAGGAGCAGCGCCATGAGGCGGGAGCGCAAGGCACGCAAAACCGCGTCCGCGGAGATCAGGAGCCTGTACCGGCAGTCTTTGCAGGTTGGCCCAGACAGCGCGATATTCAGGAAGTTTATTCTAGAAAAGCTTGAAGAAGCTAATACTGACCCTTGTGCCCCTCCTTTCGATTCCCTCCAGACCTATGCTTTCGAGGGAACAGGATCATTAGCTGGATCCCTGAGCTCCTTAGGATCAGCAGTCTCTGATCAGGATGAAAATTATGATTACCTTCATGAATTGGGACCTCGCTTTAAAAGATTAGCATGCATGTTTGGTTCTGCTATGCAGTCAAATAATTAGGGCTTTTTTATTATTAAAATGTTTAAAATGCTAATGGGCGTTTGGGCAACCTGGTAGCCTCTTGGTTAGGAGTTGTGTGCTCCAGTTCTCTGGGGGGAAAAAAAAAGGTAATTTATAGTTTTCTCATTTCTTTGGAGTAAATACCCCATGGTTATTTCAAGCTACCTAGGTATTGTCACTGGATGCAAATATGAAGAGAACGTAGTGATATCAGCTCTCCGTGCAAATATGAAGAGAAGATAGGGATCAGCTCTTAGTGCCAATGCCAGTCAACTCAGGCGGACCGCTGAAATATTACCCTAGCATTCTTTCAATATCGTTCATAACAAATTCTTTAAATTTTTGAATATTTAATGTGAGAATGACACTGAACTAGATCATCTCAACATTATTTCATTTATAGGTATTTTAAGTCTTACAAAGTTAAACTATGTCTGTTAAGTTCCTGATACTATAAACTTAAACACCCAAGAAAATCTAGATTACATAAAACTTTTAAAGACTATTATAAAACTGTTTTTTATGAATGAATAAGCAAGTTTCTGACTGCAGTCGTACAATTCATTACAGTTTGATATTTTAAAATTGTCAAGACCACACTTGAAAAATGATTTCAAATTTAGACAGTTATTTGGTATATGTTAATTAACCAAAGATACTATGTAAATTTATATTGTCTTTAATATTACAGCTTTGTATAAAAAAGGGGGATTAAAATATGCTTAGAAGTTCTTCATAAGTTACTTTCATATGTAGCCAAAACACAACTTTATCATGTCACAATATAACAACAAGTATATAATAAACATTTACTCAACATTAAATTTAAGCTTAATGAAAATGGTAGAAAGTGTGACACAATTTTAAGTAAATTTGTATTGCTGCCAGAAGTGATAGCAATAAATAAAAGGAATACTGGACTCACACATCAATTAATATTCATCCTAAAAATTATAATCAACTCACTGACTCTGACCATGCCGGGAATAAAAGTGATAAATTTTGAGCATTTCCTTCTTTTATTAAGAGCATAGACTATAACTGATTCTTCAGTCATTTTTTTATTATGGAATATAAAATAAGGGGCAGTAGTTACTTTTATGGTAACATTATGAAGGAAGTATGCTAAGCTGTTGAACATAAAGGTTTATGGTAACATTAGACAATAAAATAATAAAACACTAATTTTAATCAGCCTTTTAAGAGTGATCCTTATTATTCTATCCAAATCAAGGTGGAATTCAAAACTCATAGGCTGAACAGAAAGAAAGTAGTGAATGCAGTGTCCTCAAAATTGCTTTATGTGTTCATTTTTTATTAATAGTATGTGAAAGTGAGCTAAACCCAATTTGACCAACCATATATGTTTAAATCAAATACTGCAAATAATTTTGAGTTAGAGTAGTTGAATGGCCACAATATTTTTCTCTGTACTTTGAAATATAAATACTCATACCAAGTATTAGAAGAGAGTTTTTCATCAACATCAATCAGGTGCTGTTATGTCAGATATCATCACTTTACAAAAGCCTGAGAAAATCAGGCTTGAAACACAATTTAGGAAGATATTAAAAGTAGGTGAGAGGACAAAAGCTGTACTAAATCCTTATGCATTCATATCATTATTTACTTAGGAAAAACTAAGAGTACTAAACACAAGAACATTTAAAAAGAATGAAAACTTCCTAGTAAAATAGAAATGTATGTTGAGAAAACATTTATATTTCTATGATATTGACATAAAAATTGAAAGAGCATAGTTAGGGAAATTTTCATGAATTATTACATGGATCATTGTTCCCTGTATTAAATAATAATGCTAGGTTATCTTGGTTGAAGAATTGGAAGGTATGATAAACAATCGATGAAGAAATCCATGGAAAAGTAAATGAGGAAAAAAAATGAGATTGCAGTAGGGTCTGTCATAGAAGAAAACCTCATAAACAACTAACTGTCTTGGATCACACCTTGTAAAAATGCACATTTATGCAATATCTGCATTAACAGGGTGTACTGTTTGAGTCCAGTGGCATTAAGCATATTTGTTAAATTCTGATTTGGTGAATGATATGTCAATCATAGCATACATATGGGAAAGAGCCTACATGGTACTATATCTCTGCTTGTCTAAAATGTGTCTTTTAAACTACATCAGAAATACTGATTCTAGTAGAGAAGTTACAATGTCCTAGAAATTATCCTTGGTGATATTTCAATAACTATTTTAACCTTTTTCTAGTCACATGGATGTTGCAAGAATACAGTTAGCTGGATCCTAAGCTAAAGACATGACATTAAGATCTCATTTTTGTAAATTTTAATAAAGGCCAAAGCAATGCAGATATTTATGAAAATTGCACGGCATCCCATTAATACCTGCAGTGCTTATATATCACCCTTAGTTAATTCACAGGTTTTATATGTAAGTCTTAAATTACTAACGGTTGAAATGGGAAAATATTTTTAAGTCCTTTATAGAGTCAGAAAATGTTAGCAGTAATAGTTGTTTCTCAGGCAGGTGGGCTTGAGCCGACTAGATCTGTGTGTGAATTAGTTCCCTTTTATTTAAAGAACTGTGTGAACTTTGTCAAAATGCCCAATTATCCGAGATCTGAGTTGGTAATCCGTAAAATGAGGTCCAGTCTACCTATTCCATATGATTGCTGTGAAGATTAAGGAAATAACAAGCACAAAAAGCCCCTGACAAAATGTAAGGGCTCAGAGAACAAGGGCATCGTGGGAACCGCTTGTGCTACTCGGCTGGAACGCACACCCCTTTCTTTCCTAGCATTCGGGGAGCCCCACGGCTGAACAGCGCATTTGAGGTACAAATCAGCTTCCTGACCTGACGCTAAAGGACATGTGTTCCCCTGTCCACACTGTCTCTGTGTTCTCTTCCCTCTCCCAATCTCGCGTTCTAGGCCTGACACGATCTTCCTCTAAACATTTGTTTTTCACTCCCTTACTTCATTCAGGTCTCTGATCAATTGCAACTTCCTCAGGAGGGCCTCTATAACCAGTTTCCCCCACCCCCCACCCCCATGTGCCTTTGCTAGGTCCTGCTTTTCATCAAATCATTTAGCCACCTGGTATTACATTATATATATAGATTATTTGTTACTGTCTTTATCCCTCAATAGAATGTAAACCCTAAGTGGGCAAGGAATTGTCTGTCTTGTTTATTTGTTCTTGTCCAAAATTGTTTCTAGCACATAGTACGAGACCAATAAATATTTCTTAAGTGAATGTAATAATGAATCCCAAACTATTTTACTTGATCATGTATAGAAGCCGTGACTTTTGTCGAATATTAATATGGTTTCAATGTATTCATTATCAAATTTAATAATTATCAAAACAGTTTAGTTTTGGGTAGTTCTTAGGTACAATAGGAATTTTCAAAATCTTTCCAGAAATTATATAGATTAGGCATTTTAACTCGTTTGGACTGTTGATGTAATTCCCCTGGGGAAAAAGGTAATGGTATTATATTGTTTAGTCAAAACTGGTTCTTTGTTGTAAAAATTATCATATGAATAAGTTCCCTTCAAATGTGATGCATGTGAAAATGTGTGGGATGAATGCGAATTCTACTTCACATTTTAGAATGTAACTTGGTAACAAATGCATTGTCAATCTTACAGGCCACTCAAAACCTACTTACAAGGTAGCTTCGTGTTCTTTTATATGATATAAAAGGTCATTGCATATCAAATACATTAAAGGTGGGGTGACAAATTCTAGAGAAAAATGGAGGGAAGGAATAGAGGAATTGGCTATCTCCATATCCAATTACATCTATCTTTTCTATCAATATCTATTTATCGATTATCTACTTAGTGAGAGAAATTGTGATATCCTGAAGGAGAAGAGCATCTCAGTCACAAAGTAGGTCCTTAGGACCAGTTAGAATTGTCGCTACCTTTCTTTCAGGATGCCCTCTCTTGAGGATGGCAGGCTGACCGGCTGGCCTGAAATGGCAGGGAAAGAGAGAGGGCCACAGGTGGGGAGAGATTCATGACTTAACCTATGTATGAGTTTCCCATAGGTTAAGAGGTTGCAGCTGTCGAAATTTTGCACAGAAGGTAGGAGGTGAGAGGAAGCTTCAATCAGTCATTCAAAGAATATGTCACACAGACTAAGGAAAAACAGGGACCTGTTTCCGAGTACCCCATGCATGAGCCCCAGGTTAGGGAGCCGGCAGTCAGACAGCTGTCAGCACACAGGACTGCAGCTGTGGTTACCTGTGGCGCCAGCCCTGTGTGCTGTGCTCCTCACTCCATCCTCACCCAGATGCCAAGGACCAGAAGCAGCAGTGTAAGAGGGAGAAGAGAGGTGGAAATGCACATTGGGTGTGAAGTTCAAGTCTTCTGATACTTGGAAATGGATTTTTAAGAAAATATTTGACAGTAACCAGAAGCTGTGCAAAAGACCTGAGATTTGACTAAGATAGGCATCAGAAAGATCAATGCAATTGTATTTAACATCTGAATAGAACAAAATATTTTCATGTTTTTTTTCAAGTTACAAATGAATCGATAACCTGGATAGATTAACATATCAAATCAATTTGGCATTTCATATAGTTCAAATAAGGTTCAATTTTCTAATAGAAACCATAAACAAAAACAAAGAAGTAAATATAATTTGTAGGGTTCTTAAACATTGGAGAGCATATTAAAATAATGTACACAACTGTATTTCATGTCACTCTGTTGTGTTTATTCATTTTAATATTTAAAATTTGTTATGTTCTATTGAGTTCTGCAGTTCTAAGTGATTTATCTCAGTTAAAAATAAGACTTGACATGGAAATTACTGTATATTCAGTATTACCTAGGGGTATAGATCTGTAGAATGTTTTGTCTAGAAAACAGAATGTAGATGATATATGTATTTACATGTTTCCATAGAATTAAGTCATTTATGTGCTAGTAAGAATAAGAGGTCTATGAGGTACATTTACAGTTATTTTCTGGTTGCTAACATTTCTTTGTTATGTAAACTTTGGCAAGTTATTTAAAACCTTCTCTTTTGGTAGCTTCATCTGCACAATGGGGATATTAAGAATAGATAATAAGACTATTGTGGGAATTAACTGAAATAAACATATCAACACTAAACTGTTCCTAATGTAATATAGCAAACAACATTTTTACCTATTATTGTTAACATAATTATTATTAAGTTTATCTTTAGAAATGCTCATTAGACTGATCTTACTGTAGAATTAATATGGACAAGAAAAAAATGAATTAATTCAGGACAGTAATTAGCTTGCTGTTACTTATAGCCTCCCCACCTCAGCCCTTTTGGGGGTAATGTTCCATTATTACCAAGGAAAAAATCAATTGCTCAAGTTATATATTATATATAAAACATTCTGATTGGACGTCACTCTATTTTGTTGAGTAACCACACTTTGTGGCAACTTTTTCTAGACATAGATATTTTAGAAAAAAACTCTATCAAAGAAAGGAATGATTTTGCTTATTTTGTAACTTATGGATAAATGAAATTATTTCTATGTTATATTAGAACGACATGAAAGAAACACAGGAACATGAATGGTTCCAAAAGAAAGCTTTCAAACCTATTGTTAATATCTAACAGATGATACCCTGAGTTCTCACTTTATATTTGGAATTTAAAATTAAATTACAAAGCAGATTGTTCTCATCAGCCTAATAAAAATGAAAAGTTGTACCCCTGTCTTCTATCTACATTCCGCTGTCCTGTCTTCTTAAAAACAAAAATTAAGGACACACTGCCATTTGTTCTCTGATGAGTATGTTTCTACCATCTCCTTCATTCACCCAGTCTGAGGGTGCAGGCAGTTCTACACAATTGTTCAACTCATACTGACATCTCAGTTTTCAGAAACTTCATTCTTATCCCTGGTGACCTCTATATTATTCTGGAAGCTTCCTCTGCAAAGTAAATCATCTAATTTTAACTCTCTGTAGATAACATTATACATGCACTTGACATATTCAATTTACATAGAATTTCTGTGATTGTTTGGAAATGTTTTAAGTCTAATTGTATAAATAAAATTAGAAGTTTATAAATCATATAGTGTATTCATATAACTTACCATTGCCATGCTTTGTTAAAATAATTTGTCATAATAACACAGTTTTTAATAGCAAAAATGTGTGCCTTTTTATAAAATATGGTCTATAGTGATATAACTTTACTTTTTTACATACAAAGCTGAAAATGAAATCTGTACCAAAGCGCATGCTAGGAAAATTAGCAAACTGAAAATTCTAGGTATTTCTCAGACTGTGTTCACTCATCTTCAGTAAGTTAATATAAACATTGAAGATTTTACTCACTAATAACATCTACTGAGCATCTTCAAGTTGTGTGCCCTGTAATAAACCCTGAACAGAATCTTAACAAAAAAACTATCTGTGTCCTAGGCTGAAAAACAACGGCGAAGAACAGTTGGAGGTAAATTGAGAGAGTGTGGACAGGATGAAAGGCTGGTGCTAAGGTGAGACTCCGAGCTGAGGGGAGCTGAGCCCCACTCCACTCCACACAAAGGAAGGGCTGCCTCACACAGGTCTTTACTGAGTTATGCTAATGGCCAAAGAAGAGGACACTATGCATGATGAGAGGATTTGTACTTCTGATGGTTTCTGAACATAACAACCAAAGCTGTTCCCTAAATCTCTCTCAGTGCTTTTTTTAAGCAATTGTATTTCCAGGTCCTATTCTGAGTCTTTTAAAAGTGTTATCTCACTTAATCCTCTATTATATGAGGAAAGTACTGATGTTATTCCTAGGCTATTAACCAGTAACTGGGACAAAGACTGAGTAATCCTCCAAAAGTCACGCACATAGAAAGCAGTGATCATGTGAACCCAGGCAAACTAGTTCTCGAATCCTGGCTTTTCCCCACTCTACCATGCTGGCTGTCCGTCCATATCCCCTCTTGAGGTTCTTAACCTGGGGCTTTAATCATTCTTGAATGCCAGTGATTTTTTTTTACATGTTTGGCTTCATATAAATTATATGTACATGTAAATAGGACAAAGAGTTGATTAGTATTCCTCTTCCAAAACATACTCGTCCATTTTTATGTTAATAGTACTAATAGTGATTTCCTGTCTAAATTAAATGCCATTTTTCTTTTCCTATTATTACTAAATATGCATTATTGCTACTAGTCAACCAAAGAAATGACACACTCAAAATATATGTGGGTACAGAGAGAACTTCCATTATTCCAGGACATGCATTCTTAAATATTGCTGTATCAGGCAATGATACACAAACCTAGTATGTTAATTTACTTGGTATGACTTATATTTTTCCTTCACCATAATAACAGTCCTCCCATAAAATGCATACAGGTAAATACTTGTGTGTGATTTTTACATCATCGTGAATAGTATATAGATGATGAGCAAAAGAAACAAGACAAGAATATGAAAAAAAACACTGAATTTGCATTGGAGAATTCAGAACCACTACTATTTACTTATATTGCTTTTGCCACATCCCCCTGCATCTTCCTTTGCTTTTCATTCTATTCGAGTATTTTCTGCATCGAATATCACTTATTCTAGAGTGTACCTGATTTTTTTTCTTTTTCCCATAATTTAATCCTCACTAGAGACAGCGATTAGCTATTTTTAAGCAATGACTTTGAGACTCATAGACATGAAGATCTGAGCACTACAACTCACGTGATGAGTGAATTATTCTTACATGGTTGGGCACCACAGAGAAGCTCACATAAATAAACAGACCTGATTCCCTGACTTACTTGTCAGCAATGATGTGTGCCCTAGAAACAAGAGCAAGGAAGTAAGCCCAACTCGCTCCTTTAACTTTCCCTTTATAATATCAGACTGCTTGGTCTTTATCAACAAACGTAGCTCTCCCTGATTAAAGAAGACAGCAGCTGACCAAAAGACACCCCCAAATACTGAGATCATAGGCCCAATCGCCAGTGAACCCGAGGTCACGTCTACTGATTGCTGGAGCACACGTCCATTTCACTCAGGATCAAAGCCAAGCAGAAGATTTCTATTTTGTTCACAGAGATGTGTAGTTGTATATTAGGATGGTCATGGTATAAAATTAACTCACTGGGAAGCATATTATGCACCCAGTTTTTTGCACATCTGACTTGTAATTGATTTTAGTTTTGACATTCTTACATAAATATCCAAATGTGATACCAGTTTTTAAGGTGACCAACATGGAAAGATATGTCCATCTCATTTGCATTTTTAACTTGAAACTCCCTAATTAAAAATGTCTTCTGCTCAATCTTAGGGCCCAGAATATGCAAATCATTAAAACAATAACCTGGAAAGGGTGAAACAAGACAGGAGCTGCATTTCTAGACCTATTTTAAAATGGCAAATGTGCTTAAGTGACTGCTCTCCATGCTTTCTCCCTACTTTCCAAGGCAGAAAGCAAATAATCTAAAATTGTCGCTCTGTAATATTTTTTGAGAAAATAGAACATGGGAGCGGTTACAAACACTGAATTATTACTTTAATTAAAATGCCTTATTCCTACTGCTGAAATGAAGCCTGAGTCTGATCTGGCAAAGGCAGGGTTGACCAGCCCCCCACATGATTTGACCCTGCAGGGTGTGCATTCTACTTGTTTTTACTCAGATGGAAGAATATGGGCCCTTCTGTACTTTGTGCTAAGACAAACATTAACTTAACAGCTTAGAGGAAGAAAGTACAGTATAACTGAATAAGAATAAGGAAGTAACACAAACCTACACAATTTCATACTACTTTAAAATCCTAAATTTCTTATGATTTCCAGTTTTCCTTATTATCGGTTTCCAACATTAACAAAAATTAATAGATTTACTGAAACACCACAATAACTAGAACCCAAAGTCACTACTTTAGCTTCTATGAGTGAATCATCTAACATTCCAGATTGCAAAAGGATTCCTGCCCTTATAAATCATTTGCTACTTTATAATGTGCTCTCTTTTCTAATTAAATTATTTGCACAAAGCTTTTGGAAACTGGGATTTGAACTCAAAGAGCATTGTGGGGACAGAGCTATTCATTTCCAAGCTAACTCGTGTTTTGCCACATGTCATACAGTTCTAAAAGCCAAACGCTACTTTCTGTGGCATGTACGCTATTCCCTGAGACAGATTTCAGTCCCCAAATTTCCCTTCTCTAATCACTTCCATTTATTTTTACACATATATGACATTAAGTAAATCAGTTTTTCATTATGACCTGCAGCTGCTTTTCTGAAAGGTAGGCTGCCTAAATGTGTTAAATTTGTTAAACATGGCAACAGTCCCATGGAGAGATACGGTCTTCTCAACAACATCATCGTCTTAAACACAGCAATTCAAGATGGGTCTCTTCTTCTACATGGTTCCCTAATTCAAGTAAAAATGGTATGAAATGTGACTTTTATAATTAGCCCTTGCCTTAAGACATTTCCCCAGATAAGAGAAGATCAGAATAATAATTTTCAAATAAGATACTTATACAGCTTTGCATAATAATAAAAGAGACAAGGGATATTGGTTAGAACACTCAGAAGATATCCTTTGGAGAAATAGAGTGTTATAGTTAGCATTGTTAATCTTCTCTAAAGTTCCATATTTCATGCAGTTAAACCACTGTTAAACTATTTGTAAATGATTAATGCCCCTAACGTGTCCCTCAGTTACTAAAAGTAGAAAAAGTGAAGATGCAAATTTTAGAACTTTTGTTACTCCAGCATTTTCATTAAAACATCAATTTGAATGATACTATTAAATATCTTTAAATTTGATTTATCTACATTGCCCCTCTACTGTTTCATTTTTTTAGAATGTTGGTTCTAGTACACTATTTACTTAATTGTTCAATTCTATTATGTATCTCCAGCTGTCAGGATTATTAACCAGTACCCTTTCGGTCAAAATCACCTAGATTATAGGATTTAAGTAAGTCGATCTTATCTTCAGTTTTACAGGCTATGGTTATTTCCAGTTACTAAAGTCAGCACCTTTCCCCCTACATCTTTCACTTAGGTTGTTCCATGAATCTCCAATACAGTCGTATGGTTTTGTCACATTCTGCATTCTCTTCTGAGATTCCTCTAACCTCTGAAATATGTTTATTTGTATATATTAAAAGGCATTCTGTTATAAATTTATTGGGTTTTGACAAATGCATAGTGTTATATATCTTAATTACATTAATATACAGAATAGTTTCATTCTCTCTCATTACATATGATTAGCTGTGGATTTTTGTAGATACTTTTTATCAAGTTGAATTTATCCTCTAAGTTTGCTGAGTTTTTAATTTTTTATTATGAATGGATGTTGGATTTTCCCAATTATTTTTAAGCAGTAATTTATATGCTCATTTGATTTTCCTTCTTTAACTTGTTGATACACTGGGTTGCATTTATTGATTTTTAAGCATTGAGCCAGGCTTGCATTCTTGGAATAAATCCTACATGGTCATGGTGTATAATTATTTTTATTCATTATTTTGCTAATGTTTGCTTATACACATTGGTTTACTAGTACTCTGTTTAAGGAATCTTGCATTCATGTTCATGAGCAAAATTGGTTGGTTGCTTTCCTGCAATGTTCTACTTTGGTTTTGATTTTAGGGTTACATTTGCCTCATAGAACGAGCGAAGAATGAGTTAAGAAGTGTTCCTATTCTACTTTTACAAGAGATAGTAGATAACTGGTATCAATTCTTCCTTAAACATTTGGTAAAATTTATAAGGAAACCATCAGGGCATGGTGTTTTTTTCCTTTTTGTTAGATTATTAAATACTGATTCAATTCCTTTACTAGTCATACGCCTTCACAAATGATCTATTTTTCCTTGTATGAGTTTGGTAGTTGGTATTTTCAATGACTTGTTCTATTTTATCTTATTTGTCCAAACTGTGTTCAAAGAGTTCAGAGTATTCACTTATTCTTTTAATGTTCATGAATGAATACCAATCACCCCTCTTTCATTTCTAGTATTAATATGTGTGGTTTTATCCCTTGGTTCCCTGCCTAGAGATTTATTAATTGTATTAATCTTTTCAAGAAATGACACTATGGTCTTATTGATTGATTTCACCTATTGTTTTTATGTTTTTCAAATTCATAAATTTTTTATCTGATTTTTATGATTTCCTTTGCTTGCTTTAGTCTTAAATTATCCCTTCTCTACTTTCCTAAAGTGGAAACTTAGGTTATTGAGTGTAGATCATCCTTTTTTATAATATATTAATTTAATGCTATACATTTTATTCTAAGCACTACTTTTGTGCATCCCACAAATTTTATTTCACTTGGTTCAGAATTTTTTAGTTTTTTGAGAATTTATTATTTGTCCCTTGTGTTATTTAGAAGCATGTTCTTTGTTCTCCAATTATTTGGGAATTTTCCAGGTATCTTTCATATAGACATCTCTCTTCCATTTTGGTAAGAGATAGACATTGGAGAATTTCTATTCCTTAAATCTGTCAAAGTGTTTTGATGCCCAAGAATATTGCCTATCTTAGTGAATGTTCCAGGAGAGCTTGAGAGGAATATGCGTTGTGCTGTTGTTACTTAAATGTCAATTCAGTAGCATGCAGTTCTGGCCAAGTCACCTATATCAACTCTGCATTGAACTGTCAGTAACTGAGAGAGGGTGTGAAGTCTCAAACCCAACAGTAAGTTTGTCTATTTATCCTTTAAGTTGTAGAAGATTTTTCTTCATGTGTTACAAAACACTTTAAGGACTGTTACATTTCCATGAAGAATTGACTCCTTTATTTACTATCTATCCATAATACCCCTCTTTATGGCTGATACTTTTTTCTATTTTGATGTCAACTCTTCTAAAAATTATATACAGATTCCAATCTTTTTTAATTTGCATAAACATGGTACATTTTCCCCATCCCTTTACTTCTAACTTATTTGAATCTTTACATTGAAAGTGGGTTTCATATATATATAACATAGAGTTGGTTATTTTCATATTCAATGTTATTATCTCTGTTTTTAATGATTATGTTTATGCCATTCACATTTAAAGTGATTCCTGGTATATTGGATTAGTATCTGTCATGCTAACAGCTGTTCTCTGTTCAAGCTTCACATCCCTCTAGTGTTCTTTTTGACTCCTTACATAAAGCCATGCCTGGGGTTAATTTTATCCATAATCCACCTTATTTACTGGAGCTCTGATGACGTGGCAGTAAGGTGTGGGTGAGGGGAAGTATATTCTATACTATTAGGATTAAATCTGTTTGCAGTTCATCTCTCTTGGTGGCCTGCGTCCCTGTGCTGTGATCCTCCCGGCATTTCTTAGCTCCCCTCTCCCTTCAGGTGAGACGGAAAGCCAGTTGGAGCTCGGGTTAGATGAATTCCCTTGTCCCCGGGGGGTATGTCTCTAGTGAGGTGCTTCCCCCCAAGAGTAAGACATGAAGGCGTGAGGGCCTTTCTGTAGGCGCGTGGAGAGCATTCTGGGCAGGTTTTCATATGGTCACTCCCCTTCTCACGGTGCCAAAACACAAGAAACCTTTCTTGCCTTCTTTCTTCCCTCCCTTCTCCCCTCTCTGACCTTTCCTTCTTTTTTGGCTCTTGTCCTTGAGAACTTGTTGGAATTCCAGACAGGAGATGCACAGACCGCGCGATCAGGAGTGTCTCGCGCTCCTGCTAAAGCACACGTGTCTCCAGTAATCCTCCCCACGTACCAGTTAAGGCTCCAGGCGCGAGCCCGCCGCGTGATCCGGGCCCGCGGGGGCCGATCGGACTCACCTGTCCTCCCCAGGGTCAGCGTGGCGGCCCTGCGGGGTCCGCGGCAGTGCCCGTTCTCCGATATTGAAGAAACTTAATTGATTTTAGTTGTTGCTCTTATTGTAAGAATGGGAGCGACACTTTGCAAGCGCTTTACCCCTTGTGGCTTGTGCCCGAGGCCCCTCCCAAACCTTACAGCGAGGCACGGAGACGCCCCGCTGGAAAGAAGGAAAGAACAGGGGCCACCGCCAGCAGTGGTCCCCGCAGCGCGTCCCGCAGGCCCCGGACGCTCGGGCCCAGCTCTGAGGTCAGCAAATGAGCTGCTTTCTCTCTAAGTCTGGGTGCTTTTCAAAGGGTTGCTTCTGCCGTGAGCTCTGTGGAGGGTTCTCAGCTTGCCGCCGTCTTGGGGGGCTCCTTGTCTCAAGGCAGGTTGATTTTCAAAGCTAGATGTTTTGGGGCTCCTCTCTCAGGTGGTCTTAAAAGTTGGGGTGCTCGATGCAGGGTCCCAACCATCCACTCCTTCCCGATTGTGCGGTGTTTCAAAAACAGTTTGAAATTGTGGCCCTTGTGAATTCCATGCGGCGGTCAGCAAACCTTTTCTTAAAGGATCAGATTGTATTTCAGCCTTGTTGTGCATATGGTCTCTATTGCAACCTTTAAGTAGCTTTTATGGTAGAAAACAACCATAGTCAATACATAAATTAGTGGACATGGCTGTGTTTCAATAGAGCATAATTTGTAAAATCAGGCAGCTGGGCCATTGGGCATAGCTTTCCAACCCTTGTTCTAGGATATTCTTTGGAAATCCAATACACTAAAGCTGTATTTTAGTATTGGAGTGCTTTAACTAGTGACCCCTTTTCAATGTCCGAAGAGTTAAATAGTATATGGAATTTTCCTGGGTTGTGCTTGGAGAGCAACTTCTAGTATGGATTCTATCAGACATGGGCAGGTAATTTAAATTCCCTATTTCAGTTTATTCTGTGCAAAAACAAATGCAGTAATATCTATGTGAGAGAGGAGAACAGAGTTGAGAAAAACAAATTCAATTCTGATAACTTCCTTATGCCTATTATAGTTCTTCACAAGAGTTCATTAAACATGCCTGCTTTATATCCTATTGTGAGATCAAATTAGAAAATCTGCAAATATATTGTAAATAATAAGATACTTGATACTTAAAGTTTATTATAATTACAACTAGTAAGCATATTCTGTCCTTTATGTCTGGTAAATATTAGCTAAACTTGTAATTGGACATATTCGGTGGATTGATGTACTGTTCAACCCATTCATTAATTGACCAATAATTACTTTTTCCATTATTCCTGGTTCTCTGGTATTTTCACCCCTTAACAGAGATGCTTCCATAGTACTACTTTGACTGTAGGCTCTGCTTTAACTTGGCTTAGTTCAAAGAAGATCCTTTGACTTTGAAATAACCTAGATTTTCAGCATACAACTCCACATTTCATCTATAATTTCTCCCAATGCAGCCATTCTTTTGAATGGACACTTTTGGTAGAGTGATTATCATATACAGTACTTCTTATAAGATACAGATCTTCCTTAAGTAGTGGCCATCCCTGTCATTTCTTTAAAGCAAAAGCCTGTAGATCATTTTGTTCTTATATAATTTAACAGTGAAGTGGGTTTAATGCTTTCCTAAAGAATTATGGAAACTTTTCTAAAACATGAATTTGTCAGGATAGCCCTACTGTATATTTATGGGCAATTTTATTTTGAAACATAATCCAGTGTGAATCAGCCTTCTTGATTTCAAAATTAACACCAATGGAGCATATTCTGATAGAGTTAGAAAGCACTGTCTCCCTCCACATTCACTTTTTGAGAAACTTGTAAATGTATAGTGAAGTACATTTAGGAAAGGAATTAAATGCAAGTCACTTCATTTGCAAAGTCCCATAGCGACACTTTATAGGACATAGGAAGATATAGTAGCTCCTTACCTTTTTATTTCTAGTTAGCTTAGATTTTTTTAAATCATATCTGTTACTCCTTTCTGAATTGATCCTAATTTATCATGCCAAAAAGTTATCTCTTTAATAATCACAGGGCTGATAGTACAGACCTGAGTGTTTAATAGGTCATCAATGAAGTAATAAATTAGGCTCTTAGGGTAGGTATAAACTGTCCTTACAAAACTCACTTATCCAAAGAAAGGAATGGTTAAAGCTGGGCTAAGAGAGATGATTGCTCTTTTTGGGTCATAGATACCTCCTATTTCAAGTTAATAAGACTCAAATGAACTGCTGCAGCCTGAATACTCTCATGCATTTATATTATATGACTTTACACCAACATTATTTTTATATAGTCTTATGTCAAACATGGGGAAAAGTGCCACACAGGTGAAAGATCTCCTGTGACTTCTTATAAATTAAAGATCTGAATTTAACAAATGTCAAAGTAAACTTAAGTAGTAAACTGGCTAGAATCACAAGGTACAGTGGATTTTTTAATAGTATAAAATTGTTCCTTCAATCTCTCCACTTTATTACATCCAATGATATGATGAAATGTCTTCTACTTTTTAATCAGTCTTGGACAAGCATTTCGAAAGTTAACTTTCAACGGTAATGTCCCATGAAAGATTATCATTATCACACCGTAAGGTTTCAACTGGTAAACTCCAGTTAGATACTCTCATTAACATGTATATATCTTGTAAAAGCACCATCACAGAACCTATATTATTCAGATGTAGCCATAAGAATAGCATAAGAAACATTGTCAAGTTTGTGGTGGTTGGTATTGTTAAAACCCAGATGCCTCATTTTCTAACCCTATGTCCTACACTTTTAATTGCCAAACATAATGAATGAGTGATGTGCCAATTATTGAAGTTTTATTTTTATCACTCCAGGTAAGTCAAAGAGATAAAATGTAATTGAAACAATTAAATGCATGAGATTTATTGGAAGATTGATTTACAAAAGTTTAGGAGAAACTTCCCTGGATAGTTTGCTTTTCAGGGAATAAAAAAGTTGTCAAACGAGCAGGAAAATGCCCGGGATCACAGTTGCCTATAGCACTGGACAGGAAATTTGCAGGAATAAAATGATAAAGCTTGGAGAAGCTGCAGAATATTACTTCTTCCAAAGCCCATGGGTCTGCCCACCACTACTGAAATAATTGCCTTTGCTTTTCCTTTCCAGACTTCATACAACTACTTTTTATCAGTAGAGTTACAACTGAAATGATCCAGACTAGGGGGAAGTTCAGTCTATTTCTGACATTGACCACAGTGTAGCCAGATTCAGACGGAAAAATAGAAACCACTCCTTCCTGCACATAGGTATTTAATATAGGAAATGATATTCCTAAAATTCCTTAAGAATGCTGAAGTCAGTGACCAGAAAACCATTACTAATTCTCAATTTTAGTCTTAAATTTTAGAAAAATTAGTAACATGAAGAAATTCAAGAGAACATTTGATGATAATAGATGAGGAGGGTTATTGTTGTAATATGTCATTTTTCCCATTTCTTACTCGCCCATATATGGTCCGTCATCAAGTTCTGTTGAGTCTATTTATCTCCACATTTACCATGATCATCCTATTCTAAGCTATCATTCTTTTCTCATCTGGATGATTGCAATGATTCTTAGCTGGTGTCTAAACACTTCTAGTGTTGTATTCATCTCTCTCAAAGTTGCTTAGCTGGCAGAATTGCTCTAAAATGCTTAGTGCATTATGTCACACCCCTACTTAAGTTATTTCATGTCTTCCTTTGCTTTTCAAATAAAATCAAACTCCTTAAGATAGTGCCAGTAATAAGAACTCGCACTTATTAAATATTCAGTGCATACAATATTTGCTATGTGATAGCTTTAAGACAGATGTGATTATGGCACATGGGAAATGAGGCCACTTTGCATAAGATGTTATGTAACTGTAAAATGCACACAGGATTTCCAAAACTTAATGTGCAAACAAAGTATATATAATGTCACTAATTGTATTATGCTGATTGGATGTTGAAATAATAACACTGGGTGTGTTCGGTTAACCAACCAATCCCAAAGGATGCCAATTCAGCTAGGTTATTTCTCTGCATTTACTTCTCCTAAGTTCAGACATTTACTGGAGTCAGTTGCACCAGCAAGTAACAGCCAGCAGACCGCAACCCAGTCTAACCTGCGACTATGAAAAATTGTATATGATCCCAAGAACTGCTTAAGGCATACAGCAGCCAAGTCCTATTTTTTTTTAATTCTTTTTCTTGTAGACTGTGATTCCTGTCTTTTCAGATCAAAGTTTAACTGTTTACATCCAGTCAACTAAATTCTTATAGTGAGAAATAATTTTGTGTCAAGGTGTATCATCTTGATTCTGTGTCATTGAAAGATATAAAAACAGCAGAAAAATAATGTGATTTACCCCATCTTGACAATATTTTATTTCAACATGGAAATATATAGGTAGAAACATTCCTGTAGTTAGTTCACCAGAACACATTTCCTTTTCTTTTAAACCAGATGTTATGACTACTACCCTTCTACTTCTTGGTAATTTTTAAAGGAATTATTCTTAAAAAAATTTTTTGAATACATAAATGTATTTATTCTTTATCCTAGTAGCTCATTTCTGCAGTTTTATGTGAAAGAGGTAAATGTACCAGTGTGAAAAATATTAGTGCATTTAAAGGATGTCTATTCAGATTATTTCCAGATTGTGTGCATTTCTGTACTTTCAGTTCTGTCCATTCAGGACGATACCATATTGCCGAGTAACTTGCCATTATTTTTCCACTACACACATCCATCATAGTCGATACATACTGACTAAAATCTGCACAGCATGAATTGTATATTCACTCCCTCATCTTGTATTTCTTTATTTCCTTGCTGTTTGTGATTTTGTGGTGGTTATTTTAGGTGTCAACTTGGCTAGGATGTGGTGCCCAGTTTTTGCTTGAAGACTAGTCTCGATGTTAATGTGAAGGTATTTTTTAAGATTTGATGAGCATTTAAATCTGTAGACTTTGAATAAACCAGTTACTTTCCATAACATGGGTGAAACTCATCCAGTTCATTGAAGGCCTTAAGAGCAAAGACCAAGATTTCCCAAAGAACAAAGAATCTGGACTCAAACCTGTAGCATCTACTTCTACCTGAATTTCCGGCGTTCCAGCCTGTCCCACAGATTTCAATTTTACTAATATCCCAATTCCTTAAATCTGTGTGTGCATGTGTGTCTAAGAATCACTTTTCTACTGAAAATAATATTGTGTGAGGGATGTGCAAATAAAGAGGGGAAGGAGGAACTAAAAGACTGTGGGGGAGAAATCTCAGCATTTCTTTCTCAGATCTTAAAGCCAATTCTTTCCGTTACATAGAACATTAACAGGAAACTTTCTTAAAAAACTTAAGTGTGTAGAAAAGTTGAAATAGACAAAGAATAAAAAATTTTCAATTGTATTATCCATTTGTTTTACATAAAAATTTAATTGAGTTCTCTGAAAATAATATCTAAATAAGCATAAAATCTTTCCTCTGAATGTGATCATTTTGATAGTGTTATTCAAGTACTTCTAATAAAAACTAGCAAACAATTCATGATATAAAGACTGCCAACTTGCAATAATCTTTAACTAAAATGCTAAGATGCTGAAAAGTTAGAAAGTTTTAGCTGTGCCAAATACAAATTCAAGAAACAAAAATAAGGATGATGATGTATCTCCTAATTGTGTAGAATAGAGCGAAAACGTACTCACCAGTACCAACGTGTCAAGTTCAGATTTAGTATTTTTCAGTAACAAGGTAGGAAGGGAGCCTGCTTCAGCATGTTAAGAAGGCAAGTGAATTAATAAAATCCAATGCCATGCAATTTGTTGAAAGGCACATTAAGCCAGGTAGGCTCCTGTTGTTAAGCCATTAAAGAAAGTCCAACTATCTCTCTCTGAAAAAAATGCAAAAATGGCATTTCTACTCCATTGGAGTAATATGTCTTGTGTGTATTTGTGGTTCATTCATACTGTTAAAGCCTTTAAGAAAAATCCTCTTAACCAATACTGAGAAAATGAACTACATGTCAAAAGCCTGTGAATAGGTGATGTCTCCTTCCAAAGAGAATATTTCTTTCCTCTGAAATGTTACAGATAGAAATAATCACTTGAAAAATGGGATTAGACATCTGCAGAGTTTATCATTTAGAGAAATTGTTATTGATATTCATAGCTAAAAACTGACTATTAAACTGAGCATCTAAATTAACATACTGTTTCCTTCAAACTGAAACGTACTAGAAATAATAGTGCTAAGAAGATTGGTAGTTTTTTTGTAAAGTCCAGAAATCACTGGGAGATAATAAAAGAAGTGATTTATTTGTATTTGCAGTTGTTGTTTTATTTTAAACAAAAAGGTAAGCCTGCGTGTAGAAAATAATCCATATATCACTGTTGCATGAAAATATTCTTTGGTAGTATAATTTTTTTGGTTCTTTTTTTCATGTTAAGCACCATGCTTATCTATAATTTATTCTCCATCATAGATTTTATTCCAAGAGATAGTACCATGAATTAAAACCAGAAATGTATCTTATTATAAATTAATAAATTAATCTTCTTTGAAATAAATCAATATCTTGGGATTTGGTTTCCATATGTTAGTCCCTTGGGCTCCTAACACTAAGTAAGTAAAAGGGAACAAATGAAACTTCGTATTTGTAGGTCACACTTGATTTGGATTTGCCCCAATAAATGTATTTCTAATTTTAAAAATCTGTGTAAGGATCAACCTTCTCTGTGTTTGATATCTCTTTAGTTACAACAACAGGCAATATAACTTGAAGCAATCCAGGGAGTCCCCCTCTCTCCATGCCATCTATCTTTACTTTCCATCCTTCTGAGCCTTGTATTGGGCCTTTTCTCTCCCTCAGAATTAAACTCACTCTGTATTGTTTTCCCTTTTGTGTTGATCTTTCCTGATGACTTGTATAGAGGAACATATTGGTTATGTTTTCCTTTTTTTCTCCAGCTTGGTGACTGCTCTCTGATTACACAAAAGCCACATTGACCTTTCATAGTAAACAAAAAATTCCCAATTTCTGCAGGTCAGGGAACAGATATTTCATTTTATTAGCTTATGATATAAGAAGGTGAAATAACAGAGTTTTGGTATACTTGGTTAATTTTTGTACCCAAAATTGTGATGCTGATTTTTCTGTTCCTTAGTTCAATACTTACATTCTTCTATTTTCTCCCATATTATCTTCCCTCCTTGAGAGCAATGAAAATCTTTCACTAATTGCAAGAAAATTACCAGGCAATTACTTACACTGGTTCCTCAAAACATCTACTTGATTGCATCCCACATGGTAAACAAATAGAAAACTAAAAAATTGTTTCTATATTAGTAAAAACCATATAATCTTTAATCATGGTGTTTATTATTTGTAAACAAAGTTCAACATTCAGAAGAATAAATACTTCCAAACCATCAAATTTACATTGACTTACACATCCTTACAACCCCTCAGATTATAACAATAATTATGGAAAGATGGTATTTTGCCTCTTGAAGATTCAACTTTTACACTTCCTCCTGTAAAAAGATTGTTTGGGGAAACCAACTTTAAAATGTCAGCTTAAAACGAAGTGAGTCCATTTCAGTAGGTTTGAGACCAGCCAGGCCCCCTTAGGTTCATTTAGTAAGTATGTATCTGGAGCATGTCTGCCCATGTTTCTTTGGAGAGTTCATAAACAGTGAAGAGAAATTTAACAGTCACCCTACACCGGGTGATTCAGTGTAGCATAAATATTTTGGGCTTTGTTTTGTTCTGTTACTTTATTTGTTTGGCTTTAGAGTATGTTTGGATTGAGCTAAAATTGGCATTACCATTTTCCTAGGGATAACTAGTAGAATATGAGTGGGGGAGCAAATAGTTTTGAAAGTCACCTCTTTTCCAGGCAATGTCATATCATCTCGATTGTATTTGAAATGTCACCAGTTCCTTCCTCGCTGTATATTCTGCTTTCCTTTCCACATTCCTGATTGCCCTTTCACATCCTCCTTTTAGTATTGAACACCTCAAGGGTACAGACAGGTGAGAGACAATACTGTGAAACTTGTTATTTTTAAACTCCTATGGTCATTTCACATAGAATGCTGAACCGAAAATATGAATTTATCTCCCTTGCATCAGAAAATCCCCCTAAAATGATAATAGAGGGTTTTTTTTTAAAGAGGCAAGTCCACAAAAAAAAAAAAAAAAGGAAAGAATACAAATGAAGAAAACAATAAAATATCAAAAGCCAAACACCAAAGTAAAAGTGATGGGACCTAGCAGATGCAAGAAAGTGGAATCCTACACTCCTACACCGATGATAGTGAGAACGTCAAGATGCTGTATGATTTGCACAAGAAAATTCATTAATACGTGGCCTCAGGTTTCCCTAAAAAAGCTGACAATGCAGCAGAAATCAGGAAGATAAGGTGCAGGTTTCTGAAGAAGAGGTCAGAGCTATAGGTTCCCTGCCCTATCTGCACCTCTGCAGCCTGTCTGACGAGCAGGTTTCCTCACAGGAGGATAAACAGTGTGTGAAGCTAAGGCCCCCAGGACGCGTGAGTGAAGAGAGCGGGTGCCGCACGGCCGAGGACAGTGAATGCTGTGCTCCAGGGCTCCACCCACGTGTGTGCAGTCTGCGCTTCAAACACGTACCCTGCAGGGGAGAAAGGCAATGGCTGAGGTCAGGGGATCCTCCATATTCCAGGAGAACCTCTCCCATGCTGAGAGCTGGGTGACAGTGACATTTAGAACCAGGCGGGTGAGGAATGGGATCCCACATCCCCCTGCCAGCTGTGGGACCTGGGCAAAGCCCTTAAGCCAACTGAACGTCAATTTTTTTCCAAGTGTAAAATGGAGCTTATCGTGCCTATCTTTGGTATTTGCTGAAGTTCAGTTCTTAAAAATATACTTTTGTATTTATGGAAATGATTATGACATTACTTCCCAGGTCTATAAATATAATACATTATATTAAAAAATTTCCTCAGGCCTTCAAATGATTAGATGAGGCCCACTCACATTATAGAAGGTAATCTGGTTTACTCAAAGTCTACGGATTTAAATGTCCATCTCATCTAAAAAGTACCTCCGCAGAAATAGCCAAAATACCATTTGAGCACATATCTGGTGTCATGGCCTAGCCAAGCTGACATATAAAACTAGCCACCATTTAGGGTACATTTCCATTTTCAATGTTGTCGTATCTCCTCCATTTCTCTGGAAATTCTTGATGGCACTGTTTTCAAAAACCAAGTTATTAAAAATAAAAGAAAGACAGTTAAATATTTTGCATGAGATGAAATTGTCTTAGATTTCTAGCACTGTGTAGATGCTTCAAGCACTTGCAGATAAATATATTGTGACATTGGTGACATTTATATTCACCAATAGAATTAATATATTTACCAAATGACAGTAAACTAACAGAATTAAAGTTGATGTAAACTTCTTAGATGTAAATTCATTTAGAAAATGTGATATATATATTTAAAATCTTCATTCTCTTCTTAGCAATTTATAAATGCTTTTTGTGTAAAACTTTAATTACTGTAATACCTAGCAAAGCCAAGTTTCTTAAAAACAACAAAATAAGTAATGCTGGTTTAGTTTATTTAAGTTACATCAACATTGATTAATACCAGTAGGAAAAAAAATCTATAATAAAAGGTAAAAAGAGAAAAACATCAATACATCATAGCCATGACTTTCCTCAGTACTGAAAGGGAGAAAATACTGCAGCATTTCCTATTTATTTTTATAAATGAACCCATACCCCTAGCTGTTTTGAACTGGTCAGTAATTATTTATTTTTTCCTGAATGAAAGTGTTATATATAATATGGTACAAATCATTTTAATAAAAAATGTATATTATATATGTTAGTATTTCCTGTTACTGATGATTCCATTAAAAATAATAATTAATTATAACTTATGATGAGGCTAGGTAAAATAGCAGCATCTCATAATCAAAAGTTAATTACCTAGAGAAATTTCAGTCCATTTTTTTCTATAAATTTTAGAATATTATCATATTTATACAGAATCTTCCTTACCATAATTGTATGTATTAATTTAAATTCTCTCATCTGGGGTTTTATTGTATGTATCCAATTCTTCTTCAACAGGCAAACTCATTTTTCATACATAAACTCTTATTTTCCGCACAATGCTACTCATATGCTTTGGGGCACATTCTATGTTCATTATGTATTTCAAGTCTAATACTCAGATTATATCCTAAAATTCCAAGAATAAACTAATTCTCAACTCTCTCTCCATGTGTATATATCTGTGTGTGTGTGTATGCATATACAGATACACACACATATATTATGATTTCCACATTTCACATACAGAAGCTGAGACCAGGATAGAATCTGTAACGAAATCCAAGTTCTCATGTCTGCTACTCAAAGAGAATTGTGGGTTGATGCATAATAGGATTGATTCCTATCTGAGATTTCCTCCCTGGAAATACCACTGCTGCTCTGAAATTATGAGACAGATGGATTGCAAGACAATGCTTTCTTCTCAAGATTGGACCTCCACATCCTCTCCTTGGCCGCACATCCAATAATGAGGTCAGTCTCTATTGGCATGACTGAAGAAGTTGTGCAGAAGATGGCTCATACACCAAAGCAACTGCAGGAACTCACCAATACTAATCCTTAGAAACGTGAGTAGCTTGTTCTGAGTGGACCAGGAGGGTTATGGAATAACAGGGAATACACATTTAAGTTTGGATAAAGTAAACTTTGTTGATATGGTGAGATTCTCCTTTGGTTTAGGAGTTAACTTCCTTTCTACAGCCCTATAAACCAATCAATACAAAACTAGGATGATCCCGGAAGCTTCAAAATGTGGTGGCTCATCTTCAATGAAGTGAGGAGAAATAAGAACTTCCTTGGCAAAATGTGGAGAAAGTGATCAAATAACTCAGAATGTGGGCATGCAAGAACAGATCTCTCGTGTAAGACAATCCGCAAGATGACTGTGTTCCTTGAGAACGGCAAATAGCTCTCTGTTCATAGAACTCATAAGCATTTTGCTGGTGAAATGCACACTGACTTTGTGAAGTCAGCTGTGACTCAGTTCTGTAAGCCACAGCTGACAGCAGACAGATACGGTCATGAGACTAGGCTCCCTATTGTCAATGGGATGATAAAATTCAAAACAGAGGATGCCAACACTTTTGTGTGTCACCTGATTTGAGAGAGAATGCCTTGGTTTCACCCTAATGTTGAAATATTTTCCTGTAATATAATTTTTAAAGAGTTATTATCTGATAGAGCTACTTAGAGACATGTCATAAAAATTAGGTAGCTGCAAACTGAACAGAGCCAGAAAATTGATATCTTTGTTTTGAGTAATAATGTGATTTATAAAGAAAAGTTACAGAGTGGCTGTGTAACTCAGAGGGAAAATCTGTCTCTCAGTCCAGGGCAAATTACCTTTGAAACCAAAATCAGTCAAAGGGAGAAATAAAGTAGGTGAAACCCATTTATTGCTTACAAGCAGTTGTCTACTTCTGCTCACTAGTATCTCTCACGACCCAGTTGCAAAAAGGGACCCCACCCAACCTCTCTGATCCAGATATGGCCTTGTTCCCCCTTGTAATCACCTACTGATATGGATGATATGGAGACGGACTACTTCTCTCCACCCCTTGGAAACACCTATTGATAAGGAGATGCACTAAGGCCAGGCGAGACATTCTGGAAATATTGCAGTTTTACCCACAGGCTGTTTGTACCTTCAAGTCTAGAAGTATATACAGTGCTCCAAAAACACCTTAGTTCCTGGTAATGACATACACACAGCTACTGTCCTTTGACTTCTCCAAGACAATTGTTAGGGAGTTTTTTAAATAAACAATAATAATATTCTTCCCTTTATTTTGGAGTTAACAATTTTAACATGAACATTAAAAGTTTTTATGTGTCAGATTCCCTAAATAAATTTGTGGTAATATATTCTTTATTTCCTAGGTGTTATATTTTCTAACTGTACCTTTGACCAGGAATCTGGAATTAAACTATAAAAATGACTGTGCCTAATAAAACCAGAGTTGGTTGTAGCAACTTTTCTTTAATCTCATGATTATACATTCCTTGATCTCTGGAATCATGATTTATCTTTACAACAATGTGATATGTTGTTTTAGGAAATCAGTACGATATGAGTGAATATATTAATTATAAAATGTGTATATATATAAAACAAAACAGTGCTATTTGTTCACCTGAAATTAATATACTAAGTTAAGCTTATTATTTATTCTTTTAAATAGCAATGTACCCCTTTTATTATACTTAGTACAGTTATTTTTTAAATGATTTAAATATCACTTATTTTTGAAAAATTAGAAAGTTAAGGTAGCACTTAGGTTGATAAACTCCTTACACTGAAGCTCCCTTTTGGAGTAAAAGTACTTAACTCCTTATACTGGCTTTAATCCAGAATTTTAAGATAATCACATGAGCTACAGATGTCATTATCCTACCACAAATAGAACAGAAGAATGCTGTCTATACAAATCACTTAAAAACCTAAAAACCTATTTTATGACACCTTAAAGAGGCTAGAGATTCATCTTTTGTATGTGTGTGTGTGTGTGTGTGAACATTTAAGTTCTACTCTTTAAGCAACATTCAATTATACAATATGGTGTTATCAATTATAGTCACCATGTAATACATTGGATCCTCAGACCTTATTCATCATAATTGAAAGTTTGTACCCTTTTACTAATCTCTCCCTATTTCTTCGACACCCCAGCCTCTAGCTATCACTTTTCTATTCTCTGTTTCTGTAAGTTCAATTGTTTTTTAAAAAGATTCTGCATATACGTGACACTATGCAGTGTTTATATTTTTCTGTCTGGTTTATTTCACTTAGTATGATGCCCTCAAGGTCCACTGAAAATGCCAGGATTTTCTTTTTTTTTTTTTTTTTTTGAGAGGGCATCTCTCATATTTATTGATCAAATGGTTGTTAACGACAATAAAATTCTGTATAGGGGAGTCAATGCTCAATGCACAATCATTAATCCACCCCAAGCCTAATTTTCATCAGTCTCCAATCTTCTGAAGCATAACGAACAAGTTCTTACATGGTGAACAAATTCTTACATAGTGAATAAGTTCTTACATGGTGAATAGTACAAGGGCAGTTATCACAGAAACTTTTGGTTTTGATCATGCATTATGAACTATAAACAATTAGGTCAAATATGAATATTCATTTGATTTTTATACTTGATTTATATGTAGATCCCACATTTCTCCCTTTATTATTATTATTATTATTATTATTATTATTAGTTTTAATAAAATGCTGAAGTGGTAGGTAGATGCAAGATAAAGATAGAAAACATAGTTTAGTGTTGTAACAGAGCAAATGAAGATGATCAGGTGTGTGCCTGTAGACTATGTGTTAATCCAAGCTAGACAAGGGCAACAAAACATCCATGGATGCAGAAGATTTCTCTCAAAAAAGGGGGGTGAGGTTCTAAGCCTCACCTCTTTGATCCCCAATTTCTCACCTGATGGTCCCCCTGCGACTGTGCCTGTCTTAGGTTGTTCCTCCCTTGAGGAATCTTACCCGTCTCTGGCTAACCAGTCATCTTCCGGGGCCATACAGGGAAATGTAAAGTTGGTAAGTGAGAGAGAAGCCATCTTGTTCAAAAAAGTGAGCTTTTTACTTCTTTGCAGATTTATGCCCTGTGGCTTCTATGCCCAGCATTTGTCTTGAGGTATCTTTACCACTTGGAGGAATTATGATACTTGGTAAATTCGATATGAGTCACGAATTCTATTTAAAGGTTGTAATTAAGAAGGAAGAAGAAAAGCTATAGAGGTAGCAGACAGAAGAAAAAATGGGAAGATTGATTATTTCTTTGACATATCTTCTTATAGAGTAACTTAAGCATGTATAGATTTTAAACTACTAATTAACTTGTGCACACACATTAACATAATAGGAATACAGTTACATAACCAAAGCAGATCTATAATTACCAGCCATCTCCAGTGAAACCAAGAAAACCAGTTAGGCACCTTAGGCATTTGTGAAAATTTATCTATGATATGATGGATATTGTCCAACTGTACTTGAACAGTCTGAGAGAAATCAGACAAATTAAAACAACCCATTCCTGGGAACTGTTCACATCCCATATGTTCTTTTAACATTAGATACTCTGTAGTTGTAGGATTTTGGAGTGCTACAACTTGCACTTCTCCTAATTCTTGGTTGAGTTCCAACAGTATTGTTCCAGTCAAATTTGTTGTTTTACTGTATGCACAGGCCAGCTTAGATATCTCCTTCCTCATTCCCATGGCAAGTCCAGGAACTGGTGGGATGAGTGCATCTACAGCTGTAGCAGTGCCTGGATCTTTGTTGAGGTTTTTTGATGAGGATCTTCTGGCATGAGTCTTCCAGAGAGTGCTGATGTTGGAAGTTCTCTTTCATATCGTATCTTAGTTCATTTTCTGGGTAGCCAAATTAGGCTTTGATCCTCTGTATAAACCCAAACAGACCCTTTGCCCACACTTTGATATGCCCTTTATACCATTGTGCAGAACTCATTGGAGGTCACCACACAGGAACTGCTTTTTGTTTTTTTGTTTTTTTTAAGAGACAGGAATATTATCAGAAAAAGTACCTCCATAGCCGATCATCTGACACCCTTTAAGTGATCAAAATTAAGGATATTTAAAGCATGCATTAATTGTTGATTTACAGTTAGTTTTATCCTATCAGGGAGTAATCCCCCTTTTCTTTCTTTCTTTTTTCTTTTTTTTGTTATCATTAATCTACACTTACATGAAGAATATTATGTTTACTAGTCTCCCCTATACCAGGTCCCCCCTATAAACCCCTTTACAGTCACTGTCCATCAGCATAGCAAAATGTTGTAGAATCACTACTTGTCTTCTCTGTGTTGTACAGCCCTCCCCTTTCTCCCACCACCCCCATTATGCATGCTAATCTTAATACCCCCCTTCTTCTTTTCTTCTCCCCCCCCCTTATCCCTCCCTACCCACCCATCCTCCCCAGTCCCTTTCCCTTTGGTACCTGTTAGTTCATTGTTGGGATCTGTGATTCCGCCGCTGTTTTGTTCCTTCAGTTTTTCCTTTGTTTTTATACTCCACAGATGAGTGAAATCATTTGGTATTTTTCTTTCTCTGCTTGGCTTATTTCACTGAGCATAATACCTTCCAGGTCCAATCCATGTTCCTGCAAATGGTAGGATTTGCCCTCTTCTTATGGCTGAGTAGTATTCCATTGTGTATATGTACCACATCTTCTTTATCCATTCATCTACCGATGGACATTTAGGTTGCTTCCAATTCTTGGCTATTGTAAATAGTGCTGCGATAAACATAGGGGTGCATCTGTCTTTCTCAAACTTGATTGCTGCATTCTTAGGGTAAATTCCTAGGAGTGCAATTCCTGGGTCAAATGGTAAGTCTGTTTTGAGCATTATGATGTACCTCCATACTGCTTTCCACAACGGTTGAACTAACTTACATTCCCACCAGCAGTGTAGGAGGGATCCCCTTTCTCCACAGCCTCGCCAACATTTGTTGTTGTTTGTGTTTTGGATGGCAGCCATCCTTACTGGTGTGAGGTGATACCTCATTGTAGTTTTAATTTGCATTTCTCTGATAATTAGCGATGTGGAGCATCTTTTCATGTGTCTGTTGGCCATCTGTATTTCTTTTTGGAGAACTGTCTGTTCAGTTCCTCTGCCCATTTTTTAATTGGGTTATTTGTTTTTTGTTTGTTGAGGCGTGTGAGCTCTTTATATATTCTGGACGTCAAGCCTTTATCGGATGTGTCATTTTCAAATATATTCTCCCATACTGTAGGGTTCCTTTTTGTTCTACTGATGGTGTCTTTTGCTGTACAGAAGCTTTTCAGCTTAATACAGTCCCACTTACTCATTTTTGCTGTTGTTTTCCTTGCCCGGGGAGATATGTTCAAGAAGAGGTCACTCATGTTTATGTCTAAGAGGTTTTTGCCTATGTGTTTTTCCAAGAGTTTAATGGTTTCATGACTTACATTCAGATCTTTGATCCATTTTGAGTTTTCTTTTGTATATGGGGTTAGACAATGGTCCAGTTTCATTCTCCTACATGTAGCTGTCCAGTTTTGCCAGCACCATCTATTGAAGAGACTTTCATTTCGCCATTGTATGTCCATGGCTCCTTTATCAAATATTAATTGACCATATATGTTTGGGTTAATGTCTGGAGTCTCTAGTCTGTTCCACTGGTCTTTGACTCTGTTCTTGGGCCAGTACCAAATTGTCTTGATTACTATCGCTTTATAGTAGAGCTTGAAGTTGGGGAGTGAGATCCCCCTTACTTTATTCTTCTTTCTCAGGATTGCTTTGGCTATTCAGGGTCTTTGGTGTTTCCATATGAATTTTTGAATTATTTGTTCCAGTTCATTGAAGAATGTTGCTGGTAGTTTCATAGGGATTGCATCAAATCTGTATATTGCTTTGGGCAGGATGGCCATTTTGACTATATTAATTCTTCCTAGCCATGTGCATGGGATGAGTTTCCATTTGTTAGTGTCCCCTTTAATTTCACTTAAGAGTGACTTGTAGTTTCCAGAGTATAGGTCCTTCACTTCTTTGGTTAGGTTTATTCCTAGGTATTTTATTCTTTTTGATGCAATTGAGAATGGAGTTGTTTTCCTGATTTCTCTTTCTGTTGGTTCATTGTTGGTATATAGGAAAGCTACAGATTTCTGTGTGTTAATTTTGTATCCTGCAACTTTGCTGTATTCCGATATCAGTTCTAATAGTTTTGGGGTGGAGTCTTTAGGGTTTTTTATGTACAATATCATATCATCTGCAAATAGTGACAGTTTAACTTCTTCTTTACCAATCTGGATTCCTTGTATTTTTTTGTTTTGTCTGATTGCCGTGACTAGGACCTCCAGTACTGTGTTAAATAACAGTGGGGAGAGTGGGCATCCCTGTCTAGTTCCCGATCTCAGAGGAAATGCTTTCAGCTTCTCGCTGTTCAGTACAATGTTGGCTGTGGGTTTATCATATATGGCCTTTATTATATTGAGGTACTTGCCCTCTATGTCCATTTTGCTGAGAGTTTATATCATGAATGGATGTTGAACTTTGTCAAATGCTTTTTCAGCATCTATGGAGATGATCATGTGGTTTTTGTCTTTCTTTTTGTTGATGTGGTGGATGATGTTGATGGACTTTCGAATGTTGTACCATCCTTGCATCCCTGGGATGAATCCCACTTGGTCATGGTTTATGATCCTTTTGATGTATTTTTGAATTCGGTTTGCTAATATTTTGTTGAGTATTTTTGCATCTACGTTTATGAGGGGTATTGGTCTGTAGTTTTCTTTTTTGGTGGGGTCTTTGCCTGGTTTTGGTATTAGAGTGATGTTGGCTTCATAGAATGAGTTTGGTAGTATTCCCTCCTCTTCTATTTTTTGGAAAACTTTAAGGAGAATGGGTATTATGTCTTCCCTGTATGTTTGATAAAATTATGAGGTAAATCCATCCGGCCCAGGGGTTTTGTTCTTTTGTAGTTTTTTGATTACTGCTTCAATTTCGTTGCTGGTAATTGGTCTGTTTACATTTTCTGTTTCTTTCTGGGTCAGGTTTGGAAGGTTGTATTTTTCTATGAAGTTGTCCATTTCTCCTAGGTTTCCCAACTTGTTAGCATATAGGTTGTCATAGTATTCTCTAATAATTATTTGTATTTCTGTGGGGTCCATAGTGATTTTTCCTTTCTCATTTCTGATTCTGTTGATTTGTGTTGACTCTCTTTTCCTCTTAATAAGTCTGGCTAGAGGCTTATCTATTTTGTTTATTTTCTCAAAGAACCAGCTCTTGGTTTCATTGATTTTTGCTATTGTTCTATTCTTCTCAATTTTATTTATTTCTTCCCTGATCTTTATTATGTCCCTCCTTCTGCTGACCTTAGGCCTCATTTGTTCTTGTTTTTCCAATTTCGATAATTGTGACATTAGACCATTCATTTGGGATTGTTCTTCCTTCTTTAAATATTCCTGGATTGCTATATACTTTCCTCTTAAGACTGCTTTTGCTGCGTCCCACAGTAGTTGGGGCTTTGTGTTGTTGTTGTCATTTGTTTCCATATATTGCTGGATCTCCATTTTGATTTGGTCATTGATCCATTCATTATTTAGGAGCGTGTTGTTAAGCCTCCATGTGTTTGTGAGCCTTTTTGCTTTCTTCGTACAGTTTATTTCTAGTTTTATGCCTTTGTGGTCTGAAAAGTTGGTTGGTAGGATTTCAATCTTTTGGAATTTACTGAGGCTCTTTTTGTGGCCTAGTATGTGGTCTATTCTGGGGAATGTTCCATGTGCACTTGAGAAGAATGTGTATCTTATTGCTTTTGGATGTAGAGTTCTGTAGATGTCTATTAGGTTCATCTGTTCTAGTGTGTTGTTCAGTACCTCTGTGTCCTTACTTATTTTCTGTGTGGTGGATCTGTCCTTTGGAGTGACTGGTGTGTTGAAGTCTCCCAGAATGAATGCATTGCATTCTATTTCCTCCTTTAGTTCTGTTAGTATTTGTTTCACATATGTAGGTTCTCCTGTATTGGGTGCATATATATTTATAATGGTTATATCCTCTTGTTGGACAGAGCCGTTTATCATTATATAATGTCCTTCTTTATCTTTTGTTACTTTCTTTATTTTGAAGTCTATTTTGTCTGATACTAGTATTGCAACACTTGCTTTTCTCTCTCTGTTGTTTGCATGAAATATCTTTTTCCATCCCTTGACTTTAAGTCTGTGCATATCTTTAGGTTTGAGGTGAGTCTCTTGTAAGCAGCATATGGATGGATCTTGCTTTTTTATCCATTCTATTACTCTGTGTCTTTTGATTGGTGCATTCAGTCCATTTACATTTAGGGTGATTATTGAAAGGTATGTACTTATTGCCATTGCAGGCGTTATGTTTGTGGTTACCAAAGGTTCAGGGTTAGCTTCTTTACTATCTTACTGTTTAACTTAACTTGCTTGTTGAGCTATTATAAACACAGTCTGATGATGTTTTATTTCTCTCCCTTCTTATTCCTCCTCCTCCCTTCTTCCTATGTTGGGTGTTTTGTTCTGTGCTCTTTTTAGGAGTGTTCCCATCTAGAGCAGTCCCTGTAAGATGCCCTGTAGAGGTGGTTTGTGGGAAGCAAATTCCCTCAGCTTTTGTTTGTCTGGGAATTGTTTAATCCCTCCTTCATATTTAAATGATATTCATGCTGGATACAGTAGTCTTGGTTCGAGGCCCTTCTGTTTCTTTGCATTAAGTATATCATGCCATTCTGTTCAGGCCTCTAGGGTTTCTGTTGAGAAGTCTGATGATAGCCTGATGGGTTTTCCTTTGTAGGTAACCTTTTTTTTCCTCTCTGGCTGCCTTTAATACTTTGTCCTTGTCTTTGATCTTTGCCATTTTAATTATTATGTGTCTTGGTGTTGCCCTCCTTGGATCCCTTGTCATGGGAGTTCTGTGTACCTCTGTGGTCTGAGAGGCCATTTCCTCCCCTAGTTTTGGGAAGTTTTCAGCAATTATTTCTTCAAAGACACTTTCTATCCCTTTTTCTCTCTTCTTCTTCTTCTGGTACCCCTATAATGTGGATATTGTTCTGTATCGATTGGTCACTCAGCTCTCTTAGAATTCTTTCATTCATGGAGATCGTTTTATCTTTCTCTGCATCAGCTTCTCTGTGTTCCTGTTCTCTGTTTTCTAGTCCATTAATGGTCTCTTGCATCTCGTCCATTCTGTTTTGAAGTCCTTCCAGAGCTTGTTTTATTTCTGAATTCCCCTTCCTTAGTTCTTGCATATTTCTCTGCAAGTCCGTCAGCATGGTTATGACATTTGTTTTGAATTCTTTTTCAGGTAGACTGGCTAAATCTATCTCCCCAGATTCCTTCTCAGGGGAAGATGTAGCAGATGCCGAAGCTGTCTGGGTTAGTCTTGTCTAGATCATATTTTTTGCCTTTTCTTGTTGACAGGTGCTATTGACTGTCAGCTGGGAGGGCCAAACTTTTCACTTGTTACTGGCCTTTCTTTACTGGGGCAACTGCGACCCCTAGTGGCTTGTGTTGGGTAATTGCGTGTAGACTGAGTCTGTGTGTGTTGCCCAGCTGGTATGGAGGAAGCTCCCTTTCTGAGGTTGTGACTAGCCTTAGGCTGCTGCTCTGCTATGGCCGCGCCCCAGAGGGGTAATGGACAGGGGGCTGTTTGGCTGTTTAGCTCTGTGAGGGGTATCTGAGCTATTGCCCAGGGGGTTAGTGCGCCCAGTTTTCCCTTGGATTTCCAGCTTCTGGACTGTGACCTGGGTTGTTTCTGTCCAGCTGTTGTGTCCCTGTCCCTTTAAGACTTTCAAACAGCACTTGCTTTTCTTTGTCACAAGGGCATCAGCTTAGGAACCCGCTCAGAGGTCTTACTGTCCTGTTTCCCTAGCATTCAGGGCCCCCTGGGCACGTACTGTGTCTGCACTCTGGCCTGGATGGCTGGGGCTGGGTGTTCAGCAGTCCTGGGCTCCCTCTCCCTCCTGCTGCATCTCCTCTTCTCCGGCCAGGAGCTGGGGGGAGGGGCGCTCGGGTCCCGCCGGGCCTGGGCTTGTATCTTACCTACCCCCTTTATGAGGCACTGGGTTCTTGCAGGTGTGGATGTGGTCTGGATGGTGTCCTGTGTCTTCTGGTCTGTCTTTTAGGATTAGTTGTATTTGTTGTATTTTCAAAAATATATATGTTTTTGGGAGGAGAATCCCACTGTCCTACTCACGCCGCCACGTTGGCTCCGCCTCCCTCCCAGGGTTTTCTTTTTCTATGGATGAATAATATCCCATTTTATGTATATAACACATTTCCCTTATCTATTTAGCCATAGATGGACACGTACATTGTTTCTATACCTCAACTGCTGTGAATAGTGCTGTAGTGAATATGGGAATGCCAATATATAGGCAAGATCTGATTTCATTTCCTATGGATACATATGTATACCCAGAAGTGGAACTGCTGGATCACAGGATAGCTGTTTCTAATTTCGGAGGACCCTGCACATTGTTTTCCGTGGTGGCTCTGCCGATTTACATTCCCACCGATCGTGTGGAAGAGCTCCCTTTTCCCCAGGTCCTCTCTGGCATTGTCTTTTGTCTTTTTGATAATAACCATCCTAAAGATGTGAAATGCCATCTTTGTGGTTATTATTTGCAGTTTCCTGATAATTAGTGATATTGAACTAGTTGTTTTGGAAGCCCATCCCTCCAATGGAAGTCTTAAAAGTTGGGACCTGGACATGGGGTCCAAACCCTTTTCTCCTGAAGGAGAAGCTAGGAGTCAGGATCCCCTCATAATAGTGTGGCTCTGTGTCAGCACTGGGGTGGATGAGAAGTTTGTGTCTCAGCCTTTTCTGCTCCTCTTGATGAGGATTTTTCTCATTTGTCAGCTGTGCAGGAGTGGCTCAGCTAGTTTCTGGGTCTCTTTCAGAGGAAAGCGATCCCAGGTGGCTGTACGTACAGGGTGTACGTGGAGGGGAGCCCAGGAGCATCCTGTCACCATCACGGTGGACTCCTCCTGATGTAGTTTGGAGTGTACTTATTTCAAATGAGCCAATCACCTTCCAATGAAGAGTACAGATTTTCCCTCGTTTTCCGCAAAGAACAATACATGTCTCTTTGAAACAGCTGTCATATTCTTACATGTTTTGTATGTATAAACATTTCCATCTTTGGTAGTAAGATCACATTAACCGTTCTGGCTAGCCCCATTTCTCCATGCCACAGCCAAAGGTCTGCACACATTCATGGCCTACTCCAGACCCCTGCCACACTCTGGGTTCGAAGCCCCGCCTGTCCTCTGGGAGTCATCATTAGGCGAGAACAGACTGAATAAATGAGTGAGTACCATCTGCATCACTTCATTTTGACACAAACATTATATTATAAGTAATTAACGTACTGGATTTGGTGGGGTAGTATTTCTTCCTTCCTAAGAACTCCTAGTCACACCTGAAATGGCAAATGAGAACATCTTTCATAGTACAAATTAAGAAAATTAATGGGAGGCAGGGACTGCTAGCTGTCAAACGTGCTTCCCCCACCCTCATCATGGGCGCACAGGTAGATGGCACCCCTCTGTCCCTCTTTCACTTGAGCCTGACCACTTACAAGTGAATGGAATGTGGGCACAGGTGTGTTTCTGGGGTGGGGGGACTGCTAAGTCGGCTGAATCCTGTCTCCACACATCCCTTTCCTTTCTGCCTTCTGCAGCCTAGACATGGCCACCAGTGCTCAGCCACGATGGTGAGTAAGCCCTTGGAGAGCACAGTGATGGAGAAGGGCCGGAATCTGAATCCATACATGAAGGAGAGCTGCCCACAAACTCACCATGTCTGCCCTGAAGCATTATGTGTGAAAGAAATAAACTTCGTTTATGTCTCTAAATTGAGGATCTCATGTCATAGTAGACTAGCACACCTTCAATAATACAATAGAAAAATGGCAACTTATAGATAGAGAATTATATGATATGATTACATGTCGAGAACAATAAGCTAGGTTCAGAGGCCTACGGGTGAAATTGGCATTAGACAAGAGGATTCATTAATCATGAGCAGGCATAAAGTGGTTTCTCTGGCACTGACCACATCCCTTCCTGCAAACTTGTTCCTATACATTTTTATTATGTATAGGTGCCAAAAAATTTCTGTAGGAAGACTGTGGGCATTAAAACACAGGAGAGTCCCACTTAGCCTAGAGTGAACAATAGAAGCCAGCATTTGGTATGACAACTAAAGTGAAAATACATAGTATTACACTTGTAAATAAAGTAAAAAAGCAGTCCTGACAGCCCTCAATGGGAAAAGAAATATAACGTGGATACTATTAAAACTCACACTAGGGAATACAAATACAATAAACTTTCTTAAGGAGTTTTTGATTAATACATTTTTTTTCATCTATTACTTGCCACTGTACTGTTTCATAGTTCTCCTAAGAAGATTCTCCTTTTAATAATGTTTGCAGGTCTAGCTCCTGAATCCACCTTAAAGTAATTCTACTGTAATTGTTCCCTTTGTCTCTCATGAGATTCAATTTCATGTTTCATCTGCTTCCCCGATTTCCTGTTGTTGTTAAATAAAAAATGTGCCTGATCTTCTAAAGAATGCATGGAAATCGACTTCCCCAAATGGATGGTTTTGCAGTATACAATCCATCTATTAAGGAAAAATAAAAAAGCTAAGGAATTTAGTAGCAGTTTTATACTTGCAGTGCCTTCACATCACTTTAAAGAAACTGTCCATCAGGTTGCTGAACAAACAAGTTTATTTTATACTCTTGGTTGTGTGTTTCCCAATGTCATGGGCTGAAATAAAGTATTTTGTCTTGTTAGTGGTCTACCAGGTAATGTCTTCTAAAATTTTAGGGCTTCTTATTAACACGGGAATTCATGATCATAAGTAATATAGATAGGGACGTATTTTTTTCCATGTACACTCATAAACATTTAGCACCGATACTCAAGCATCCCTGTTATAAATGTGGCAGTGAATTTAAGTAACTTGGCCAAATTCAAAGTTAATAACAGAGTCAGAATTCAAAACCAAGCAACTTAACCTCTGAATTTAAACACTACTCCAGTAGACTCCCCAAATCATACTGATTTAGTACAAGACTGTCATTTTACACAAAAAGAAATTAAGGCTCAAATAAGAAATATGTCTTATCTAAGAATGAGCAACAATTCAATAACAGCTTCTTTCCTACTCAGGGTATTTCAGTAGGTCTTGTTATCCCATAACAAATTTTTAAACAAGTATCCCTTTATTTAACAATATATCTTAACAATAATAATTTCAACAAATAATTTAAACAAAATATTAACATTTCCTTACTGAAATTCAGAGTGGGAGATAGGGTTGAAATATGAATAAGTTTGCAGTATTTGCACTCAAGAACATCTAGCTGACCCTAAAATATGCAATAATATGTGTATTAAGTTAAAATGATTTTTTTTTAAATGGAATCTAGGAATTTCCATTTTTTCACAATCATTACCACAGGAAAGAGTACATCAATAAAATTGTATTCAGCATCACGAATGATTTGTGTCACTACATCATGTCTAAACTTGCTCATGTCTGTTACTGAAAGTCCTCATTTAAAAGTGACCAATTTGAGATCTGGATAAAGTAGAAAAAAAATATTATTGCCATGAAAAATTGTATGAAATTCTCTGGCATTGTTGGGGAGGAAGATTTCTCCTTTACCCCTGGAGTTTCTTCTAGCTGATTTAGGAATCAGTTTGATACAAGACAGAGTAACAGGAGGAAAAAAAAAAAACCAATGTTTAATTGCGTACATGCAGGGAATCCATAGACACAGATTCCAAAGATAGAGACAGTGAGGCTTATATGCGTCATCCTGAACCAAGGAAGGGGGGTACGTTCTGGGACTTCAAAGGAAAGGGGAAGCAATTCACAGGAATATGAAAGAGTTGATGGTAAATGTTTGCTGGGCCACACAGAAACACTGGGACATCGAGAGGAATCTTAACAGACTTAGCCACATTCCTCCCTGTTTACTGCCCCTAGATTATATTATGATGTTCTCTGTGGTACTGTCTCCCTTCCTGGAGCAGGTCCTCTCTCTCAATTCTTTTCATGCATTGAGAGGGAGCAGTCAAGTTTCTTCCTGAATCCTGGGCCTTGGTTGTTTACTACTCTGAAATAACCTACACATCATAGTGGAAGATTGTAGGGTGGCCGCCTCTTGGTCCCTATGGCATCAATATAGCATTTGTCTCTTCAGTGCCCCTTCTACCGGGGAGTAAGGGGGCATGAGGTCCAATGCCTAAACAAATATCTTGCTCATGATGAGTGGACAATAACCCCCTTGAAAACACCTTAAGATTGATGCATAATTCTCTTGTAATTCGGTTTTTAGAGCACTCCACTTTCATTCAGAAGGTGAACAAGTTGCAATACTCTCAACTTTGCCGAAATCCATGCTGTAAATTCTAACTATTTTTATCCAATCACTTCTCTCTCTAAACGAACTGCTCCTCTGTGTGGGTCCAGGGAAAGAACTCCACAGCGGACATCTGTCTGGCGTTATGGTCAGGGTAGCAGAGTTGATTGGCCTACCAGTTAATAGCCCTTGGAGGACATTTTAGCCCCACCTCTTTGCAGCAAGATTGTAAAATGTTTTTTTGGCTTTGCCAGTCACCAAAGCCACACAAACATTCACCCTCAATATCCTGTTAATATGTACTTTTAGAAGTTCTGACAAAACGTCTTACTTTGAAATGTTACTTGAGGTCAGTACAGAAGCCAGTAGAATTTAGGAGGTGGACATATGGCTCCCTTTAATGTTGAATACGTATTTTCTTTTCCATCCAGAGTTAGAGCATTTTTTTCTGTGTGCCTGTCCTTGTTATTCTCACCCTGCAAAAGCAGATGAGCCCTAACACATGCTTTGGTTTGGCTGTGGAGACCCAGGAAGCCATACGCACACATCAAGAACATGTGAGAGATTGACTGTGTACATCATTGAGGTCTCCGGGGAGAGCAGGGCAGGCTTCCAAAGCATGTCTGAAATGACTTGAGAGAGCAAGATGGAACCCTGGCCACAGTTTTATTATGGTCAGGAGGAAGGCGTGGGGCGAGGGTGCCCACACGGAGGCAGGACTTCCTGTTTGAATTTCCTGCCTGCAACAAAGAAGGAAGAACCAGCCTGTCCAGGTCAGGTGTGGGGAGGCGGGCAGAGCGAGGGAAGAGCCTTAAAAACGGGGAGCGGTGAAACATCAGAAATGAGAGTCCCCGTTACATTCTTTGATCCTTGAGACAAAAACAGGGAAATGCAAGTACCTCTGATGATAGCGCCGCTGCTGGACACAGGGCAGTAAAGCAGGTGTTCACATGGCATTCGGAGTTGTGTGTCCCGGGGAGAGGGCTCGCCCCTGCTGATACCCGACAGGCACCTGCAGGTCTCAGGCACTGGGCTAGATGGCTCTGCTCTGGCCAGACTCCCCCTCCAGGAAGGCTCCAGGGAAGGCCAGCAAAGCACCACGTGTCCCTGCCACAGCCACCCCTCTATTAGCAGGCCATGTGCCTCTCCATTTTCACTGTCTAAAAGTGAAAGCAGGACAGGGCAAGGGGCTGCAGGGCAAGAAGAACCGTGAGAGTAACACTGATACCCACCGCCACATTCTCCCCGCCACGTGATCACGACTGCCCCCAGCATGCCTTCCGAATCATCAAACCCATGTCCTGGCAGAAGCCCAAGCTTCTCTGGGCTGTCATCACCAGTTACTCAGTATGCCCACGTGGGCAGGCAGTCCATCATTGGGGCCCCTCTCCAATGCCTCCCTGAGCCCCCAAAATCTCCCTCTATTCTCTCTCAAAATCACAGTTCTCATTTGCAAAATTCTTCTTACCTTTTCTTCTTTGTTTTTGTCAGGGTGAGTTATATCCTTCTTCTGTTACTGAACTTAGCCACTCCCTCTGAGTATTAATAGCCCCATCAAAAATGCCTTTGCATTTTCCTCCCCATCACCCTGTGCTCCATGTGACTGTACATATCCCCTGCCAACACACACACACACACACACACACACACACACACACACACACACACAGTTTCTGTGCCATTCTCTACCTCCCTGAGGAAGGATGATGTTCACAGTATTAAAGATGGCAATTATTGTGTAGTAGAAATTGACTTGATCTTTAAAATACTTTCTTCTGTTTTTTTCTATGTTCTCATTTTTCCTAAATTTCCTAATAATTAGCTTTTTCTCTTATAAAATCAAGGCATTTTATAAAATCAATGCATTTATATTCTTTCCCAAAAAAAGGCATGGTATAAACTAAAGCTAAATGATTAGCTATATTGTTCTTATGTATTCATTGGAAGTGTTCTCGGGTGCAATTTTCATACTGTGTGTTTTGGACAATGAGTGTTAAGAGGTACAATGAAAATAAAGATTGATTGTCACTGAATCTTCAGAGGATTCCCAAGCTCTGTTAATTGGTCCTTTGTACTCTTTCATCAGCTCAAAATGTAGAAGAACTTAGCTGTATTTGACAACGTATTTTCGTTAACCCTTTATTCTGTTTATGGCATGTTTCTGTGTCACAATCTAAATATGAAAGGTCACATTTAAAAAAATTTGAATCTGTTTTACATAAGACTATAGATTTTCCAAGTGTGCACAGATAGGCAGCACACAGACTAATTATTCCAAATGTGGGGCTGACTGGTGGTGTGATCAGTGTCCTGCAGGTTACAGTGTTGAGCCTGAGGCTTTTAGCTTCTCCTGTGCTTGACACATGGCATAAACATGTTTCACACCAGCTGGAAGGGAGCCTGGTTCATGTACTGACACTGACTTGGATAAATACACAGCTCCCAACGGCTCTGCCTTAGAAGCCATCAAGCAATTTTAAAATCAATTTGGTATTTGACAGGGAGCCACTGCAGGTCCCCTGGGAAAGCAGTGACATGCTGAGGCCATTTAGTGTGAATAAAATTCTGACAGCAGCATTTTGCTGATGTTGAACTTTTGTGGCTTTTTTTTTCCCCCCTGAAAGACCATTTTAAAAGGTGCACAATGACAGTCTACCCACAGGTTAGAACAGCAAAATCTATTGTCTCAATATCAACAGGAAGGCAGTTTGCAGATACTTTCTATTTTGAAGGCAATGATAAAATTAAATTCTTGTCAGAGATATGAAATTATGATACAAAGGCAAAGGTTGATTCCAAATTAGCTGCCCAATGTTTGGCATGAGCATTACGGCCACTGTCATTAAATTTAGCAAAGGCAGGAAGCTCGGGGAAACAACATGCATCTGGAAGCAATTTCAAGTTAAACATTCTGGCATCATTGTCGATATCATTTACTATGTATGGAATTATAATATTAAATCAATGTACTTGATTCTCTCTATATATATATTAAATCCATGTTAATTTTATTTGGATTGAAATCACCAGCTATATATTTCACAATCAGTGTTATCGGTTGTAGCATCAGTCCCACTGAATGCTGGAAATTAACCTGGCCCACATTAACTTTTGTAATTCTGGTGTATATGGTACAGCTTTTCTTCCCCTTCTCAGAGATGGATGTACATTCATTCATAGATGGATGTCATACCACAACAAAAAGTAAAATCTTCTGTCTCTGACTTTCATTCTAAATGGTCTGAAATAGTTTAGGACATAATAGTCTTCTGCAGGCAGTTTCTGATTTTGAATATACATTTTCATTTTCC
Source organism: Manis pentadactyla (assembly GCF_030020395.1). NCBI lineage: Eukaryota > Metazoa > Chordata > Mammalia > Pholidota > Manidae > Manis > Manis pentadactyla. The sequence continues at coordinate 148,964,095 of NC_080024.1, read as the reverse complement.
ACTATACCAAACTAATGTTAATTAGTAGAATGGAATAAAGATAAATGTGTGCGTGTGTGTGGGGGGGGTATATACATGTATCTGCAGATAGATAGCTGTGGGAATAATTAGAAATATCTTCAGCTTAAAAAGCACAAACCAAAAATCCTCTCAGAATTAATTTGATTTAGTTAATGTATATACTCTACAGATAAATAATTTTTCTTCACATTTCTGTCTCATGGAGGCAAATGAAACCAGGTAGGAAAAGTCCAATGCAAATAATCTCTACACCCCCACCCCTTTCTGCAAATACATAGCAGTGCCATTATGATAGGGAAGGTGAATAACATGGTTGAACTAGAATGTGGAGGTAAAGGCAAGCTAAGGTGGCCTTTTGTCATTATCCCCAATAAGAAGCCTATTCATTTTCCACTAGTAAGTGCACTGTGGCCACCCCTGAGAATATATTACTTCTTACCATTTTCATCTACTCTGAAGAGTCTGTCTGGTTCCAAATTGTTAATTTTGGATGACAGATAATTGATGATCACTTTTACTGGGATGAATTTTACATATAAAAAATAACCATTTCAGAGTATAAAATTTAGTGCTATTTAGTACATTCACAATATTGTGCAACTACCACCTAGATCAGGTTTCAAAACATTCCATCATCCCATTAAACAAACCCCTTTGAGAAGTCATTCTCCATTTCATGACTCCCTTAGTCCCCTGACATCCACCAATCTACTTTCTGTCTCTGTGGCTTTACTTAATATTTCATAGAAATGGAATGGTATAATATGTGACTTTTTGTGTCTAGGTTCTTTCACTTAGCATAATGTTTTGAAGTCCATCTGTGTTGCATGTAGCATGTATTAGTAATTAATTCATTTTAATAGCTGAATAATATTCTGCAGGATGGATATTATATAACTTGTTTATCAATTCATCTGTTGAACTTTTGGGTTTTTTCCACCTTTTGGCTATGGTCAGTAGTGCTGCAATGAACATTTGTGCACAAGTATTTGAGCACCTGTTTTCAGTTCTTGTGCTGGTTGGTCATTTGTAAAACCTTTTTTGGAGAAGTTTCTACTTAAGTCCTCTGTTTTTCACATGGGTTGTTTTTTTTTGGATGTTGCATTATAAGAGTTGTTTTTATGTCCTGATCTAGACGTTTGTCAGATATATGACTGGAAAATATTTTCCACCATCTGTAGGTTGTCATTTTACTTTCTGGATTATAACCTATGATGCCCCAGAGTTTTTTTGTTTTGTTGTTAAATAAGGCCAAGTTTGTCTGTGTTTTCTTTGGGATTTATCCTTTTGTAGTAATATCTAAAAATCTATTGCTAAATCTAAGGTCATATTTTTTTCTAGGAATTGTATGGTTTCAGCTCTTACATTTAGGTCTTTGATCCTTTTTCAGGTAATCTCTGTTTAATATTTGAAGTATGGGTCCAGCTTTATTCACTGGCAGGTCAGTTACCTAGCACCTGTATTGAAAAGGTTAATACTTACTCATTGAATGGTTTTGGATCCTTTTTGAAAATGAATTTGCCACACATATATGGATTTATTTATGGAATCTCAATTTTATTCCATTATAGTATGGTTTGAAATTAGGTGGTGTGAGTCCTCCAAATTTGTTCATTTTCAGGATTGTTCAGCTATTTAGGGCTCCTTAAAACTCTATATGATCTGGGAATTGGCTTTCTCATTTCTGCAAAAATGTCATTAGAATTCTGATAAGGATTTCACTGAATCTGTACATTGCTGTAGGTAGTATTGTCATCTTAACAATATTAAGTCTTCCAGTTCATGAACATGGGATGTCTTTCCACTTGTTTAAATATTCTTTAATCTCTTTCAATGATGTTTTGTAGTTCTCAGTGTACAAATATTTCACCTCCTTGGCTAAGCTTATTTCTAGGTATTTTATTTTTGGATGTTACTAATTGTTCTTTTTTCTTTCTTTTCTTTTCAGAAGTCTTATTGGTAGTGCATTGAAACATAACTGATTTATGTGTGTTGTTATTTTACCCTGCTACTTATTTTTAGCTCTAGTAGTCTGTGGTTTCTTTAGGATTTTCCATATATATAAGATTATGTTGCCTGAAAAGAGTAGCCCCCACACAGGTTAAAACAGACCAACATAATTCTTTGGGAATAAGGTCTGCTCTGCTTCCTCAAGAACAGGAACCATGGTCTAACATGGGATGTATGGGCTGCTTTCTTCAATAACACTGCAAAGCCAGGGACAGGGTAGGGAAGGGACAAACAAAAGCACCATTAAGTTCTCGTACCTTTTTCCTGTTGCCTTTTTTTAATTCAATCTACACTTATATACTGTAAACCTTTCACTATTTTTCATAGTTCTGCCAAAGTTGATACTCACAGTTTTTGCACAAATGTGTGATGTTTCTGTGGAAGTACTGGTTCTTAGAGCTACCTATATTTGTTTGATTTTTCATGGTAATCAAAATTAATTAAATTTGGATGACATCAAGCAAAAACAGATGTTTTAGCATATCCTTTGGTTAATCAAATGAATTGATCTATGAAAAAACTGATTCCCACCAAAGTATCTCAGAGAGAGAGAGAGAGAGAGAAAGCTAATGGCTCTAGCAATCTCCAAAGCTGAAAGCAGATTTATCAAGCAGATTTATTATGTTGGTGCTGCCAACATAATAATTCAGATCCAACTTCTTTACATCTAAGTATGCCTGTTCAATATGCAAATTCTAAGGAATGAGATCTTTTTTGAACTCTAACCCTGGAGTTCGTTGGTTCGTGCTGGATGGTTGATTCTCAGCAATCACATGCAGTAGAAAAGGGGAAGTTGTCTAAAAGAAAGAATGCCACTTGAATAAAATTAAATTAAAATGTACCCTCAAACACAGAGGACTAAGGATAGGAAAATATATGCTACACATAAATCCCTATTCCAACCAGGCGTCTTCTGGGTATATGTGCACAATGACACTCAGTAAGTAGAGTGACAGAGCCACTGCCATTACATTTCAGACCTTCCTTGGGGACCAAAGAATAAGGGGTAATGTCCAATTAAATCCTAAAGGTAACACTGCTGTGGTCCTGAGATTCAATGACTCAGAGCTCATCCCAAGCTCATATGGTGATGATAATGGTGGAAGATTATAGCACAATCCAACCTGCCCCCAAAACATCATTTTTTTTATTGTGAAGTCCACGATGTTGAACAAGACTAATAGAATCTTGTCTATACAATCCTGAAAAGATTATGTTATTTAAAACATACTTCCCAAATTTAGTTTAAAAAATTGCATGTTAATCTCCAATTTGGTACAATATAACAGACTATGTTTTATTCTAATATAAACCCATATTAATAGTGTACAATAAGAAATAAACAAGAGAATACAGTCTTATAAAATGGCTGAGGAAGAAAAAAGTGAATTAAGGATGTAGTGTCAAACTTTACTCTTAATTTCCCTTTAGAACATCCAGAATTACCATTTGTCATTTGTCGAATTATTCATGGTGTTCTCATACTATTTACTATTCCAGTATTTTCTTCATTATAATACATTATTTTGGAGATGTTACTATTATTACACATGGGATGTAGTAAATTGATTTTTCTTCATTTTTAGTACATTTCCGTTTTTTTGCTTACAACAATTCCAAGTGAAAATGTTCTTCTTTGTCACAGGAAATCAATCAAGAATTTCACTTTTTATATGTTCAAGCTACAGATTTATTACAGGGAAGGAAATGCATTAGTTTCACGATAGTTGGCTTCAATATTTCATGTGTGTACCTTCTCACTCTGGATATTCATAATCATATAACTCAAAAATAACTGGAGATAAAATGATATATATTTGGTTTTACTCTATGTATGCCTTATTCCACACTTGGTATTTAGAACCATACTTACTATCATCTATTCCCAGTAATAAACAAATGATAATAAAATCAGTATCAGTTATTTAGGGATCAAAAATGTCTCAGATATATTTTGTGGTTCCAGTAAAGGATAAATGGACTATTCCGTAAAAAACAAATTATGGCTTTTGTTTATATTTGATTTACTCATGTCATAGATATTCTACTTACTTAAAACAATCAAGATTAGGTATTTCTTTAGAATTATAATTTAATAATCTGATATTAGAAGTCAATCAATTGAAACAAAATACAAATCTAGAAGTAAGCCAATTAATCTTCTCTGCAGCAGGGAAAATAAAAGCCACAGATCTTCATATGTGTTATTGCCTAAGAGAGAGAGAGCAGGGTATTAATCATCCTTGCATTAAAGGACAACATGTATTCTCCAGTAGTCACCTTTTAATTTGAGTATCTCAGGATGCAGAGGGGTTGTAGAGAAATTTTTTGATTTGTTATTGCAGTTGTTTATTTCTCCCCAAAGATGAAGGTATGGTTTAACTCTTGGTCAGATAGGAAGAGACTGAACTCAAGTGGGTTATGTAAATTGAGCCACTGAACGTAACATACACTGGAGGTAATAATTCCCCCTAGATTCATCTCCTCCCATGAATACAACAGTGAAGATGCCTCGGCGTGAAGGGGAGCTTTTTATACCTGAGGAACAAACACCTTCCTGAGAGAACTTCCTAAGAGATCAGAGATAGTTCGACTGATTAGAAGGAGACCTGATTCTGTGAAAGGGATCCGCCACCAGGGCTGCTGCCTTGTTGTGCCAGTTCTCTCTCTCACCCATGTAGGGTCATTGCCCGATTCTTCATTTCCAGTAAGAAAATAACGCTCTGGGGTGGGAGTGGATGAAGCAGGTACGAGGGAGCTTCTGTCCCCTGAACTCTTCTCCTTATTCCTTTGATGGTATATTCCCCTCCACGTCAGGGCGAGGAAGAGGGGTTCTCGGGGGAGTGGCCAAAGGAGCACAGAAGCATTGCTTGAGGGCCCTTGCTGCCCGATGGCTACCAGAGCACAGCCTGCTGGGGGCAGGGGATGTCAGGAAGCAGAAAATAACTGAGGAACATGGTTATGACAGGATAGGCAAAAAAAACGGATAAAGGAGATCCAAAGAAACCAGAAAAGAATCTAAGAATTATTCTAGCATGAGTATGTTACATGCTCTCAGACAGCTGTAAATTCAAAAGGTATTGTTGGAAACATTAACAAGGATCAAGAGATCTTAAAAAAAAAAGAACCAACTGCAGGTGGTATCAAATGCCAGACTGAATGCCAACCAGAAGATCAGAAACCACCTAGAAATATTCTGGTGAGATGGAAGGACATTTGGGATAATATGAAAATTAAAAAGGTTCTGAGAGAGGAAAATAGATACAAAGGAGACAGCCAGAAACACTTTCAACTGGATCCAAGGAGACACATGAATTTTCCAAGTATTGAAGAAGTTAAATTTAATCCTATAATTGTTTACTCATTATTATTATAACACTTAAAGGAAATTACTCAAAATGCCCTTTGATGAAGTAATCCAATAACAAACGGACCTCTAAAGAGTATGATAATGTGTATTGGTAGTAAAGGATGATTACATAACCTAGCACATTTAGTTCCACAAAGAAAGCAAGGACCACAAAAAGAAAAATGATGACAACATCAGGCAAAAACAGAGAGGAAAGGCAACAGACATAAAGTTTGCTACGGCACTTGTTTCCTTTGGGGTAGTGGAGGGTCTTCAGTAGAATCCAGATGCAGTGGTGGAAGGGTGAGAGGATGGACATAAGTTGCACATCCAAGACCAACCGACGTGCGGGGATGGTGGAGAGAGGGGAGGATGCAGAACGAAGAATGAAGGGGATGAGCGACAGATGCCCATGACCACCCGCTCCAGGGGGATGTTAACTCGTCTCAGTAGCCTCCCTCTTCTGACTGTCCCCTCAGAAACAGAGGCCCACCAGGAGCCTGGACGGACTACTCCCTGAATGTGCACAGAAATGTAGGGCCTCGTATTGCAGCCAGGGTTTCCCCGCAGGAAAGAATTTGTCATCAGCCGTGACGGGTGCAGGTTGTTGGCGGCTGCTAGCTGAAGAGCTTTTGGTGTCTGCTGGAGCATTTGAGCCTAAGTTTTCCTCTTCCCAGCCAAGCTCAGTCACTAATGGAGCAGGCCGCATACTAAGGTTTCAGGGACACACCTTATGGTGTGATCCGAGTGCTCCCTCTTGAGCGATCTGCACACCCGATAACCAGATGTTTCTTAGATTAGGATCGCTGCGCGCCTCCAGTCACCATCACTATGGTGGAAGGGAGGATTAGAGGTACCCAGGAGTTTCACATGTGTTCCTCACTGCCTCCATGTGTAGCAGCAACTCCAGCCTCTCGCAGTGATCCAAGCCCATCACCCCTGCTAGGATGCTGCTGGTCTCAGGATGCCATCAATCTAGGGTACTTGAGAGCAGATGATGCCAGTATTTTAATGGGAATCTTGCCACGTGTCCTGGCAAGAGTGTCCTCTTAGAGGACCAGGAACTCTGCCTGCAGAGCCCAGAATTATATGAACCAACCCCACAAAATTCCCCGGTGGGTCATTGAGAGTGATTGTAAACGGGGGCCACTCCTGTTTCCACCCCCTGGTTTCTGGGCTATGCGTTCTTCCTATCGTGGGTAAGCACCTCATAGGAGCCTCAACGGGTGTGTTCAAGACGGCCTGGAGAACAGCACCTCGTCCTTGCAGAGTGTGACCTCTGAGCTGACGCTCAGCTATGTCTCTGAAGGCCGTGCCAGTGCTCCATCAGCCTGGCAACTCCTCAATGATACAACAGGTATCACATCTAATGAACTGCATAGTCATGGACCCACCCCACAGTTTTATTTACACAGTTGTGTGTTGTGTGAGATCCATGCAAGTATATAAGTCACTCTGTAAATGCACAGGCAAAACTGTAAGTATACATGTCTCTTCTGTGTGAGCGCAGACTATTTATTCTTCTCCTTTCCTATTGGGACATAAAAGAAAATACATTCAGCCAATGAAGTGATTAAAAATCATGGACCTGAGGCCATATTAATGTGCCCTACTCGAGGGTCCATATTCAGAGCAGAAGCTGCAGTTGTTTGGTAGAATTTAAGATAGATTACAGTCATACTTCAAGATCCATCCAAATTGTGCAGAAGCCAAATGACTAATTAAATGGAGGTATAATTGAGATCATTACTTCCACATCTCCTTCCTCCTTTCATTTCCCAGCCGACTCAGTGGGCACCAGAGAGGTCCAAGGCCCTCACCAGTAGTAGAGGACTTTGAGGTTAGTTCACTAACTTCCCACCCAACCAAGAGGATCATCTTTAGTGGCACATGTAACACTAATGTCATACAAAGCAGTATGATGTGTGGCAAACTCCTTGAGTTTGGTGTTTGGACCCTGAGAGGCTGAACATTGGCCAGCTGATAATCCAGAATTAAACCAGTCATCTGACAGTCCATAAAATTCTGATATTGTACTCATAGAATTATATACAGTTCTATTTTTTATTTCAAATAAAATACCCAGGAGAGTCTCAAAGATAATCATGGAATAATAGAAGAGGCCTGCAGATAATATTGTATTTCTTGTACTGAGTGGTAAATTCATGTGTGTGACTATAATTTTTCAACCTATATATAGATGTTTCCTGTACTGTGTTACACTTGTGTTTGTTTTTCTCAGTTTTCAAGTAATAAAATGTTCAAATAATGATAAATTTAAAGATATGGAAGAATAGAAAATACATTTTTCCAAGTACCCATGTGTGTATGATTCATGAAGTTGAATTATAGATAAATTATATATTTTCCCACCAAAAAATTCTCAATGAGTCTCCTAAACTAGAAATGACCCACACAAATTTACCTGGTATCAATTTAAAAAAATTGAAACCAAAACATTAATTTAGAAGTAATAGATAATATCATTCTGAAATTTGAGACCTTTGCATAAACAAAATAAAAACCTCAGGTCCATGGGGAAATACAAACTGAAAAGTAATCAATTTCCTTTCATGAAATAAAGTTTTCTAACATGTCTCAAAATACCAGATTCAGTTCCACAGAGAATTTTTCCAAAACCTAAAAAGTAAAAAGAACATTTCAAAATTATTGAAATTATTTCATAACCTTCAAAAATAAAAAATCATAATTTTAATTCAGTATCTATAACTACTAAACCATTTAAAGTTTAGACCAAAAGTCTCCAAACAGTCATACTTGTAGGCATTAAGGAAACATCAAACATGCTGTCTTATAAATATTGTTGCAGAAATTCTAAGAAAATATTTGCAAGCAGAATCCAATGTCATAATCAAAAAGTAGTATATCTTATTCAAGTAGAATTATTTGCAAGAATGTACATGTATTACCAAAATTGGGAAACTATTAATATAATTAACCATTTCATTCTTTGTAGGAGGAAATGTATGTCCATATATGATGAGAACAATGAATAATGGAAAAATGAATTAATGGATACTCTTTAACAAATTTTTATGAATATAAATATACTTAAACATCCCTAAACTACCATCTTCCCTGTTTGGGAAACAATAAACACATTTGTACAATCAGGACCAAGAAGCCACATCTATAATCATCCCTGGTGTTTTGTATTTAATTAGACGTATCCTTAGACATCAGTTAGATAAGAATTTGAAGACAAATGGCAGATACAATGAAAACTAAAAAACTATTATAAGCAATAAGAAAATTTTTAAGTAGCAAAATATAGAATCAACATAAAGACATAGACTTAATTTATACTAACAAAACACAGTACACATAAAATACCAAGGAATTACCTTAGTAAATGTTCAAAATATAATAAATCCTAGAGCATTTGTAATAGGCTCAAAAGTAAGTGAAAAAAATGAGAAATTATGTCATGCTCTTCAAGTGAGAAAATTAACATCACAAAAATATCTCCAAGTTAATGTATAAATTTAAAGCAATTTAAATAAAAATATCCATCTGATTTTCTTTCTCTGGAATTATACAAGAAGTTTCTAAAGTTTAAATATAAATATTGATGAACAATAATAAGTAGGAACATTCTAAAACAAAACAGTTAAGAGAATCTAGACCATCCAATAAAAACTCTGAGACTTCATAACTAAAACGGTGAGGTATTGGATCATAAACAGAGAACAGAACAATCTTGAAAAGACCTTCATATACAGCAATTTAGACCATGATGTGCATGATGTCTATAATCTGAAGTATGTAAAATGGGCTTTTGATAAAGAGCAAAAGCACAGTAGAGCAATCTTTTCAAAAAAGTCAAAGTTGCATCCATTCCACAAACGATGCCATTATAAATTCCCAAGTGTTAAAGATTGATGAAGAAAGGATTTCATAAAAGTTTCAGAAGAAAATATTGGCCAACTTGAAAGAAAACTTGGAGCTGATAAAGCCCATTTTAATGTAATTAAATGTATCTGAAGGAGAAAAAAATCTGCACATAAGCTACAATCATGATCCAATAGCATGTCCTAACACACCCAGGGGTGCATATAAAAAGGTCACAGGAGAAATCCCTGCAGAGGTGCAAATATGCATTTAGAAAAACCAATAAAACCATCCAACATGAATAGTATAAAATGCATAATGACCAGAGCAATGAAATATACAACATTAAACTTTCCCTACTTAGTCATAATTTATAATATCAAAAAATGTAAAACTTAAAAAAAATCAGTCATATATCCTTTTACATTTTCAAATGGGAAAAGTTTAATCATACTACATATTAAATAATTCTCAAATGTTTATAATTTATACATTAATCATTTATACTTTTGGTGTTCAAAATTAAACTTTGCCATGTTATGAATTTAGATAAGAGAATGCAACTATGCTGTGGAAAAGAAAATACCTGGCTGATAATCAAGTTGTGGAGGATTTTCAAACATGGGTGAAATAATATATATCGGGACAAAAATATGTGAAGGTGTGAAAGAATCAACATCAGTATTTTTCAAGCGATCAGTCTATTTTGTTGCCAGAGCATGAGCATTCCAGTTCACTTTCAGCATGCGGTGTTGCAGTAAGTGCCATTCCCCAGTGGAACAATGTTCAGTTGCTGGTCTGGCTCCCCTACAGTCCTGACTCTGTCAAGGCCACTGGCGCTGGGAGAGGCGAGAGCAGCATAGGAGCAGCATCCTGCCTAAAGGACCCAACAGCTTCTGGAGGGACCCAGGGCCATCAGGAGCCGGGAGAGACATCCGGACCCCACAACCACGTGCTTTGTTCACTAGCCCTGCCCCCAGGACTTTTAAACTATGATTCAAAATCTAGAAGCTGTTGATAAATCTGTGACCCTAAGACAAGATAAAATAATGCAAGTCTGCAAGACTACCTTCCTTGGAAGTCAAAATAAAGTCAAAAGATAATGACAAAATAGACAAAATATTTGTGGTTCACATCACAATGGCTGGTGTGTATGTGTTTATACATATATATGATATATGTGTGTATACATATATATTGCAAACATAAGTTGTTATGAATTATTGAGAAGAAAAATTTAATGTAAAAATGCAATATGTACAAAATTAGTTATTGTATCAAAGATTATAAAAGTAAGAGATTGGAAATAAATTCATATAAAAAACAATAAAATTTGTAATACTGCCCATTGGGGGAAAAATAGAAGTACTGAGTATACAGAAATGAAGATACCTTCAGATTATATCAGTAAGTGAAAATATGGTATAATGCATATAGCATACTACCCTGTGTATATGAACTGATCAAAAGAATATATTAAATATGTGCATTTGCATAATATTGTAGGAATAAAAAGAATCTAGTATAAAGGCTTGCCTCTTGCATGAAGAGGAATCTCAGGATTAAGCAAAGTTTGGTAATGAAACATCCTAAAATATTCCTTGTCATGAACTTTGACTTTTGACAATTGAAATATTTTACCAATTCAAACACATAAAAATTAAAGGAAAATGTAAAATGAATGATGAGAGAAAGGGAGAAAAATCTGAAAATACAAAATTAAAGTTTTGAATAACAATAGATGAAACAGGTATATAGAAATGATACCATTGTGAACTATTTACTAGTAAATTAGGAAATTTAAATAAAAGTCATACATCTCTGAAAAATTCTGAATTGCTGATATTAATGAAAAATCTTAAACATGAAAATGCAAGTATTGTATTTGCATTGTATTACTTTTCAAATAACAATATGGAATATTCACCTACTATAATATAACACTACCCATTTAATGAAAAACAAACAAATAAATGAGAAAACAACAAATTCCAGTGCTTTCTCAAAGGAGAGTCACAGGTCTCACTAATTACAGTGTCCATTCCTGCATAATATGCTTTCCTTCTCAAGTAGAGTAACTTAAGATTCTGTTGCCTACTACCTCAGTGGGTTGCAGTCTTAGCTGCTCATTGTTAGAACACTCATGCATGTTTCTGCAGACTGATTTTGTTTATATTGCTTTAAATATGCAGCAGGTGTTTCTATATGTAGAAACAAATGATGGATTATAATAGATGCTTCTGTGGTTGATCATAATGCATGCTCATTTCAGTTTATGTGATTATTCCTCCACATAAAAGTCTGTGGTGAAATGCAACTACTGTTTAAAGGTTCTTTGGGTAAAGTAGATGTTTTCAATCCACTTATTCTTGATTCTGAATCACGATTCTCTTTGCTTCATGGGAGCCCAAGTTTCAATTACCATGAATTTCTGTCTTGCTTTTTCTATTAAAGGTATATCCCTAGATTTCATATGAAGTCATGGTAGATACTTTGTTTTGTTTTACTTTTCACTGTACAGGGTCTTTTGCAAATCCAAGGAAGGCTTTATAAGCGTAGTTCCCAGTATTTAAACTTGCTATGGCAGATTAGGTTATTATTCTTTATTTATCCCCTTATAGCGAGTTACCTCGCAAGGTAAAAAATGGTGCAGAATATACTTCTCCATCCACTGATGTTTGCCTGAGCAATGGGATTTGTTTGCTTTGTGGAATTGGTAAAGAAATTACAATCTTATTAGTTCTGAGTCAAGACTTCAGGAGGCTACTTGGGTTTCTGCCTGTTCTCCTGAACTGCTGTGACTCACCATGAGATGCATGTGCATTAACTAGCTGCTGATGCAAAGATGTAGAGACATGGACTAGATCCAAATGGAACTGAGAGCCTAAAGCCAAGGCTAACTGACCAGGGGGCCTGAAAAACAGCATCTCCACCCAATCCACAGGCCAGTGGAAAAGAAAACGAAACACTTTCAGGGTGTTCTGCTGTGCAGCGTGATTTTAGCAAAAACAGAGTAATAGAGTTGGTTACATGACAAGAAAAATCGTGTACTGGCCCCTCACACTAAAGAAAAATTGGGAACAGCCTTTCTGGGTGCAATTCTACACAAAACTCTGATTATAAATAGTTGACTAGCTCCACTGCAGATATATCAGAAGTAGTGCTATTTGAGAAATAGTAAGTCTCGATAGCATAAATCAAGTTGTAGGAGATATTATTTGAAAAAAGGGTGTGCAAAATCACAATCATTTTGTCAACATGATTGGGTCTCTTTCCCAAGAGTCTGTCACCAGGGAGAGCAATTTTATGAACTCAATGATTACGCACAAATGAGGACTAACTTTCTTTCTGCTTTTGGTGATATTCTGCTATTTCAAAGGGTCTTGTTCAAAAAGAAGATAAGCAACAAATATGAGCTCTTTCCAAAGAGATGGATTGGTGAGGATAATGGTGAGAAGTTGTTTTTTGTTCCCATAAAGTCTCACTTGTCGACAAAGCTGTAAGAATTTATTTGTACTTTTAAAGTGGAAACGATCTAAATGAAATTGAGAAAGTCCTGAGAGATTCATAATTTAATTTGACTAATGCGCTTGATTATTTTTCTTGTAGGAATTTCTGTATATTCTGATCAAGTTCACTTAGGAAATTAAATCCATGAATACAGGACTATCTATACTTTTCGATTAGTGGACATCTTCAATGTGGCTTGATTTAGTACAGTTGTATCTAGTAAGGTTTTAGGGAATTCGTTAAGTTAGTAAGTGGTACCACAAAATGAAATTGCTAATGACAGGTGGGCAGGCCAACATTCTTGGCACTAAATCAGCTCAGCGGTATGAGATATGCAAAAACACTGGGTCTTGGCAATCTCAGTTGGCCAGCCAGAGTATTTAGAGCCAGTCAGCTACTTGCAATAAGGGCATGTCACTTGCCTGAGGCATCTATATCTAGAAAAATAGAGCCTTGGGGGAAAAATAAAAGCAGCAAGAAGCTATTAGACTAATATGTTTGTAAGGGCAACTGATATAGCACAGAGAAATAATTCAGCAAATTACCATTTCATCACGAAGGAGTGAGTCTGCCAATTTGGAGCCCAGAATCTCAAAGAAAAATAGTCAGAGAAAAGTCACTATGTATGAGAAGAAGCAGTTTAGTTTTGTTTGCTTATTTAATTTCATAACCCACCATATCTATGATATATTTAAACAGGACCCAGTTGGCAAGAAGTAGCTGGTAACAAGGTTACTAAGGGGTCAGGAAATATTTTTCAGATATACAAATAAGATTTTACATTATGCACAAGTTACAACAATAACTTACAGCACTGTGATTAATGAGCTAACTTAGGATATTTTCTGGAATGAGAGTGGGTGAGGATGATCTGCTAGGTTTCCTGCTCATGATTTTGTATGGCTCGGATGAACATTTCCTATTGGGAGTTTGCCTTCACACTCAGGGCGAAGGAGAATGCCCCGGGTAACCGAACGACACATTCTTTACCTAACATAATTCAGTTCCTTATTTATACTGCATCTGTACTCTGTGAGGAGAGAAAGAAAGAACAGAACAGGGTTGAATCCATAAGATATATGCATTTCTTTTACAAACTTTACGTTGTAGTGTCCAAATGGCTGTACATAAAGATGTGTCCCCTTTCTACAAAGAGTCTGGACAATTTTGGGGAGTAGACTGGATCTGAAAGCCAATATTATGTTTTTTTCACCACATAAATTAGTTACCCTAATGTCCCTTTGCTAACAGATGGTTTCACTCTAGAACAAGGAGCTCCGAGTTCTAGAAACATAAATAGAGGTGAGCTTAAGGTAGATTCTTATTCCTGCCTGTGCTTGCAGTGTTCAAACTGGACAAGAACTTTTATTTTATTTTTTTCCCAGAAAGGCTCTGGGGTGTGCTTGAGAAAATCAATTAAAACACAGGGGTTTTTGAGTGTCTTTACTGCCTACTATGACAGTGGACACCAGGAAGAATAGAATTCCATGAACCATGTTCGGTTTTAATGACTTTCTCATATCTGACAATTGCTCCCTTGATCCTGATGGTGCCACTTTCTCTTCTTTGTAATTTAGGAATGCTCATTTGAGGACCATACATTCTGACTGTATCTTCCCCAGTTTTTGACTGACAGCTCACACAGTGATCAGTTCTTTGCCTCTGTCTGTGCAGAATCTCTGCATCTCACCTCGGCTCACTAAAGTGATTTAAAATTGCTTTTGAACTTGGGGGTGGAGGCCACAGTCACACAAGACCATTAGGAGCATTTTCTCTGGCTTTGATTCCCAAATGGCATTCAAATATGTTAGTCATTCACCCAAGGTTCTCACCCACTCTTTCACATTTACTCAGTTTGCAAATGTTGATTTTTTGTTCAGTCTGACCTACCGGGGCAGAAGGCAAAACTGCCTCTATCAATTTTTCTGAGACTGCCTTTACAAATGCCTGTTTCTTAGACCATTTGGTTTATCTATGCTGCTGGCCTGTGCAGGAAGTTTCTGAAGCTCATCTGCTGGCAAGACACCCCCAAATAACTGGTTGAAATCCTACCAGTTATGTTTATAACACTAATAAGTATGGAGAACATGCAAAGCATCACTGTGACGGTTTCTGTTTCTATGGGAGAGGAATCTAATCTGTGACTTCAGACAGTTTTTACATAGTTTATGTCCATTTGTGAAGCCCTTGGCTGAAAATCCACCACGCTTCTAGGTTCTGCTGTGCATTCACTTCTACGCTGACACTGGGTTGGGCTCCAGTTCCTCAAAGAGTCTATGTGTGCAGGGGTGAATCCAAAGGACAGTCTTCTGACCAGCCACACTTGGCTGAGTCATGGTTCAGTTTATGATTTTTCTGAAATGTATAGGGCTTCGATTTCTGGTTTTATGATTAAGGAAGGTAAAGGGAAATATTATAGCTATTAGATGATAAGAAGGGCTTTTAAAGTATAGGAATTAAAGCTTATTATTTTCTATGAATCTTTTTTAACATTTCTGTGTTGTGATTCTACATGTCTTTAAGTATGTCTTAGCTGAACATGATCCAGTGGAAGTTTTATATCAATGGTTTTCACCAAACACTGGAGGTAAATGTGTTGACTGAAATCCTGTGTGCCCATCAGTAGAATACAACTGGGTTTAAAAAAAATTATTATCCCAGTTATTACATTTTTTTATACCATTGGTATGCATCTTTTTATAACTATTTAAAGAACTTGACAGGTATTGTAGAAAAAAATATTCAATGACACTTATTAAACACAGTAAGGCAGACTATGCAGAGCCATCGGTACGTACAGGGACCACTGCAATAGGACGTTATAGAGATCGGGCTCACCTCCAAATACAGCATGGACAAGTGGGAAACTGTAGCCAAGATCAGGGTCAGTGGATGGAAAATGACTAAGAGGAAATATCCAGGGTAAGTGAGGTTTTGGTTAAATTGATTTAACAAGAGTTCTTACTAAAACTGGTTTTTATGGGGAAGTGTGGCAGATGGTCTGGGAGAAGTTTCTGCAGCCTGACCAAAGTTTGTGTCTTTGTCCACATTTCTTTATGCAGACCTGTAATGTCATGAGATTTATTCTGGATTTAATGTATTTTTAAATTTATATAGTTGTTCATTATATATAATTAAACCAGGTCTCTTTTAGGGTTTTAATTTGAAGTCATTTCTACAGAAGCTGTTTACTTTATACCCAAATACCTTTTCATTGATAATACGTCATCATGGACCAATACCCACTCTTGAATTATTCTACTTTTACTGATTAGGGTTTAAAAACACTTACTTAATGACTTGATAGCTGAACAGCACAAAAAATAGTGCTGAATATGCTATTTCTCGGGACCCCAACAAACTATTTTACTATTCCTTGGAATGGATTAATAAGATTCCCCTGAATCTGATGGAATGCATAAACAGACACACAAGGCAAATGTATACACTCTTTTTTTTTTTTTTTGAGAGGGCAGCTCTCATATTTATTGATCAAATGGTTGTTAACAACAATAAAATTCTGTACAGGGGACTCAATGCTCAATCATTAATCCACCCCAAGCCCAACTCTCATCAGTCTCCAATCTTCTGAAGCATAACGAACAAGTTCTTACATGATGAACAAATTCTTACACAGTAAACAAGTTCCTACATGGTGAACAGTACAGGTGCAGTCACCACAGAAACCTTCAGTTTCGATCACGCACTATGAACTATAAATAGTCAGGTCAAATATAAATATTCGTTTGATTCCCATACCTGACTTATATGTGAATCCCACATTTCTCCCTCATTATTATTATTATTTTTAATAAAATGCTGAAGTGGTAGGTAGACGCAAGATAAAGGTAGAAAACATAGTTTAGTGTTGTAAGAGAGCAAATGTAGATGATCAGGTGTGTGCCTGTAGACTATGTGTTAATCCAAGCTGCACAAGGGCAATAAAACATCCACGGATGCAGAAGATTTCTCTCAAAACAGGAGGGGTGAGGTTCTAAGCCTCACCTCTGTTGAGCCCCAATTTCTCACCTGATGGCCCCCCTGCGACTGTGCCTGTCTTAGGTTGTTCCTCCCTTGAGGAATCTTACCCGTCTCTGGCTAACCAGTCATCTTCCGGGGCCATACAGGGAAATGTTAAGTTGGTAAGTGGGAGAGAAGCAACATTGTTTGAAAAGGTTAGCTTTTTACTTCTTTGCATATTTATGCCCTGTGGCTTCTATGCCCAGCATTTGTCTTGAGGTATCTTTACCACTTGGAAGAATTATGATACTCGGTTAATTCGATATGAGGCATGAATTCTATTTAAGGGTTGTAATTAGGAAGGAAGAAGAAAAGCTATAGAAGTAGGAGGCGGAGGAAAACATGGGAGATTGATTATTTCTTTCACATATCTTCTTGTAGAGTAACTTCAGCATGTATAGGTTTTAAACTACTAATTAAATTGCGCACACACATTAACATAATAGGAATACAGTTACATAACCAAAGCAGACCTATAATTACCAGCCATCTCCAGTGAAACCAAAAAAACCAGTTAGGCACCTTAGGCATTTGTGAAAACTTATCTATGATATGATGGATATTGTCCAACTGAACTTGAACAGTCTGAGAGAAATCAGACAAATTAAAACAACCCATTCCTGGGAACTGTTCACATCCCATATGTTCTTTTAACAGTAGATAGTCTGTAGTTGTAGGATTTTGGAGTGCTGCAACTTGCACTTCTCCTAATTCTTGGTTGAGTTCAACAGTAGAGATCCAGTCAAATTTGTTGTTTTACTGTATGCACAGGCCAGCGTAGATATCTCCTTCCTCATTCCCATGGCAAGTCCAGGAGCTGGTGGGATGAGTGCATCTACAGCTGTAGCAGTGCGTGGATCTTTGTTGGGGTTTTTTGATGATCATCTTCTGGTATGACTCTTCCAGAGAATGCTGATGTTGGAAGTTCTTCTTCATATCGTACCTTAGTTCATTTTCTTGGTAGCCAAATTAGGCTTTGATCCTCTGTATAAACACAAACAGACCCTTTGCCCACACTTTCATATGCCCTTTATACCATTGTGTAGAACTCATTGGAGGTTACCACACAGGAACTGCTTTTTGTTTTTTTAAGACAAAGGAATATTATCAGAAAAAAGTACCTCCATAGCCGATCATCTGACACCCTTTAAGTGATCAAAATTAAGTATATTTAAAGCATGCATTAATCATTGATTTACAGTTAGTTTTATCCTATCAGGGAGTAATCCACCTTTTCTTTCTTTCTTTTTTTTTTTTTTGTTATCATTAATCTACACTTACATGAAGAATATTATGTTTACTAGGCTCTCCCCTATACCAGGTCCCCCCTATAAACCCCTTTACAGTCACTGTCCATCAGCATAGCAAAATGTTGTAGAATCACTACTTGTCTTCTCTGTGTTGTACAGCCCTCCCCTTTCTCCCACCACCCCCATTATACATGCTAATCTTAATACCCCCCTTCTTCTTTTCTTCTCCCCCCCCTTATCCCTCCCTACCCACCCATCCTCCCCAGTCCCTTTCCCTTTGGTACCTGTTAGTCCATTCTTGAGTTCTGTGATTCCGCTGCTGTTTTGTTCCTTCAGTTTTTCCTTTGTTCTTATACTCCACAGATGAGTGAAATCATTTGGTATTTCTCTTTCACCACTTGGCTTATTTCACTGAGCATAGTACCCTCCAGTTCCATCCATGTTGCTGCAAATGGTAGGATTTGTTTTCTTGTTATGGCTGAGTAATATTCCATTGTGTATATGTACCACATCTTCTTTATCCAATAATCTACCAATGGACATTTAGGTTGCTTCCAATTCTTGGCTATTGTAAATAGTGCTGCGATAAACATTGGGGTGCATCTGTCTTTTTCAAACTTGATTGCTGTGTTCTTAGGGTAAATTCCTAAGAGTGGAATTCCTGGGTCAAATGGTAAGTCTGTTTTGAGCATTTTGAGGAACCTGCATACTGCTTTCCACAATGGTTGAACTAATTTACATTCCCACCAGCAGTGTAGGAGGATTCCCCTTTCTCCACAGCCTCGCCAACATTTGCTGTTGTTTGTCTTTTGGATGGTAGCCATCTTTACTGGTGTGAGGTGATACCTCATTGTAGTTTTAATTTGCATTTCTCTGATAATTAGTGATGGGGAGCATCTTTTCATGTGTCTGTTGGCCATCTGTATTTCTTTTTTGGAGAACAGTCTGTTCAGTTCCTCTGCCCATTTTTTAATTGGTTTATTTGTTTTTTGTTTGTTGAGGCATGTGAGCTCTTTATATATTTGGGCGTCAAGCCTTCATCGGATCTGTCATTTACAAATATATTCTCCCATACTGTAGGGTTCCTTCTTGTTCTATTGATGGTGTCTTTTGCTGTACAGAAGCTTTTCAGCTTAATATAGTCACACATGTTCATTTTTGCTGTTGTTTTCCTTGCCCGGGGAGATATGTTCAAGAAGAGGTCACTCATGTTTATGTCTAAGAGGTTTTTGCCTATGTTTTTTTCCAAGAGTTTAATGGTTTCATGACTTACATTCAGGTCTTTGATCCATTTTTAATTTACTTTTGTATATGGGGTTAGACAATGGTCCAGTTTCATTCTCCTACATGTAGCTGTCCAGTTTTGCCAGCACCACCTGTTGAAGAGACTGTCATTTCGCCATTGTATGTCCATGGCTCCTTTACCAAATATTAATTGACCATATATGTCTGGGTTAATGTCTGGAGTCTCTAGTCTGTTCCATTGGTTTGTGGCTCTGTTCTTGTACCAGTACCAAATTGTCTTGATTACTATGGCTTTGTAGTAGAACTTGAAGTTGGGGACTGAGATCCCCCCTACTTTATTCTTCTTTCTCAGGATTGCTTTGGCTATTCGGGGTCTTTGAAGTTTCCATTGAATTTTTGAATTATTTGTTCCAGTTCATTGAAGAATGTTGCTGGTAATTTGATAGGGATTGCATCAAATCTGTGTATTGCTTTGGGCAGGATGGCCACTTTGACGATATTAATTCTTCCTAGCCACGAGCATGGGGATAGTTTCCATTTGTTAGTGTCCCGTTTGATTTCTCTTAAGAGTGACTTTTAGTTTTCAGAGTATAGGTCTTTCACTTCTTTGGTTAGGTTTATTCCTAGGTATTTTATTCTTTTCTATGCAATTGTGAATGGAGTTGTTTTCCTGATTTCTCTTTCTATTGGTTCATTGTTAGTGTATAGGAAAGCCACATATTTCTGTGTGTTGATTTTGTATCCTGCCACTTTGCTGTATTCCGATATCAGTTCTAATAGTTTTGGGGTGGAGTCTTTAGGGTTTTTTATGTACAGTATCATGTCATCTGCAAATAGTGACAGTTTAACTTCTTCTTTACCAATCTGGATTCCTTGTATTTCTTTGTTTTGTCCGATTGCCATGGCTAGGACCTCCAGTACTATGTTAAATAACAGTGGGGAGAGTGGGCATCCCTGTCTTGTTCCCGATCTCAGAGGAAAAGCTTTCAGCTTCTCGCTGTTGAGTATATTGTTGGCTGTGGGTTTATCACAAATGGCCTTTATTATGTTGAGGTACTTGCCCTCTATTCTCATTTTGCTGAGAGTTTTTATCATGAATGGATGTTGAACTTTGTCAAATGCTTTTTCAACATCTATGGAGATGATCATGTAGTTTTTGTCCCTGTTTTTGTTGATGTGGTGGATGATGTTGATGGATTTTCAAATGTTGTACCATCCTTGCATCCCTGGGATGAATCCCACTTGGTCATGGTGTGCAATCATTTGGATGTACTTTTGAATTCGGTTTGCTAATATTTTGTTGAGTATTTTTGCATCTACGTTCATCAGGGATATTGGTCTGTAGTTTTCTTTTTTGGTGGGGTCTTTGCCTGGTTTTGGTATTAGGGTGATGTTGGCTTCATAGAATGAGTTTGGGAGTATTCCCTCCTCTTCTATTTTTTGGAAAACATTAAGGAGAATGGTTATTATGTCTTCCCTGTATGTCTGATAAAATTCCGAGGTAAATCCATCTGGCCCGGGGGTTTTGTTCTTTGGTAGTTTTTTGATTACTGCTTCAATTTCATTGCTCGTAATTGGTCTGTTTAGATTTTCTGTTTCTTTCTGGGTCCGTCTTGGAAAGTTGTATTTTTCTAGGAAGTTGTCCATTTCTCCTAGGTTTCCCAGCTTGTTAGCATATACGTTTTCATAGTATTCTCTAATAATTCTTTGTATTTCTGTGGGGTCCGTCATAACTTTTCCTTTCTCATTTCTGATTGTGTTTGTTTGTGTTGACTCTCTTTTCCTCTTAATAATTCTGGCTAGAGGCTTATCTATTTTGTTTATTTTCTCAAAAAACCAGCTCTTGGTTTCATTGATTTTTGCTATTGTTCTATTCTTCTCAATTTTATTTATTTCTTCTCTGATCTTTATTATGTCCCTCCTTCTGCTGACCTTAGGCCTCATTTGTTCTTGTTTTTCCAATTTCGATAATTGTGACATCAGACCATTCATTTGGGATTGTTCTTCCTTCTTTAAATATGCCTGGATTGCTATATACTTTCCTCTTAAGACTGCTTTTGCTGTATCCCACAGAATTTGGGGCTTTGTGTTGTTGTTGTCATTTGTTTCCATATATTGCTGGATCTCCATCTTGATTCGGTCATTTATCCATTGATTATTTAGGAGCGTGTTGTTAAGCCTCCATGTGTTTGTGAGCCTTTTTGCTTTCTTTGTACAGTTTATTTCTAGTTTTATGCCTTTGTGGTCTGAAAAGTTGATTGGTAGAATTTCAATCTTTTGGAATTTACTGAGGCTCTTTTTGTGTCCTAGTATGTGGTCTATTCTGGAGAATGTTCCATGTGCACTTGAGAAGAATGTGTATCTTATTGCTTTTGGATGTAGAGTTCTGTAGATGTCTATTAGGTTCATCTGTTCTAGTGTGTTGTTCTGTGCCTCTGTGTCCTTACTTATTTTCTGTCTGGTGGATCTGTCCTTTGGAGTGAATGGTGTGTTGAAATCTCCCAGAATGAATGCATTGCATTCTATTTCCTCCTTTAGTTCTGTTAGTATTTGTTTCACATATGTTGGTGCTCCTGTATTGGGTGCATATATATTTATAATGGTTATATCCTCTTGTTGGACTGAGCCCTTTATCATTATGTTATGTCCTTCTTTATCTTTTGTTACTTTCTTTATTTTGAAGTCTATTTTGTCTGATACTAGTATTGCAACACTTGCTTTTTTCTCTCTGTTATTTGCATGAAATATCTTTTTCCATCCCTCGACTTTAAGTCTGTGCATGTCTTTGGGTTTGAGGTGAGTCTCTTGTAAGCAGCATATGGATGGATCTTGCTATTTTATCCATTCTATTACTCTGTGTCTTTTAATTGGTGCATTCAGTCCATTTACATTTAGGGTGATTATTGAAAGGTATGTACTTATTGCCATTGCAGGCTTTAAGTTTGTGGTTACCAAAGGTTCAGGGTTAGCTTCTTTACTATCTAACTGTCTAACTTAACTTGCTTGTTGAGCTATTATAAACACGGTCTGATGATTCTTTATTTCTCTCCCTTCTTATTCCTCCTCTTCCCTTTTTCATATGTTCGGTGTTTTGTGCTGTGCTCTTTCTAGGAGTGCTCCCATCTAGAGCAGTCCCTGTAGGATGCCCTGTAGAGGTGGTTTGTGGGAGGCAAATTCCCTCAACTTTTGCTTGTCTGGGAATTGTTTAATCCCTCCTTCAAATTTAAGTGATAATCGTGCTGGATACAGTATTCTTGGTTCGAGGCCCTTCTGTTTCATTGCATTAAGTATATCATGCCATTCTCTTCTGGCCTGTAGGGTTTCTTTTGAGATGTCTGATGATAGCCTGATGGGTTTTCCTTTGTAGGTGACCTTTTTCTCTCTGGCTGCTTGTAATACTTTGTCCTTATCTTTGATCCTTGCCATTTTAATTATTATGTGTCTTGGTGTTGCCCTCCTTGGATCCCTTGTCATGGGAGTTCTGTGTACCTCTGTGGTCTGAGAGGCCATTTCCTCCCCTAGTTTGGGGAAGTTTTCAGCAATTATTTCTTCAAAGACACTTTCTATCCCTTTTTCTCTCTCTTCTTCTTCTGGTACCCTTATAATGCAGATATTGTTCCTTTTTGATTGGTCACTCAGCTCTCTTAAAATTCTTTCATTCCTGGAGATCCTTTTATCTCTCTCTGCATCAGCTTCTCTGCGTTCCTGTTCTCTGTTTTCTAGTCCATTAATGGTCTCTTGCATCTCGTCCATTCTGTTTTGAAGTCCTTCCAGAGCTTGTTTTATTTCTGTATTCTCCTTCCTTAGTTCTTGCATATTTCTCTGCAAGTCCATCAGCATGGTTATGACTTTTGTTTTGAATTCTTTTTCAGGAAGACTGGTTAAATCTATCTCCCCAGGTTCCTTCTCAGGGGAAGATGTAGCAGATGCCGAAGCTGTCTGGGTTAGTCTTGTCTGGATCAAATTTTTTTGCCTTTTCATGTTGACAGGTGCTATTGACTGTCAGCTGGGAGGGCCAAACTTTCCACTTGCTACTGGCCTTTCTTTACTGAGACAACTGCGACCCCTAGTGGCTTGTGTTGGGCAATTGCGTGTAGACTGGGTCTTTGTGTCTTGCCAGCTGGTATGGAGGAAGCTCCCTTAATGGGAGCGTGGCCAGCCTCAGGCCGCTGCTCTGCTATGGCGGGGCCCAGAGGGGTAATGGATGGGGGGCTGTTTGTCTTTTTACCTCTGTGAGGGGTCTCAGAGCTGTTGCCCAGGGGGTTAGTGCGCCCAGTTTTCCCTGGAATTTCCAGCTGCTGTACTGTGACCTGGGTTGTTTCTGTCCAGCTGTTGCATCCCTGTCCCTTTAAGACTTTCAAAAAGCACTCGCTTTTCTTTGTCACAGGGGCATCAGCTTCGGCACCCGCTCAGAGGTCTTGCTGACCTGTTTCTCTAGTTTCCAGCCCTCCACGCATGCACTTTGTCTGTGCTCTGGTCCGGATGGCTGGGGCTGGGTGTTCAGCAGTCCTGGGTTCCCTCCCCTTCCTGCTCCAACTCCTCTCCCTCCCGCCGGGAGCTGGGGTGAGGGACGCTCGGGTCCCGCCGGGCCGGGGCTTGTATCTTACCCCTTTCACCAGGCGCTGGGTTCTCGCACGTGTGGATGTAGTCTGGCTGTTGTCCTGTGTCTTCTGGTCTCTCTTTTAGGATTAGTTGTATTTGTTGTATTTTCAAATATTTATATGTTTTTGGGAGGAGATTCCCACTGTCCTACTCATGCTGCCATCTTGGCTCCGCCCCTTGTATACATTCTTTTTTAAGAGAGAATCTCATGGCTCCTTGGAGATGGCCCCCTGTACTCAGTACCATCCAACCAAGCAGTCACACATCATAGTGCAAAGTCCTCTTTAGCTTTCCTTAAATGTGTACTTGTAGTTTCTAAAGAAAGGTAATAATTCATTTTTTTGCCAGCAGTGGACACTAACAATATAAAATCATGAACCAGTTAACTGTAATAGCCCCACTAAAGACTCTGTATGCTTAGTGAAATGGCCTGAAGTCTTGGCACTTATTGCCATAGTGTTGCCAAAAGAGTCAAACAACAGGTATGGCTGGAACTCTGGTCCATGGGTCCCAACTGCATGATGTACTATGTAAGCTGAACGTACAGCTTTAGATTTCACATCATACAAACAATAAATTAATGATTGAAAAGCTATCTGCAAAATCAATTTTTTAAAAGTATTTCATCGAAAGACAAGGACCTTGTCTGACTGGCTATTCAAAATATTTTATACATGTCTCATTAAAGTTACAACATTTCATTGATTTTAAGGTGCACGTTTTCCAAAATTTGCATATAAGTAATTGAGAAATATCTCACAATCAACAACTTACAATAACAGTCATAATCAGTTCTTGTACATATTAGCACAAATTACAGTCAGTGGTAACTTGGAGTTGATGAAATAAGATATGAATAATTTTTAGATAATAGATAATTGTGCAAATAAGTTGACAACTAAATAGACTTCAATATGGAATAGATGGTATATTGGCAAGGAATCCTCAAAATAGATGAGGGGGAACTTCTTGGGAATTTTGAACTTCTTAGTGGAGCATTACAAGCCCTTCTGTTACAGATTACAAGGATCTCCCAGGTTCCTAAGTCCACTCATTTTAGCAGTATTACATATATGGGAAACTGAGTCAGAAAGCCTAGGATATCAATCATAATATTTACTAACATAAGGTTTTTTGGCTGAATCATTCATCTTAGTAAGCTAAATATGTTTCTCCAAGGTTTCAAACTATGCAGAAATATGATATATGGATGTGGATGGCATAGGTATATATTCCTTGCAATTGGCAGAAGCATTTTAGAGACACCTAAGTTCAAGAGGTAGTTTCATTTGCATAAGGATTTAGTGTCCATATGACACTGGAGTGAAGAAAAGCTCTTGTTAGAAAAATAAGAATCACCTGATAAAATTCTGTATTTGTGTCCATTTTCAGAAGGAGATCTAGGGAAAATCATAAGAGTATAACAAAAATATTCATGTAGAAAAGAAGGGCTGTATTATGACTTTGGATATAGTTAACAAATACAATCCTACAAATTGTAAAATCATGTTGGGCAAGGCTTCTGGTATGTTTCATCAAGTAAGATATTGTGTCTGGTTAAAATCCCAATACTCATAATATGCAGCTGAAACAAAAAATAAAAATCAAGGTGGCACCAAAAGAATGTTGCTCTTTTTCATACTTCAATGGAACACGTCATTTAAAAAAATCAAGGAAAACCTCAGGAAAAAAATATTATAAAACATAACACAATAAGGTAAAGAGAAAAAACAGCATATATGTATATGTATGTATAAATATATGCCACTTTATACCTTGAATTATGCTAACATAGACCGAAACAGATTAGAGCCTATCTTTCTTCTTTGTGTCCTGCATTCTCTAGTGGTTCTTCCAATAACCACCTGTGGATGCTTTTCTCTCCTACTGTTTGCTTGTTTGCTTTTACCTGAATATTTATGTATTTTCACTCTCATTATTGTTTAATGGGTTGATTTTTGCTTGGTTTCTTCTAGTAATGTAGAAAGAAGGCCAATTCTCTCAAAATGCACAGGTGCCCCCTTCTCCCTGGGAGCACAGCTACAGATGGACTGACCCTTCTCTCAGGAGGTTCCCAGTGGCTGGTGCTCACAAATGACATGTGCAGGGGAGGTGGTGAAGAGTGGGTGTGGGAGGGCCACACTCTCCCTTTTTCTGTCTGGGGGAGACACACAGAGGTTCCCATGGGCAGCTCTGAGCATGTCGGGTTTCAGGTAATATGCATGAGGACGGAACCAGGTCATCTGATCCTAAGGAAAACTGAATGAATGGTCTGCTGAGCATTTGCACTGAATTTATTATGGACAAAAAATAAAGGTTGATTTTTTTTTAGGTTACTGAGACTTGGGAATTACTTGGCATAGTACTTGTATACCCCAACTAATACGAGCAATGATTTTAGGTAAGGCCAATAAATGAGATTACTTTAAGCATTGATATTTTAGATGAAACACTTATTTTCCTAACTGACAGTTTCTTAAGATTGTCTTTTCAATGTTGTTTTTCTTTTGTTACAAAGAAATATGCACAGCCTCGGTTGACTTTTGGGGTTTTTGAGGAAGGGCTTTCCTGACATAGAACCAGTCTTTAGAGACATGTGAACTATAATCACTCAGAAGATTATATATAATCATTTGTCCTAAGTTTCTGAACTAAAACATAGTTCCTCCCTCCTAAACTCACGAATATTCACAGCAAGAGTGCAAAAACAGAAGACTATGTGAGGTGAGAAATATGAATTACCTTGTCAATTACTTATGTGAATTACCTTGATTGTGATAACTATTTAAAAATATAAACATATACTAAATAATCACATTATACATTGTAAATATATATAATTTTTATTTGTTAGGTATATCTCAATAAAACAGGACAAAATAAGACAGTGTGAGAATTGAAGTCAGATAACTGCTTTAAATCCAACATTTTTCATTCTTTAAGCTTTGAAATAACATTTACACAATTGTAATAAAAAGTGTATAATGTGATGATTTGACTTACAAACATTGTGAAAGGATTCTCCTCATCAAGTTCACTAGCACATCCATCACCTCACATATATATGGGGTTTTTTTTTGGGTTTTTTTTTGGTGAAAACACTTAAGTTCTACTCTCTTAACAAACTTAAATTACATAATACAGTATTATCAACTATAGTCACCATGTTATACCTTAGATCCTCAAACATTATTCATTTTATAAGTGAAAGTATGTACGCTTTTACCAGCCTCTCCCTGTGTCCCCTACTCCCCAGCCCCTAGCTACCTCTTCTGATCTGTTTCAGATTTCTCATATAAGTAATACCATACCATATTTGTCTTCTCTATCTGGCTTATTTTATTTAGTATAACACTCTCCAGGTTCATCCATGTTATTACAAATGGCAGGATTTCCTTTTAAAAGGCTGTATAATAATCCATTCGTGTTTGTGTATACACACATATGCCATTCATGTGTTGATGGACTCTTAATTTGCTTCTGTACCTTGGCTACTGTGAATACTGCTGAAATGAATGTCGTAGTACAGATATCCCTCTGGATGCCCATGAAGAAGTGGAATTGCTAGATCTTGTGGCAGTTTTCTTTGTAATTTCTTGAGGCTCCTCCATACTGTTTTCCATAGAGGCTGTATCAATTTACATTCACACTGATAGTGCACAAAGGTTCCCTTTCTCCAAATCCTTACCAACACTTGTTACTTCTTGTCTTTATGTTAATAGACATTCTAACATGTGTGAGGTGACTTCTCATAGTGGTTTAAATTTGCATTTCTTAATGACCAGTGATGTTGAACACTATTTCATGTACCTGTTGGCAATTTGTATGTGTTGTTTGGGGGATAAAAATGTCTATTGAGATTCTCCATTTTTTAATTTGGTTAATTGGGGTCTTTTGCTATTGAGTTGTAAGAGTTCTATGTACATTTTGAATATTAAACCCTTATGAGATATGTGATTTCCAAGTACTTTCTCCAATTCCATATGTTGCTTTTACATTTAATTATGGTTTCCTTTGTTGTGGAGGGCCTTTTTAGTTTTATGTTGTCCCATTTGTTTATTTCTGCTTTTCTTGACTTTGCTTTTGGTGTGAAATCCAAAAAATCAATGCCAAAGCCAATGTGAAGAACTTATCCCCTATGTTATCTTCTAGGAGTTTTAAAGTTTCAGATCTTACATTCAAATCTGTAATTCATCTTGACTTAATTTTTGTGTATGGTATAAATTAGTGGTCAAGTTTCACTGTTTTGCATGTGCCTGTCCAGTTTTCCCAATACCGTATTTTGAAGGGACTATCCTTCCTCATTGTTCATTCTTGGTTCCTTGTCATAATTTAATTAACCATATATGTTTGGGTTTATTTCTGGACTCTATTCTGTTCCATTGGACTATTTGTCTGTTATTTTTCCTTATTTCTTTGTTCTTTTTTTGCCAACACCATGCTCTCTTGATTACTATAACTTTATAATATAGTTCGAAAGCAGAAAGTGTGAGCATCTATCTTTGTTTTTCTTTCTCAGGATTGCTTTGTTATTTGGCATCTTTGTTGTTCCATATGAATTTTAGAATTTTTTCTATGAAAAATTTCATCGTGATTTGGGATTCCATTGAGTCTATAGATTATATGACTCAATGGAATATTCACTGAAAGGGATTATATTATTTGTAGATCACTTTGGGTAACATCACTTTGGGAAATTTGAGCAATATTCTACCAATTCAAGAGCACATAATATCTTGCATTTGTTTCTGTCCTATTCAGTTTCTGTCACCAATATTTTATTGTTTTCAATGAAGAGAATTTTTACCTCCTTGGTTAAATTTATCCCTAAGTATTTTATTCTTTATGGTCCCATTATGAATGGGATTGTTTTATTAATCTCACTTCCCATAAGTTTGTTGTTAGTGTATAGAAATGCAATAGATATTTTGTATAGTGATTTTTTATCTTGCAACTTTACTGAAATTGTTTATTAGTTTTAACAGTATTTTGGTGAAGTCGCTAGTGTTTCTATATATAAGATCATGTTGTCTGCAAATGTCTTTCTTGTTTAGATGCCTTTTATTTATTTTTCTTGCTTAATTGCTCTGGCTAGGACTTCCAGTATTATGTTGCATAAAAGTGCCACCACTCGACCTCTCCAAACCATCAATTTCAACCCATATTTACATTATCTAATGATCTTTTAGTAAAAAATCATGTTTTAAGTTCAAAACCAGCTATTTAATTTCATTTGAAATCAATGGGATCCTCTTATTCTTGTTTCTATTCAGACATTCATAAGTTCCTCTAGTATATGTCAAATGTATGTGGTATTGCAAAACAGGGTGAGAATACCACTCTTCAATCATAGATTAAAGACTCACAGGGTCAAATTGACTCGGCCGCCTAGTCAAAGGTAGCAAAACTGCAACATGTTTAGACAATAGAAACAGACTCTGTGTTGAAAAAGAGGAAAACTGAATCTTCCTGATTGAAGAAAATCCACAAGAAAGCGATACACAAGCTTGGGCCACATATAATCACTCTTGACCTACAGTTCCACCTGAGTGTGAAACTGTACTCTGAATGTTAACCTCCATCTATTTTCATCAGTCAGAATTAGTTGCCTGCCCACCCTGTTTTTTCCTCCTGAAGGTCTGTATTGAAAACATTACATGGATAGGGGATATTAATAAAGAGTTGAACAGTGTAATTTATTTGTTATTTTCAACACATTGAAATGCTGTCTTTTGCATCTTAAAAAATACAGTGTGCTTTGATTTTATTGTTTATAGGGGAAGCCACAAGAGAATGCCATGTAATACAGTCATTGACTATTTCTGCATTATAAATATTGCCTGTGACACCCTGTCATGCAGAGATATGTATTGAGAAGCTTCTGTATGTTGCAAAAGAATCAGCCTTCGCTATTATGCATGAAATATTCCTGAGAGAAAAAGCTATGAGAAGATGCATTACAGCCAGTTGGTAGTGTATTATGTATAACTGCTGAAACTATTTCATGAACATGTTTCAAATCTCTGCAGATGCATCATGATAGATAACTGAATTTCAATTTTGAGGAGTAGTCACAAAGGAAAAGTAATTGGAACATCTCTTTCAAGAAGTGCAGTTAAACCTATTAAAATCAGGCCAGAGAAATATATGATTTCTACACCCAGTGTTTGGTGGATGTGAGAGTGAGAACAATCCCCAAACACAATATGATGCTAATACCAATTGACAAGGAATATCTACAACTGGAGTAATAACCTGGAAGTGAAATTGACTTATGGGACACAGCGCACATGTATGTAGAAGAAAACATACACCTATGAATGTCTTCATTATTAACAGAGAAAATTATAATTGCAGAATTTGCTGTTTAAAAATTTATGAGCACTTGCATGGTAAGAGATGGAGTGATTCTTCCCTTAGTAGCCAATGAAGAATCTCTCAAGGAGCTACCGAAAACAAAAGCAATGTAGAATTCATACATAAGAACTTTATTTTCCCAAAACAACATGGAATTTGTGTAATAAAATATTTTAAAAACTTATGAATTGTGCTTTCTGTGACTATAATCCATTAATTTATGCACCATTCGACCAAAATTCTCAATCTGTAAAAATGCAACACTCCTTGAAAATCAGTAAAACAGATTTTCCTTTTTCTGGTTATTCTTCACATAGGCAGTTCCTTGTTCTAAGTCTAAACTGGATATGTTTATTTTATTTCTTCACCAGTAATGGTATAATATTTTATTAGGTTTTTATTAGAAAGTTTAAACTAATATAAAATAATTTATGATCTACATTTAACCACACAAATATTACCACTTTTTTTACAAAATTTATTTTCATGTCATCATTAACAAAGACCTGCTTTCTCTTACAAAATCTTTCATTATTTTGTACTAAAGAAAAATGACAGAATATTTAAAGTACATAGAAAAACCCAGAAATGAATTTAGTAGACCCTTGGTTGCCATCAGCCAAATTAGTAAACATTAATATTTTATCTTGTTTATTTCAACTGTTTCTTTTAAAAATATGCATCATTTCTGGTATAGCTATAGCAATCCCCCAACTCTTTTTCTTTCATTCTCTCCAGCAAACCTAGGATTAATATGCATCATTTACTATATAGAATCATTCTTCTGTGTTAGTTTCTGGCACTGATAATTTTTGAAATCTTACTGCATTTTCCTTTGGGGTCTCACATAAATTCCTTAATTTATAATACTTCCTTAATTAATAATACATATAGATAGAGCTCTTTATTTCTCTTTTGTTGAATTAGATTGCTTTTTCAATTAAATAGAACCTTAAATCCTACATTTGTGAGAAATATGTGAACATTTTTTACAAAAAGTTGCCTTTCCATTACAAATGTGCCAAGTGTCTTTTTGAGGAAGGGCCAGAGTCCTGTGTCGAATCTAATAGATTTTTCCCATCGTCCCCAGTGAACGTTTGGATGTGACCACTCTGCCTTCCAGCTGTTACTACGACTGATGAAAACACAAACCAAATTGACACCCTAATAGAAAGAGAGAGAGATGGTAAAACTCTAGTGATTTCTTCCTCTGAAAAAGTGACTGATAAAAATACAGGCTTCCTTTGAAGTTAAAGGAGAAATGATTTGGTGTCTCATTTCCCAGGGGGTCAGTATGTTATGGGCTAGCTTTTTCTTTTTCTTTTTCCCTTTGAGGAACTATATCCTATTTATGAATAGTACCTTTTGAAACCCCAGTGTTCATTTGATATAAAAAGTAAGGCAGCACGCATTTACAGAGAGGTTATGAGTATGTCACAGGAATCTGCTGGCCTGTATCTATTCCTTTAAAATTGGCTCTAGTTGAATGAACAACCTCATCCCAGTAAGAACTTTATCCCACACTACAAATGTGTTTAAGAGCTTATTACCAGGCATAATTCCCAATCCCCAGCTAGACTCTGAGCAGCAGAAAAGACGAAGTCTAGTCACACTTGGTAGCTTCTTTTCTACCAAAGTCCTGATGGCACGCTCCACATTCAATGGGCTAAACAGTCATGACCGCCGCCCTTCTCCCAGCTGTGCATGTATCACCTGGCCTGTTAAGCCTGCAAAAATGACTCTATTAAGACTATCAACACCATAGACCACATCTTTCAACAACTGTTTATTGTTTATAATATAACATGTCTTTCAATAATCTTTTAGCAGTTGGAGTTACTGAGAAATTATTTCCAAAATGAATGTACATTTCTTCTAATCAAAGATGCCTTTGATATGATCATTTGGGCCTGCATGTTTTTGCAGCCTACACTCAAGTGTGTTTTGTCTTATAACAAAGTTCTTTATTTCTTAAAAAGTAGAGGTTTGTAGCATAAGTATATCATCAAACCAGGAAAAGCTTAAAAAATAAAGTTAATTACATTGAGATTAAGGAAAACTCAATTTAGTTTCAAAAGCACACAATGATAATATGTATTTTAAAAAGTGTCACAGGCTTTTGCTGTCTAAATTGAATTAATCAGACTTCAGCTTTTATAGGAAGGATCAAAGTAAGGGACCACCTGTGCCCGGAAGCAAGATGTTAACTCAGTAGCAGGGAGGGAAGGCCTGGAGAGTGGTGGTGGGGGGCGGGCAGTGAGATTGGAAAAGCCCACCACTGATGAAAGGAAAGGTTTTCACAGAGCTCTACATTATGATCGTCTATCCCACACTAACATCTTTCTCCACTGTACGTTCACACCACCTTGACCATTTTATTTTTACACTATTCCTAAGATACCATGGCTTTTTATGGCTTAATACCACATTAATATCTTACTTTTTCTATTAACAGCCAAAGCTCATGTAAGGAATACCCAGCAAAGCAGCTGCCGAAGGCATCAGTTCTTAGGGTGTACCAAACAATTCTGGAATAAATTTGAGTTATTATCCCAACTAACTCACCTAACCTAGATGCCACCCTTTCCATAAGGGGTGTTTGAGGGGCCGACCCCAGCACTGTCTGTTTTGTATTTTGCAATAAACAAATGCAAATTAAAGAGTGCAGTTACAGGCAGGGCCTCAACATTGAAGTCAACTGGTATGTAACAGCTGACTTCTGAAATGATCCAGATCTCTCTACTGTATCTACTTTCCAGAATATGCTGACATCACCGAAGGGAGGCACAGTTGTTATGAAATTGCCCAGAGCTTTGCAATCACAGCAGTTAGAATGCAGGCTCCTTGGAAGGAAAAGAGACTCCAGGCTGACAAATGGTGGGGAAATAGGAAGGAACTGGCTATCGTTCCCACTATGTGTCATCACGTGCAAACACAGGCACGAGCATTCCAGTGGGCTTCCTTTACAAGAGGAGGTCTTCCTAGGCACATCTCCCCAGCAATGTCGTTACTCAGGAGAATGGGTCTCTTGTGCAAATCTGAAATTTCTTGAGTGGAAAAACACATCTGCAGGGTTCAGAGGAGACCAGGCATGCTTTTCAGTATCTCAAGCCCCCATGGATGAGCTAATTCTTGAAGGAAGCAACATTGAACTTGTGTCAGATTCAGATGCTTTGATTCAGCAGGCCGCCATAATTAAAAACCGGGATTATCAGAAAACTTTGGATGGCTGAAAGGCTCAGTTCAGCAAGCTGAAGAAAAATATCAAACAATTGCCCAGCTATGGAAATAAGATGCCAGATGATTCTTCACAGCTAGTTGTGATATTATAAAGAAGCAATAAAAGCTCTCTTTAAAAAAAAAAGAATTGATGTCGGTTTCAGTACTATTTAGCAAGAATAGATTATTAATTATTTAATGGAAGACATGTATGTACTTCTTCATTTAACTCATCAAATGTTATTGAATATATATAATATTCTGGACACTGTTCAACAATCTGGAGATGTCAGAAAACAAGATACAAGCACATGGAACTAATTGAAAGCAAACATATGAGGAGCCTGTTAAATATTTGAGTACTTAGTAAGCATTTGTAAGGTGTGGAAGACATGCTGCATGACATAGAAGTTTCTCTGAGTCATAGTCTCCTGTTCGTGGGAGCAGAAGCCTGCAGAGATGGGAATCTCTAGCCCAGGCCTGTGAACACCTCCCTTCAACACCCCAGGGAGGGCTGGTACCCTGAGTTTAGCACATCTCCCCCCAAGGGCATACTTTGCCAAAATGGTAATTGCTACCCAGAGAAGAGTAAGAACAAAAGAGAAGAAAAAACTAGAAAAATGAGAACACAACTACTATGAAAAAAATAACACAAATCAAACTGAATAAACTACATCACAATAGAATTTGATGCCAAAAATCTGTCAAATGAGAAATATGTAAACATTCCCACTGAAATCAGATAGGGTGTATGTTACTTACAGAAAAACTAAACAGGAATATGTAACTTGAAAATATAGATTGATATTAAAGATTCAATAGAGCACAAGAAAAGTATGTATACAAAAAAGTAATGAAGAGCTGCAAAATTAGGGCAAAGGAACAGAAAGGAGTAAAGTAATAAAATGTAGAGAAAATTTTGAAGTTATAGGAAAAATTAAAACATCAGCATCTATAATATGAGTTAAAAATATAAACCTGTTAAGTTTAAGTACATATACTAAGAGTGCATAAAAATTAGAAGAAGAAACTTTTCCAGGGAATGGGATTTTTATATAACTTACAGAATTGAATGAATACAAAACATTTTAGAAGCCATGATTTTTCAGACTGTTGTATAATTAATGTACATTTAAATATGAATCAAACATTGAATTCCTTCATGAAGGTTGTATTTCAGAGTTCAATGAGTGGCAGCAGATACAGCACATGCATGCTGTGATTGTCATTTGTATATAAATGAAATAAGAACATACCTTGATTTATACTCATTTTTATTTAAAATAAATTGATCAGATGTTAGGGGGAAAGCATCTTCATTTTAGGGAACATTCTTCTTTCAAAGAGATGTCAGTTTGTTTTGAATGAGGAAATTGCATTGACAGACATGAATACATTTTGGATATTGACATATTCTGTGAAAATGCTCAACTTCTTTGTTAGATTTAGTAACATCTTAAAAGATAGAGATTTTCTTGGTAGACAATCATGTGGCCTATGAATAGAAGTAATTTTATTTCTTCCTTTCCAATCTCCATGTGATTTTTTTCTTACTGCAAAGATGGGTTTTCTGAGCAATGACAGGTCTGTGTCTGGTTTCAGGATAATATTGATTTCATAAAATGAGCTGGGAAGTGTTCTCTTCTATTTTTGAAAGTTATATTAATAATGGATATTATTTTTTGCTTCAATATTTGAAAATACTCATAAGGAAGTCATCTGGACCTGCTATTTTCTTTGTAGGTATATAGACTTTTCCCCCTTTCCTTATTAGAGTCTACCTTTCCTGACTTTATGTGGACATGAGGTTTTCTTTATAATAGTGTTCCACAATGTATATTGTCAATAATTATACTTTCAACCAATGCATGTCATTTTATTTAAATTTGTGATTCTTGTAATCAGAATATAGTCAGGAACCTATTTCCTTATGTAATTTGATATGAACAGATCATTTACACCAATTTATTTTTATTTTTATTTAGTTAATTTATATTATTTTGTTGTCATTAATCTACAATTACATGAAGAACATTATGTTTACTAGGCTCCCCCCTTCACCTAGTCCCCCTACTGCACCCCATTACAGTCACTGTCCATCAGTGTAGTAAGATGCTGTAGAATCACTACTTGTCTTCTCTGTGTTGTACAGCCCTCCCCATGCACCCCCCCTGCATGTTAATTATACATGCTTTGTAATACCCACTTTCTTTTTCCCTGCCCTTATCCCTCCCTACCCTTCCATCCTCCCCAGTCTCTTTCCCTTTGGTAACTGTTAGTCCATTCTTGAGTTCTGTGATTCTGCTGCTGATTTGTTCCTTCAGTTTTTCTTTATTCTTATAGTCCACATATGAGTGAAATCATTTGATACTTGTCTTTCTCTGCCTGGCTTATTTCACTGAGCATAATACCCTCTAGCTCCATCCATGTTGTTGCAAATGGTAGGATTTATTCTCTTCTTATGGCAGAATAATATGCCATTGTGTATATGTACCACATCTTCTTTATCCATTCATCTACTGATGGACACTTAGGTTGCTTCTATTTCTTGGCTACTGTAAATAGTGCTGCGATAAACATATGGTTGCATCTGTCTTTTTCAAACTGGGCTGCTGCATTCTTAGGGTAAATTCCTAGAAGTGGAATTCCTCGGTCAAATGGAGAGTCTATTTTGAGCATTTTGAGGAACCTCTATACTGCTTTCCACAATGGTTTAACAAATTTACATTCCACCAGCAGTGCAGGAGGGTTCCCCTTTCTCCACAACCTGCCAACATTTGTTGTTGGTTGTCTTTTTGATGACGGCGATCCTTACTGGAGTGAGGTGATATCTCATTGTGGTTTTAATTTGCATTTCTCTGATGACTAGCAATGTGGAGCATGTTTTCATGTGTCTGTTGGCTTTCATGTGTCATGTGTCTGAATTTCTCCTTTGGAGAACTGTCCGTTCAGCTCCTCTGCCCATTTTTTATTGGATTATTTGCTTTTTGTTTCATGAGGTGCATGAGCTCTTTATATATTTTGAATGTCAACCCTTTATCGAATCTCTCATTTATGAATATACTCTCCCATACTGTAGGGTACCTTTTTGTTCTATTGATGGTGTTCTTTGCTGTACAAAAGCTTTTCAACTTGATAGAGTCCCACTTGTTCATTTTTGCTTTTATTTCCCTTGCCCGGGGAGATATGTTCATGAAGAAGTCGCTCATGTTTATGTCCAAGAGATTTTTGACTATGTTTTTTTCTAGGAGTTTTATGGTTTCATGATTTACATTCAGGTCTTTGATCCATTTCGAATTTACTTTTGTATATGGGGTTAGACAGTGATCCAGTTTCATTCTCCTACATGTAGCTGTCCAGTTTGGCCAGCACCATCTGTTGAAGAGACTGTAATTTCCCCATTGTATGTCTATGGCTCCTTTATTGTATATTAATTGACCATATATGTCTGGGTTAATGTCTGGAGTCTCTATTCTGTTCCATTGGTCTGTGGCTCTATTCTTGTGCCAGTACCAAATTGTCTTGATTACTGTGGCTTTATAGTAGAGCTTGAAGTTGGGGAGCAAGATCCCCCCACTTTATTCTTCCTTCTCAGGATTGCTTTGGGTATTTTGTGGTCTTTGGTGTTTTCATATGAATTTTTGAACTATTTGTTCCAGTTCCTTGAAGAATGTTGTTGGTAATTTGATAGGGATTGCATCAAATCTGTATATTGCTTTGGGCAGGATGGCCATTTTGACGATATTAATTCTTCCTAGCCAAGAGCATGGGATGAGTTTCCATTTGCTCGTGTCCTCTTTCACTTCTCTTAAGAGTGTCTTATAGTTTTCAGGGTATAGGTCTTTCACTTCCTTGGTTAGGTTTATTCCTAGGTATTTTATTCTTTTTGATGCAATTGTAAATGGAATTATTTTCCTGATTTCTCTATTAGTTCATTGTTAGTGTATAGGAAAGCCATAGATTTCTGTGTGTTGATTTTGTATCCTGCAACTTTGCTGTATTCTGATATCAGTTCTAGTAGTTTTGGGGTGGAGTCTTTAGGATTTTTTATGTACAGTATCATGTCATCTGCAAATAGTGACAGTTTAACTTCTTCTTTACCAATTTGGATTCCTTGTATTTCTTTGTTTTGTCTAATTGCCGTGGCTAGGACCTCCAGTACTATGTTGAATAACAGTGGGGAGAGTGGGCATCCCTGTCTTGTTCCCGATCTCAGAGGAAAAGCTTTCAGCTTCTCGCTGTTCAGTATGATGTTGACTGTGGGCTTATCATATATGGCCTTTATTATGTTGAGGTACTTGCCCTCTATGCCCATTTTGCTGAGAGTTTTTATCATGAATGGATGTTGAATATTGTCGAATGCTTTTTCAGCATCTGTGGAGATGTTTATGTGGTTTTTGTCCTTTTTGTTTATGTGGTGGATGATGTTGATGGATTTTTGAATGTTGTACCATCCTTCAATCGCTGGGAGGAATCCCACTTGGTCACGGTGTTTGATCTTTTTGATGTATTTTTTAATTCGGTTTGCTAATATTTTGTTGAGTATTATTGCATCTATGTTCATCAGGGATATTGGTCAGTAATTTTCTTTTTTGGTGGGGTCTTTGCCTGGTTTTGGTATTAAGGTAATGTTGGCTTCATAGAATAAGTTTGGGAGTATCCCCTCCTCTTCTATTTTTTGGAAAACTTTAAAAGGAGAATGGGTATTATGTCTTTTCTGTATGTCTGATACAGTTCTGAGGAAATCCATCTGGCCCAGGGGTTTTGTTCCTGGGTAGTTTCTTGATTACTGCCTCAATTTCTTTGCTGGTAATTGGTTTGTTTAGATTTTGTGTTTCTTCCTTGGTCAGTCTTGGAATGTTGTATTTTTCTAAGAAAGTTGTCCATTTCTTCTAGGTTTTCCAGCTTCTTAGCATGTAGGTTTTCATAGTAGTCTCTAATAATTCTTTGTATTTCTGTAGGGTCTGTCATGATGTTTCCTTTCTTGTTTCTCATTCTGTTGATGTGTGTTGATTCTCTTTTTCTCTTAATAAGTATGGCTAGAGGCTTATCTATTTTGTTTACTTTCTCAAAGAACCAGCTCTTGGTTTCTTTGATTTTTTCTATTGTTTTATTCTCAATTTTATTTATTTCTTCTCTGATCTTTATTATGTCCCTCCTTTTGCTGACTTTAGGCCTCATTTGTTCTTCTCTTTCCAATTTCGATAATTGTGACATTAGACTATTCATTTGGGATTGTTCTTCCTTCTTTAAATATGCCTGGATTGCTATATACTTTTTAAGTATTTATTGCTTTATACCTTTTAAGACTGCTTTTGCTGTATCCCACAGTGGTTGGGGCTTTGTGTTGTTGTTGTCATTTGTTTCCATATATTGCTGGATCTCCATTTTAATTTGGTCATTGATCCATTGACTATTTAGGAGCATGTTGTTGAGCCTCCATGTGTTTGTGAGCCTTTTTGCTTTCTTTGTACAATTTATTTCTAGTTTCATACCTTTGTGGTGTAAAAAGTTGGTTGGTAGGATTTCAATCATTTTGAATTTACTGAGGCTCTTTTTGTGGCCTAGTATGTGGTCTATTCTGGAAAGTGTTCAATGAGAAGAATGTGTATCCTGTTGCTTTTGTATGAAGTTGTATAGATGTCTATTAGGTCCTTCTGTTCTAGTGTGTTGTTCAGTGCCTCTGCGTCCTTACTTATGTTCTGTCTGGTGGATCTGTCCTTTGGGGTGAGTGGTGTGTTGAAGTCTCCTAAAATGAATGCATTGCATTCTATTTCCTCCTTTAGTTCTGTTAGTATTTGTTTCACATATGCTGGTGCTCCTGTTTTGGGTGCATATATATTTATGATGGTTATATCCTCTTGTTGGACTGAGCCCTTTATCATTATGTAATGTCCTTCTTTATTTCTTGTTACTTTCTTTGTTTTGAAGTCTATTTTGTCTGATGCTAGTACTGAAACACCTGCTTTTTTCTCCCTGTTGTTTGCATGGAATATCTTTTTCCATCCCTTGACTTTTAGTCTGTGCATGTCTTTGGATTTGAGGTGGGCCTCTTGTAAGCAGCGTATAGATGGGTCTTGCTTTTTTATCCATTCTATTACTCTGTGTCTTT
The DNA here is from genome assembly GCF_030020395.1 of Manis pentadactyla. NCBI lineage: Eukaryota > Metazoa > Chordata > Mammalia > Pholidota > Manidae > Manis > Manis pentadactyla. Next base: position 148,924,548 of record NC_080024.1, on the reverse strand, counting down.
TGATTGGTGCATTCAGTCCATTTACGTTTAGGGTGATTGTTGAAAGATATGTACTTATTGCCATTGCAGGTTTTAGATTCATGGTTACCAAAGGTTCAAGGTTAGCTTCTTTAGTATCTTATTGCCTAACTTATCTCACTTATTGAGCTATTATAGACACTGTCTGGTGATTCTTCATTTCTCTCCCTTCTTATTCCTCCTCCTCCATTCTTTATATGTTGGGTGTTTTATTCTGTGCTCTTTTGTGTTTCCTTTAACTGCTTTTGTGGGTAGTTGATTTTATTTTTTGCCTTTAGTTAGTATTTGTTTGGTCTGCTTTCTTTGCTGTGATTTTATTTTCTCTGGTGACATCTTTTTAGTCTTAGGAGTGCTCCCATCTAGAGCAGCCCCTATAAAATACCCTGTAGAGGTGGTCTGTGGGAGGCAAATTCCCTCAACCTTTGCTTGTCTGGGAATTGTTTAATCCTTCCTTCATATTTAAATGATAATCGCGCTGGATACAGTATTCTTGGTTCAAGGCCTTTCTGTTTCATTGCGTTAAATATATCATGCCATTCTCTTCTGACCTGTAAGGTTTCTGTTGAGAAGTCTGATTATAACCTGATGGGTTTTCCTTTTTAGGTGACCTTTTCTCTCCCTCTAGCTGCCTTGAAAACTCTGTCCTTGTCCTTGATCTTTGCCATTTTAATTATTATGTGTCTTGGTGTTGTCCTCCTTGGGTCCTTTCTGTTGGGGGTTCTGTGTATTTCCTGGATGTGGTCTGGATGATTATTTCCTCCCCCAGTTTGGGGAAGTTTTCAGCAATTATTTCTTCAAATACACTTTCTATCCATCTTTCCTCTCTCTTCTTCTTCTGGTACCCCTATGATGTGAATATTGTTCCTTTTGGATTGGTCACACAGTTTTCTTAATACTGATTCATTCCTGGAGATCCTTTTATCTCTCTCTGCATCAGCTTCTGTGCATTCCTGTTCTCTTCTCTAGTTTCTATTCCATCAATGGCCTCTTGCATCTTATCCATTCTGCTTATAAATCCTTCCAGAGATTGTTTCATTTCTGTAATCTCCCTCCAGATTTCATCCCTTAGCTCTTGCATATTTATTTCTCTGCAGCTCCAACAGCATGGTTATGACCTTTATTTTGAATCCTTTTTCAGGGAGATTGGTTAGGTCTATCTCCCCAGATTCCTTCTCAGGTGAGGATGTCTGGGTTAGCCTGGTCTGTATCAAATTCTCCTGCCTTTTCATGGCAATAGAGGTAGTTGTGGGGAGCTGGCACGTGTGTTGGCTGGGAGAACGTCCCTTCTTGCTTGTTGTGGCCCTCCTCTCCTGGGAGAACGGCGACCCCTAGCGGCTTGTGCTGGGCAGCTGCTTGCAGATGGGATTTCTAATTCTTGCCCTGCCGCTGTGGAAGAAGCTCTGCCCTGCTGCCTCAGGCTGCTGCTCCACTATGGCGGAGCAGTGTTGGAGGGGAAATGGGCAGGAGGCTGTTTATCTCCGTGAGGGGCCTCTGAGCCACGCTGCTGCCCAGGAGGTTAGGGTGCCCGGAGTTCCGCAGGATTCCCAGCTGCTCAGTCAAGTATCCTGGGATGTTTCCCTCCAGCTGTGGGGTCCGTGTTCCTTTAAGTCTTTCAAAAAGCACCCGCTTTTCTTTGTCCCAGGAGCGCTGGCTCCAGGATCCCACTCACCAGTCCTGCTGCCCTGTTCCCCCAGTATCCAGGACCCCACGCATGCCCTGTGCCTGCGCTCTGGCCCGGATGGCTGGGGCTGGGTGTTCGGCAGTCCTGGGCTCCGTCTCCCTCCCGCTCTGCCTGCTCTTCTCCCGCCGGGAGCTGGGGGGAGGGGCGCTCGGCTCCCGCGGGCCCGAGGCTTGTATCTTACCCCCTTCGCGAGGCGCTGGGTTCTTGCAGGTATAGGTGTAGCCTGGCTGTTGTCCTGTATCTTCTGGTCTCTCTTTTAGGGATAGTTGTATTTGTTGAATTTTCAAAAATATATATGGTTTTGGGAGGAGATTTCCGCTGCTCTACTCATGCCACCATCTTGGCTCTGCCCCACTTACTGCAATTTTTAATATGATTGCATTAAAGTCTATCTTGATAGTTGTATACTATTCCATTTTTTCCCATCTTTTTATGGATTTTTCTCGATTATATTTATTGTTCCTTTATCTAGAGTTTACAATATATTTCTATAATTTATCAAAGTGTAGAATGAAATGAATCTCTTATGTCATCAAATGTAGTATGTATAAATCTTAACAGTTTATCCCCAATTATTCCTCTCAATCTTTTGGGTTATTGCTGCTATCACTTTACTTTTCAGGCATTTCACATACACATGGGCATTTCATTAACTTTAAACATACAATTTTAATTTACATTTAGAGAGATTAAAAATGAGAAAAATGTATTTTACATTCACCTTAATTTTAATCATTTATGTGCATCATCATTTCTTTTTGGAGATTAATGTCTCTGTTTAATATTTTATTCCTTCAGCATAATATCATTCTTTTAAAACTTTTGTAGTCCATCTCTTGGCAATGAATTCTCTCAGCTTTAGTTTGTCTAAAAAAAATCTATTTCTACATTTTTGGTGAAATACACTTTCAGTATCCATAAAATTCAGCATTAGTGATAAATTTTGTTTTTGTTTCAGCATTTTGAAGATGTTAATCCATTATCTTATGAGTTAAACATTCTTCCATTTTATGTAATATATTTTTGATTCTCAAGCTGCCTTCATGATTTTATCTTTAATATGTAGTAATGTGCATATGATATATATATATGTGTGTTTTATATGTTGTTGGTATTTAACCTCCTTGTGTACTTAGCTTTCTGGTTCCATGATCTGATTTCATTCATTGCTTTTAGAAATATCGCAACCCTATATCCTCTAGTTATTTTTTTGAATACATTCTCTCTTCTGGGGCTAGGATTCCATTTACAAGTATGTTAAATTGTTCAAAAATTTTCCAGAGCTCTTAGAGACTCTGATTTTTTTCTCCACTCTTTTTTCCCTTGCTGTTTTAGTGTGGATAATTTCTACTTACTTACCTTCATTAATTCTTTCTGCAGCTGTGTCAAGTCTGCTGGTCAGCCCATCACAGATGCTTCATCTCTGCTACCATTCTTCTTGCATTTCCATTTGATTCTTCCTTCATAGCGTGTTTTTCTGGGATGTTCCCTAGCCACTCTTGCATGCTGTATGCCTTTTCTAGGAGAACCTTTAACACATTAATCATGGTTATTTAAAATTTCCTGTCCCAACACCTGGATCATAGGTGAGTGTGGAATTTTTGCTTTCAGTTTATAACCAAAAATGTGTATGCATATTCTTCAAATGTGTTAGTGGGGAGGCGTTGAGTCAATCTAGTCAAGAATTGAATTGGGTGTGGGTTTCAGTATTGTTTCAGTACACCTGGCTTCAAACGGTCCATTGTGACCTTGTCCTTAGGATGGTGGTGGCTAGCTTGCTAAGGAACTTTCCATGACTCTTCCCTGCTTTAGACCTTCTCTGTGTGCCTGTACCTCTGCACAGCTTCTACCTCCATGCAGGTAGTTCTCTCTGAGCAGCAGACTGTTGGTGTTCATTCCTTCTTTCTTGCCAGCACGGTTATGGGGAAGGACATTTCTCTGTTATCCTTTCTCCTAGGCAGCCACTGTATTTCAGGGTCCCAGTGACCCACCCCGTACCCCTGTAAAAGGGGAACTCCATTTATAGGAGACTTACCTTTTTTTTTTTTCTTTTGGCCCCTGTCTTGGGGGAAAAAGCTTTCTCCCCTCTCCTTTTCCAAGTTGCAACAGGCCTTCACATACGCCTGTGAGCCATAGAGCTTGCTGCTCCGGATGACACCTGCAGGCGGCCGCAGTGGCTTGATGCTACTTCCTCCTTCTGTCTGACAGCAGAATGCCTGGGAAAGGTGCACCCTCTTGTAGGTGCGGCTCCCAGGCCTCTGTGCTCCCACAGACTGACACCCGCATCTGCCACTTAGTGAACACATCTCACAGTTACGTTACTCACTTTGCTCACAGCACATGTTTATTGAGCTCTCACTTCACGCCAAGCAGGGAGCCTTAGACAGGAGACTCATTGATAAGTACAGTGGAGGCTCAATTATAATACTACTTTTTCTCAGTTTTGTCTGCATAGTACAGCTTTCATGCCTCAAGATGTTCCCAATCAGCAGTCAAGATAAAATTAAACTAGATTCTCCGGAGATAATTGTATTTTGTAAGCTCCCAGGTGACTGTTATATACCCGAATCTGACCACCAGACATTCTGCATTCCTACCTCCTCAACCTGTTCTCTTCAATTTAGCACTGAGCGTCTTACCAAAATAGGCCTTACTCTGTAATAGCACAGCTGCCTCCTAGGGAAAAAGGGCATTTACTGAATTAAAAATGGAAGACAAACCTTGACAAATAATTCTTTCTTGTATCTAGCTGTGATTCTATGGTGTTTACCTGATGGATCAATTTTTATAATCTGCTTTCTATTTATTTCAAATTAGGGAAAACTCTGCCTCATGTGCCGAATCAATGGGGTGACATTTATGGGCTAGAACATGATAAGCAAATTGCTAGACACGACCCCTGATTTCCCCAGGTGAGCTCTAGGCATTTCCAGTGAGATGGCTCTTAAAATCTATTGGGTCCAGTTATTCAGAGACAGAAAAATAGAAGGTAAAATTGCAAGATTCACAATACCATAAAATCCTGTTCTTGAGCAGCCAAATTATTTCCCTGGAGGTCTTTGGGATAACACAGATTTAGAAGACAAAGGAAAACACAGGACTGTTTTTCTTACAGAGACATTGGACTACAAGCTCAAGGTAAAATTCTAGTAAGATACAAGGCAACTCTTTTTTACTTTGTCCTGTCGGACAAAATCGACCAAAAGTTATAGCATTCTGAGCCCATTGCTTTGTCTGCATTGATGTGTCTGATTTTACCAGTCCAGGTGGCAGCCACCCGGGCCTGAGAAACAGCAGCAAATGAAATAGATGCAAGAGACTTTGTTGGTTCAATACAGACTCATCATGTATAACGCTGTCTTCTTTTCTCCTTTACTAATTCTTATTGTTCAAAACACAGAGGCATTGACATATTCTATAATTAGTACATTTCAGGAAACTGAACTTTTGTATATGCTCAGATTAAGACATGTAGACAGGTCACAAAGGATGTGAAAATTTCAGTTGTTGAACAAGAATAAAGGGAATTTTGATAGCAGGGTTTCCAAGGGAAAGTCCGAAAATGAACTCAAGTACAGCTGGATGACCAGACAGCTCTTCTCCCATCTGACTGAATCTCATCTGACTTTGAGGCACCAAGCCAGCCAGTACAGAGAACCCCAGAGTAAGATTAAATGACTTCTGAAGGATACCAGGATACCTGGGTGATATCAGGCACACACACACAAGAGACGTGAAAATATCAAGTGGTTTTGAACTCTTGCCCTGTCCCAGTTCCCACGCTGCCTACTAAGTAAGCTTTACACCGGGGAGGCTAGGAAGGTCCCCGAGTGAAACGTACTTGTTGAGTTAGGAAGCTGCAAGAGTAACCCAGGTAAATTATTCATCAACATTGGGGAAGCAAAATAATCTAATCAACATCCCTACTTAAAGAAATTAATAAAAGGACCACACAAAATCTTTTTAAGGATAAATATTTTAATTCGTTGTTGAACTGGCAAGAAAGGAATCTTCAGAGAGCAAAACAAAATAAAAGCAGAAATCTTTCCAGTTAAGAAATTAACAATAACAAAGCACATTTTGAAACACAACCAAATAAACCTTTTAAAAATGAATACATAATTGTTGAAACTTAAAACTGACTAGATTATTTAGCAGCAAATTAAACACAAACACAACTATATAAAGAATTAGTGAACTGAAAGTAAACCTGAAGAAGGTCATTTTAAAGGCAGAAAGGAAAAGTCACAGGAGACATGGATAAAAAATGACAAGAAGCAGTAGTTAGATTAATCAGAAGAATAAGATTCATTATCCTATTTAAATTCCAGACAATAAGAAAGAGAATAGTAGAGGCAATATATCAAGTGATAATGAGCGAGAATATTCAAGAATTAATTTTTAAAAATCACATTGATATTGGTATTAACAAAGTTCAACAAAACACCAACAGGACATGTTAAAAGTAAAAAAATGACAGCCAAAGCATCCAGAAAGATCAGTGTCATATCAGAATACAAAAGCCAAAGAGAAGATGGTAATGACAGCTAAACATGTATACTAACAGCAGACTTGTCCACAGGAGTAATGGAAGTCAGAAAAGGAGTAAGAAACTTTCTCAATGTGCTAATTAAAAAAAAAAAAAATAAGCCTGACATAGTATAGTCACCCCTGCTCTCTTTTGGTCTTCATTTGCATGGAAGATCTTTTTCTATCCCTTCACTTCGAGCCTATGTGTGTCCTTCAAGCTGAGGGGAGCAGCATGTAGTTGGGTCTTGTGTTTTTACTCTCCTCAGCCACTCTGTGCCTTTTGATTGGAGAAATTAATCCATTCATGTTTAGAGCAATTACTGACAGGTAAGGACTTATTAATGCCATCTTATTAATTATTTTCTGGCTATTTGTATACTTATACAAAGGAAGTATAAATATTCTCTCCTCTTACTCTCTTCCTTGTGAGTTGATTTTTCCATAGTGGCATACATTGCTTCCTGTCTATCTTTTGTATGTCTACTGTAGGTTTGTGTATTTGAAATTTGCTGACAGCCAACCTTAAGCATTCTTACCACACACACAGAAAAAGATGGGAATTGTATGAAATGATGTCTGTGTTAACTAATCTTATTGTAGTAATCATTTCACAAAGCACATGTTGTGTACCTTAAATGTGTACAGTTTTATTTGTAAATTGTATCTCAATAAATCTGAGAAAAACACATCAAGAGTATTTAAAAATATTTCAGCCTGGCATGTATACAAAGTGAAGTTATCTTTCAAGAAAAAGGAAAAATTAATATTAGTTAGCATGCACCATCAGGCTGCCTGGTTAGGCATAAACTCTGAGATACTTGTGGCTTCTGAGGGTCTGGAAAGAAGTGTGACTTCACTGTAAATGTGAATAAGAAATGACAGATTAACTGAGGTAGAGACAAAGCTGATGTGCTGGTCTATAAGTCCCCTGGTAAAAAACTGGGACAGACATTAAAAAGGTGTACCTGTCTATTGGTGAGGACAGGTGGGAAAATAAACAGAAGTGCTTTTACTCTGAGAGGCACCTGGATCAACACTAATTTTGAGTTGAAAAATGCTGGAGAGGGAAATGGCTATGCCTACACCACGAACAGCCTAGAAATGCAACCCACTCTTATCAGACTTACCCAGATAAGGAGCTTAGACCCCAATCCTCCTAGATTCCCCAGCCCCAGTTCTGGCTGTTTCTGTTGTTTGAGGCAGCTATCCCAGAAAGAATTGAATTTTTGAGCCAGACAGTGACTGAAATAATAATCCTAAATCACCAGTTAACCATTGCATTACACTGAACACATCAGAATCCACATTGATTAATTTGTACAGCAAAAGCAGTCAGATTTTTTAAAAGAAAAGTTAGCTATAAAGTTAATGCTCTATCCATTCTCCAACTGCAAATTTTCCAACTCTTATAACTTACAAAGATAAATTCACTCAGAAAAGTGGTGTTGAGCTTTAGTAATGTAATCAAAGGGACAGTTTAAGGATTGGGATTGGGGAAAGTAGGGCCTTCACTTACCAATTTAGCAGGTATCAAAATTAGAATTAGATTTAAATTCCATGCAAGACTTTCAAGTCATAAAGTATAACACAATACTTGGCACATTATAGGCAATCAATAATATGGAGGGAAGAGTGGAATCTCAATTATAGGGTATATAAGCAATGAAAAATCAAAAGAGGTTTCTTGAAAAGACATATTGAAATTCTAATTGAAAAAAGTTATCAGTTAAGGTGGAGGCCAGTTTTAATTAGCTCTGAATTGCTATTTTCTATATGACATCGTTCCCAAAGATAAAATATCTGGGAATAAAGCTAGCTGGACCAAATTTTAGGTGGCTCATGTACTATGTTTATTTCAAAACTGATTTGCTAAAATATGGATTGCTATTGACAATTTGTAAACTCTCATTCTAACTTAGGACTTAAGACAGAGCTGGCTATTCTTTTGTTATAATTAAAGAGCATATTAAACAAGTACATGATCTGTATTCTACTTTTAAAATTGAACATAATCTAATAAAGATTCAATACACAACTCAAAATCCCAATAAGTAGATGTTACACTAAATACTAAGACTCCTTATGATATCTCCAAAATATCAGTCAAACAAATAAATACACCAAGACAGTAAAATTTTGACTCTTAAAAACATGTCTAAATACTGGTATTGCACAAACATATGAACTTCTTAAAGCCAGTTGGGCATCACTAAATGAAAACCAAAAATTACTAAGGTTTTCTAGTTGTCCTGGGAATTATTTCCAAAAAACAGTTCTTATTCTGTGACAATCCAACCTTTGAAATCACTTACTTTGCAGGAGAGAATAAGAAAACAATTATTCTGTGTGTTTTTTTCAGCCAAACGTGTTGACATTTTATAGAATCATTCCAAATGTATCTATGCAAATAGAGTGAGGAAATGACTTCATTAAGTTATGGATGACAATTTTCTACATTTCTGCTCTTTTTCTGAGCAATAGCTTTCAAAGAAGCAGTGGTCTTTGATAAATTCTAAAGAAAAACATTTACAATGTTAGCAGACCAAGTTTTCTAATGTCTATGTGACACTTGATGCCCTGTTGCAAAATAGGAGAATACAGCCCGTTGGAGCTGGTTACTTCTCTAAAGCACCAAATTATATCATTAGCAGAAGGTTGGGGAATAGGAGGAGGGAGATGTTCTTTGGTTGAATCAATGGTTCACGTATATGAGGAATGCTGTTTTGCATATGCGGCCACAGACACTGAATCATCATTAGTAACACCATATACATTTTTAAATGAAAAATCTACCACTCATGTTATTTCTCCAAACTAATCTACTCTATTATCTGCCTAATTGAATCTCTTTCCAATTCCATGCCTTTTAACATTTCTTTTGTTTCTTTATTCAAAGGATGCAGCTGAAGGTTCAGTGCACATTTTCAGTTATGTTTTGCCCTTGACCTCACATGTTGTTTCTGTAATTTCCACTTAATAGTGGAATGTTTGCTTCTGTCACTTTCCAAAATTGTCCAAAAGCTAAGTTGGATTCACATCATTAAGTCATCAAACTGCTACCTAGAATAAATAATAATACTTTAATTTCAACTGTGACCTAATTTTACTATTATTCCAAACTAGCTCGTTTTAGTTGTATCTTGGTTGCCTCATGGTAAGTTGTGTTCATGCTCTGTTAGATAAGTGTCAACATGGCAATTCATCTAGGAGAGACATGGAGGTGGAGAGGGGACCCAAAAGGTGCTTTCTAGAAGCATATTCCTCAAGTGGATCTCATTAATTGCCATAGAAAGGTTTCCTGCTGATTGCTTTGATAGTTTTTATACTGAGAGAGAATTATAAAAAATATTTTACTCCTGAATAGCTTAAAAAGGCTTCCTTCTGTTAACTAACATGACCAATTATTAAGGGGGAAAACAAAGAAATGGATAAAAATAATTTTTTTCTTAATAGATTCTAGACTGAGGGAAATGAAAAAGTTAAGAAATTCAGTAGAAAAGAATATGTATTTAAAGGGTGATAGTTGCACCTTTTAGAAATCTCCCATTTCTTTCAGTTGATTTCCCTGAATATTGTCTATCTTAACAATATAGTCATTCCTGAATATTTCCAAGGTATTTATTTTCCTATACATAGCTAACACTCTGTCTTCTAACAGGAAAAGACATGGTTGATGATAATGATTCAGTCTAAGTGCACAGTCTTGCTTGCTTATCACTTTAATTATAACTTACAGAGTATCATGTTATTTTTTTCCCTCATGTTTTCCCATCCTCAAACACCTCTTTCCAAAGTTCTGTTTTGTCAAGTAACTAATCACTACCCAGCCTTACAGTTGACTTAATAATCTCATATTTTTTGAGGTTTCTTCTTCTACTCAAACCAACTATAACTCATTGTGTCATGTACTATTATTTATTTCTAATATGAAATCATAATGATTCAAGTAGATAGAGAAAATAAGCTTTGATACATTCATCTGACAACAAATACCTATTTAATATTTACTTGTAACAAAATACTATGTTTCTGAGTATGGGTGTAGGCAAAAAAGTGAATATACCAATATACTTCTTAAAATTATATATAGTAGGAAAAGCAAGAGTTAAACAGGTATAAAGGCAAAATATTAAAAATCTCATCTGAAAGGAAAATAAAGTACAATAGGAGTTCAAATGCCAAGCTCTCGTTTTAGATGAGCTTTAAGTGGAGCTTGTCATGTTGTAGGGTAGAACAGTAGAGATGGAGGAAGAGAATTCAAGGTAAATACAATAGTGCAAGCAAAGATCCTGAGGCACAAAAGCTTAAAGATGGTTACTTTAGTAACTATTAGCAATTTGCATGACACATACATGATTCAGCATATGTAATAGTGCTTAAGAGAGGTTTATCAATTGTCTCAAATATTTCATTGATCAAAGAGAATGAAGATGGAATGATTGATGGTATGCATTTCAGTTACAGTTCAGGGGATATTTTGCGATTGAGGTGCAGAAAAAAAATACCTTTACATTTTCTCTATGTGCAGTCAACCTTAATACATACCCACAATATTTATTCAACTCTCTATTTCCCTTCTTATGTAGAACCAATAAGTACAATTGTGAGTAGAACCAGTAAGAAATTTAAACACCATTTTATAGGTAAAACATAGGCAAGGATTCTTCTAAATTGTATTTAGGATTTTAAAACATGTTTCTCCCTTATCTAAGATATATTTTATTTTTTTCAAAGCATAAACAATCTGGTGGTTTTAGTAGAAGAGTGGAAATCTGGTCTCTGAAGAGAGACAACATTAAATTGGTTCCAGCCAAAGACACCACAAGCCACTTCTGCACTGCCTTCTTGGAGGTGAATTTATTCTCACTTGAAAAACTCTGTTTTAACCTTGCACTTGGCCTTTTGTGGTCCAGGAGGCTGCTGCCCTCTTTTTTCCTTATTGTGTTTGCCGTGTTGGCTCTGGACTGAGATTCAGAAGGAAACTGCTCACATTACCAGGTCAGATAAGAGCTTCTAATGTTACTAAATTAAATAAGAGCTGCTTCTACTGGCACATGTCTTCTCATTCACCACACTTAGTCACTCACTGATTTACTCTTCCGTTTAATTATTTACCGGTTCAGGAAACTGTGCACCTCCCACCTGCCAGGAACTGAGCTAGGCAAGAACACAGGAGCAGGCAGAGCAGCCGGCCCTTGGGCTTGCAAAAGGCAGATTCTCGCGCTGTTGACATTTACCTCGCAGGACAGACAAGATATTAGGGTGCTGGGAATAGGCATATGAGCTTAATGATGTTAGTATCTCCCCTCTTCACTTTGTCACCCCTGACCTTCCGTCATGTGTGGGGGAGACACAGGACACATGTTTTCTCTCTTGATTCATTCACCCGATTTGTCTTCTTTCACCTTTTCTTCCTGCCTGTTTCTACCTTGGATCTCCCAAACCTTAACTGTTAAAAATAAAAGGCCAATATGTGTTTTAATGGACATATTACTGACCATATTTTTACCCAGAATGATTTAGGAGTTGGGGATTGTTATAAGCACCTTGTAGACATACATAATATCTCATCCTTTAAAGACCATAAATCATATTTTATAATGTATTCCTTGCCAGGATTTAATGATTAGCAAAACAATTAGTATTTACTGTGTGTTCATTATTCATTTGGCATACTTTTTTCATTTAATCTTCATAGGGGCTCCACACAAATACAGAGGTACTCATTTAAGAGTGAGAAACTGAGGTTTCAAGGGTGGTCATAGAAGAATAACACATTTTAATAGTTTCCTAAAATTGCTTCTTAATGGTTGTCACTCAATTCTCTCCATTTTCTTTAAAATGCTAAGGCATCCATACATCACCGAGATGAGCAGATACTCTAGAATGCTACAGCATGTCTATCCTTTGCTATTTGCTTTATCTAAGGAGAATTGAGCAAGCTCAATAGCACAAACTCAGAGTTTAAAAGGAAAACATTAACAGTCTATCCAGATATGCCAAATCCCTGGACCAAGCTAAGGGTTGGATCCCAGGAAGAAGTCAGAAACTGAAAAACATAGCACTTCTTTTAGACTGAAAGGTTACAATGGAATGCATTACATTAGTACTGCCATATGGTAACTAAATGGTCTCAAATTCTTCTTTGCTCTGCAAGCCCAGAGGGGAAATGGAGTGATTTTCAATAATGCTACAGAATAATGGACTCAATTCTCCCCTGCATCTCAGGGAATATGGGTTTCTTAAACACAAAGAAACAAATCTCTGCCATTTCCATTCCCCTCTTATATCCCACAATTGAATCTTTCCAAAATTAGATTTAGAAAAAACCTAGTGTTTCACACCAAGCAGAACTATCCATTTGCTGTATTTCATGCATCTTCATAAAATGTACTACTAGTATTTCAAATCTACATGGAAATGTCAGATTAAAAACTGTATTAGAATAAATTTCAGGTATTTAAAATATTAATTTTAAAAGTGAAGCCATCAAATCATTAAAAATCTGAGGGAGATGAAAAAATGTCAATATATGACATACATTTTTATAAATGACACTTGTAACATAGAGGGTGATATCAACAATATTGATGAGAAAAGGTCATTGATTATTTTATATCTTCTAGGCAGTATGTTCACTATTTTGTGGTTGTATATCATTTAATTCTTACATACCCATATAACATAGATAATTATTGTTATCCTTATTTTACTGATGAGGAAGCCATGTTTGTAGTAATAGAACCAGAAATTGTCTCTCTGAACCTGTATCTGAGATGTCTGAGAAGTTAAACACTGCACAAAAATGGGTTGGTGTATCTTGAGAGAGAGAGAGTATGTGTGCATGGTCTTACCAAATGATTACATCATACATATATATATAATATAAATATATGTGTAATAAAATATATAAAATCATTACATATACATTTTATATATATATGTAAATTTGATACTTTTTGTATACACATAAACTATATACACATATATACATGCAAGAAGAGGTGCTCAAACCAGGGAATTTTTAAGCAGGAAAATATAAATCAAAGTGATACTGAACTACTGAGATACTATTTTACATACATTGTGTTGCCAAAATATCATGCAGTTTGACATACCAAGTATTTGAAAGGAGATGTACCAAGCATTTACAAGAATGTGAATCAGCAGCAATTGGTATACATCACTGGTGTGAGTATAAAGTGATATGATAACTTCAGAAAACAAATTGGAATTATTTTGTGAAGTGAGAATTTCTAACCTAGGAATATACATAGGAGATACACCTGCATTTATACATCAGGTGAGGAATGTAAGAATGTCCAGTGGCACTGTTGGTTATAAAGAAGGGAGAAAGTTGGAAACAAGTTAAATATTCATTGAATGGAAGATAGTGAATCAAATATGCTATAGTCACATAATGGAATATTATACAGTAGTAATTCAGTAGTAAAACAGGATGTAATATAGGCCTGTACTATGACATAATGGATCTCACTTAAAAAATAAATAAGCCACGAAAGATTACATTGAGGGCAGTTTTAAAAAAACTAAGTACATAAAAAAAAAGTAGAACTAATATTCTGTTTAGTTACACACACACACACACACACACACAATTTGGCAGATTAGTTCCATTAGGGAAGAAGTTAGGGCAACTGGCTGCCAGACTGACAGAATGTAACTAGGTCCATGTAACTCTTTGATAGCTTTAATGTGTTGGGTTGCACAATAGGCCTTACCTGCCTATTCTATTAGCAAAATAAATAAATAAATATTATAAAATAGAATAAATATGGGTAATGGTAACTGGAAGGCAAATTTTAATAGTGTTTAATGAAGCAAAAAGGATGATGTATTATCTTTTGTGCATCGGAGCCCACCCCTAAAAAAAAAAGGAAGAGAAACAGCAGAATTGCTCAAATCCAAACTTCCAGTTTGCTTGGGGTTTACTTCATTCTGGGTGGACGGGTGGATGGGGTCCGTGATGGGATGTAACAGCAGCCATCCTGCCGTGTGCACGAGCCGTGTCCGGGCGGGGGCAGCAGCTCTGCTCTCGGCACGCGCACGGCTGGCTCCTCACCCTATCCCTGTATCATCAAGTATAATGAACGTTGCTTATATGTATGTCAAACTGTTTTAGGTCAGTTTCTCAAGAAACATATTTTGGGATGGAAGTGGGTGTGCAGGAAGTTGATGTGTAAGAGCTCTTAGAAAAAAAAACCTCTCAGGAATGAGCAGCGGGGTTTAGCAGAAGGAATAGTTGCAGCAGGGGTAACCGGCCATGAGGTCTGCAGTGGGATGGCTTTTAGGAATTGTCCGGATCGGGACCTTTGTATTCTCCTAGACCAGTGCTTGGATGCTGACTGCCCTGGGAGATGGGGGCAGTGGGGTGCAAACTGGGTGGCGTGGCTCCCTATGATGCCTGTTGAGTTCAGCCGTGAGCGGTCAGCAGCACCTCCCCATGGCTCAGGGATGGGTGCGTATATCTTAAAAGGGGTCTCCGCGCAGCTGCCGCGCTTTCAGACCATGGCCCCACTGGGTGTCAGTTGTGTGCAGAGACTGTGTCTCATCTATTTGCATTGGTGTCTAGCACTGGGACTGACTCAGAGTGACTAGCCAACAAATGGGTGGTTGTGTTGTCATTCATTACAGGGACACACTTTGATTTTTAAGATGGTCATACTACATCATCGTCACATCACAACTCTCCATGTTCAATATATTTATTTCTCCAATATTTAATACTACAGATGGAGTCTCTAAATGATTAACTGGTTTGTCTGTTTTACAAACACTGATTGTGATGGATCTACAGCACTCATTTTGTTCTTCTATATTCAACTCCAGCGTTCTTTTTATAAAATAAAATTAACTTAGACTGAACCCAAATCAGAGACTTCTGGAGAGCTCAAAAGAAATAAATGGCAAATTATTACCCATAAAGTGTGACAAACAGTTTAGCATTGGGAGCCAGGCAAACCTCTTGCAATCCAGTTAAAACGTGCTCCCCCAGGATGTTGTTAAGAATGTTTGGAGACAGTATACCAAAATTCAAGCAGCTTTCTGTTCTTTCTTCCCACGATGTCTTTCCTATCACAGTATTCCTTTAGAAAGTTATATTGACAGAAAAAATATCCCATTCTGAATTGTAACAGTATTAAATAAAAAGCATGGAGTTAAAAAATACTGCAGTAAACAAAAACACATATACAGAGCACAGAGCACAAAGACGAGGCAGGCAAAAAATAAGCTTCCCCAAACAGCTATGCCAATAGAGAAGTGAATCAGAATAAAACTTTTTTTAAAGTTTCTTTTCTAATCAAAAGCTCAAAACAAAATTTCAAAGGATTAGAGGTAAGACAACAAAGATAAAATGTGAGCTGGCCTACCGGAGGACAGAAGTGTAGAATAAAATTAAAATCAACACTGAAATGACCGCAGTAAAATATAACAAGGCACACTTAAAAACATAGGAGGAATGAGAATAATAAGCAATTTTTATTGGAAGATAACAACTAAAATTGTGTGAAGAAAATGAAAGTTATTTGTTACAGACAAAAGTAGAGTTGAAATAAGGCAACTTGTCAATTCTTACAAAAATAATTGAACACAAGTATGCTAAAAATAATAAAAGTATTCCTTAAAACAAAAATTGCCTGACAGAAGGGACTTGATTACTTAGAGTAGAAGGACAAACAATGAACAAGCAAATGTGACACAGATGATTAAACACACTCATTTATTAAGATTTTTAGTCCTTTTGAATATAGAAATAATTCTAAGGACAGCCAGCACTCATCCCCCAAGTATCACCTATACAGGGAAAAATAGCAGATGGATTTTCAATATCTGCTTTAGTATGAGTTTAATAGTGTTAAAAAAATAAACTGAGGCATATTATATCATTAAAAGTTTATTAGAGCAAAAACCTGATACAATGAGGCAGCACCGAACCGGATGTGGTGAGGCATCCTCCAAAAAAATAAAACTTTTATATAAATGAAGATACAATCTGTCTTGAAGTGAACATTTTACAAATTAATACAATGCAATATTAGAGTTCTAACAGGGATTTAGTTTTTGTGTATAAAGTAATTTTAAAGTTTACATCTAAATAAAAACAGAAAAAAAAAGTCATATTCTGAGAAATTTGTTGGTTAGCATGGGGCAGTCACCTAGAAAAATATGTTTACACAAAAACATATTGCAGATAAATAAAAATAAATGTTTTGAAAAGTAAAACCATAAATATATTAGAATATAACACAAGATCAATCCAGTCTGTAGAAGATTAGGCTTACATAGAAAACACAAAGGCTGGGTTATGTAGATGAAAAGATAATAAATCTTCTTACATCAAATACATCAAACATTTATAAATATTTATACAGCAAAATATCATTTAGGTCCCAACACAGTTAAGTTTTGGAAATATGTTTATACCACAGAAGTTTAGAACTAATTTCTACAACATTTAAGAAATTCTTGATTATCAACAAGAACAAAAGAGGGGCAATCATTTAAAGTTGAAAAACACAGAGGTTCACAGAATATAAATAAATAGATAAATGCACTGAGATTGTGCGTAAGTCTGCTCCCTTCATTGGACAAACATCTTTCCCTTACTTCCTCTTCTTCCTCAGGCTCAAACCCCACTATAGCTTCTAAGCTGGATGTACAAAGATGCAGATTCTCACCAAATCTGAAAGGAACCTGAGAAGGTTGGGCTTCAGTTCAATGAGAAAGGATGAACAAGAGACAACTCACATTCGCATTTTGCTCATCAGCAAGACCACTATTTTCAGACCACTGGTTCTTGTCATAGTGAAATTAATTTAAGTACAAGCTTCAAACTGTTCATTATTTTTTTTTCTCACTGACAACAGAATCTAAAACTACATAAAAGGATCACTGTTTGCCTGGAGTTAGGGGAGAGAGGAATAATTAGGCAGAGCACAGAGGAACTTTTAGAGTGGTGAAACTACTCTGTGTGATATTAAAGTGGTGGATGCACATCCTATACATTGGTCTAAACCGACAGAGTGCACAACACTAAGAGCGAACCCAAATGCAATGTCAGCTATGGTGATGATGATCTGTCAGTGTTGGTTCATTCATCGTAACAGATGTCCCACTCTTCTGGGAAACATTGATGGTGGGGGAGTCTGTGCATGTGTGCAGACAGGGGGTGTATGGGAACTCTCTGTACTTTATACTCAATTTTCTGGGAAGCTAAAATTGCTCTAAATTTTTTATTTTAAAAAATGCTTGCTACATGGTACATACTGTCCTCAACAAATGGCCATCATTATTTACAGTGCAATGTTTTTCTACTTGATACACATTAACTGAAAATGCAGAGAGCATCACACTGTGTCTTTATGCTTACCAATTTATGCTCTGTACCAACTCAAAAGCAATCCAGTCCCATGGGTAATACTCCTAAATTACCCTCCATGTTTGCAAAAACCTCCAGTATTTAAGATTATCAATATTACAAATAAGGTGGCCTTTGTACAATATATATATTTGTAATATGTATATTATAATATGTTTTTATATATTTTTAATATGTAGAGTATATATATATTTAAGTGTATTTTATAATATATATATATAAAATCCATAAATTTGTGGTGAAAATTTTAGAAATTCTGGTTGCTGACATTATTCAGTAACACAGTAACTTGCTTATTCCATAGAATAGGAGCTTTGGTTAGCCATGAGTCTGCATGGAGACTTTTAGCTGCATATGCCTCTCCTTAGATGCTGACATGTATGTTGTAAAATATGAAACAAGAAAAATCAATGTAGGAAAAATATAAATAATAATCTCAATCAATATATCTTATAAAGGACAAATGTGGTTAAGAGAGATACATAAAATGAGTTTATTTGCTCTTTTTCCACTTGATTAGATAGTGTTGCTCTTCTTAAAAGCAAAACAAAATGCAACAAACAAAAATTCCTTGCACTCTGTATTGTCACTGGGCTAAGTTCCAACGTGATAGGATGGCATAAGGAACACTTGACAATTTACCTGCATCGCCAACTTCCTTGCACATGACTACCTGATGACTTCGGTGGGCCAAATGATTTGGCAGCTCCGAACTTACATTTTCTCATTTTCTCTAAAACAGGGATTATTATGTTTGGGTTACTGTCAAGGAAAGGAAAGATGAATTTTGCAGCAAATGGTAGCTGCTATCTACCTGACAATTAATTTTTTATTCCTCTGAGGTGCTGACAACTATCATATATAAAGGAATCTTGCATTCATAACTTTTACTGCAAAAAATTATTCATTATATATGTATATATTTTCCACTAACATTTAAGAGGCATGGCACAGAGGGAAGAATTAAGTTTTGGAATAAAAAAAGACATCTATATTGTTAATAATATAGGATAATTGCTTTTTAAAAATATTCTGTTTGGCTTGAGTAAACCTGCCCTAGTGTTAGGGTTGAGGGTTGAGTTTGTTCTCCTGGGTTCTTGTCCCTGCATCAAAGGACTGAAGGACAGAGACACAGTAGTGAAGCAGAATGAAAGTTTTATTTGAATACACTCCAAAAGGGGAGTGGGCTAGAGTCAAGGTAGATAAAGGCAGGCTCATCCAATTACACTCCAAGGGAGAAGTGGACCAGAGTCAAGATAGACAAAGGCAGGCCTACTTGAATAAAGCAGAGAGGAAGGAAAAACAGAAGGAGGAAAGGGAAGCTCAATGAACTGCTGCTTGACATAGGGCATAATCTCTTCCAACTCCTAAAGCCAGGATCCCCTGGCATCCCACGTCTGCTTGAATCTGCATGGCATGGGAACAAAGTCCCTACCACCCCAGGATTTGGGGGAGCTGTAGAGCACTGGATGGAGTGAGATTACGTTCTGAGAACTTCCTAAAGGCAAAGAAAAGAGATTTTCAGGCAGGCTACTAAAGAGCATGATCATATAGCCACAGTTATGTTTGGGTCACCCAGGCAATGGGAACTTTCAAGCCCGAACAGAGCTCTCAGGAGCCCCTCCCTACTTATCTGGAGTAAGACAGTGACAGTGACATACTCGAAGAAAGACGAGCATGGACAACCTCAGACAGGAGTCCCACTTAAGGGCTTAGGATCCTGCCTTTTAAGGCCTTTAAGAATGAGGAACAGGACAGGAGTCAGGGTTGTTGGGCATAGGCTTGACTTGTGATCTCATGATGTCTGTCTCTGGTGAGAGACATTATGTTACTATCCACAGTCGGTCCTCTGGGAAATTCTGTAAGATAAACTTAACACAAGGAATTTATTGATCTGGTTCTTCTCCAAGATAGTGGTTTCCCTCAAGCACTGGGAATGTATCAGTTAAGACTTCTTGCCCTGCCTTAAGATAGGCTGTTGGCTGATCCAAAGAATATGTTAGGAATCTTACCTCCTAACTCCCTGGTTTTTAAAATAGAATCTTAACCTTAATATGGAGCTCCTCCTGTTCTTACTATATTATTTATATCTAAGCATTTTTCATTACAGTCATGAAAAGTTAATCATGATGTTTGTCTCATGTCTCTGATCTATCTCACCTGCATTAGCTAGAGCAAGTCTCAAGGTCATCCTAGATTCAGAGCACGTGGAATGAACTCATGTTGCTAAGGATGTTAACTCTGAGTCCTTTCTGGCTCTCTGGCTATATCTGATTAGCTCCTTGAGTTCTTGGTGGATACCATCCTCTTTTCATCAAGCTCATATCTGTCTTTCTGCTTAACATTAGCAGTATGTATACTAGTAAGTACTTTCAAACAATTAGTGCTAAGAATGTTTTCATTGTTTGGGTTGCTGTATGTTTCTACGCAGATTTTTTGAATAGTATTATTTCTGTTGAATGGATACAGTTTTTACCATTTGGTTCTAACAGCATTCAGTTAGCACAAGAAACTTTTCCTTACATGCATTATTACATATTTTCCTGCAAACTTTTTGAATAGCAGCAATATTTTGATTGAATAGATAACATTATTTAACTTGAATTTTAAAAGTGTTCAAAATGAAATCACTCATAAACTGGTACATCAAGTCTTCCTATAATAGAGAAGTCAGCCAATCTTATAGCTGTTGATTTAGCCAATAATATGTTTAAATACACTTCTGCATTGATCAGAAGTTAAGGATTGGATAAGAATTAGACAAATAGGCTTTTAGAAAGTTTCTGAGTTATTATTTCAAAATATGATTTTGTTGTCTCTTGGTTGGTTATGCTACTTTTAAAATACCACATCAAATTCTGTTTTGGGTGTGTGTGTATGTGTTTGTATTTAACTAGGTGAATTTTATTTGCAGCACCAGCCAAGGATGAATTAGAAATGACTGAGAATTGAAAGAGAACAAAATGAAATACACATAACTGGAAAAACAGTAGGTAAACAGTGAATGACTGTCAAATAAATTCAAAGCTTTTCTTCAAGTTTATTTTTGTATAAAAGTCATCCTTTAAGGTTACCTGCAGACTAAACTCATCTTGTTTGTTACTCAAGCTTAAATTAAAAGAGGAAAAGTACCAGATTTACATTTTCATTAGTATTGTAATTTAAGTATTCCTTTGGAATTTTAATGAACTAAAACAAATGCGTCCCTATTTCATATTTAAAATGTTCTACATGGGATCACTGAATATCTACAAAGAGATACTTGAAACCTTAAATCCAACAATTTCAGAGAAGTTTTTCTTTAAAGGTTGGTGGCACTTTATTCAAAACTATTTGTCCTTTAAAAATGAAAGCAATGGATTAATTTAAAATATTATCTGGAGAACAACTTAGTTTTCTAACTTTGCATACTGTTATGCTTCGAAACTCACAATATCATTATTGATTTAGTAATATTTATGAAGACTGAAGGAGCAAAATGTCAATAGGAGTGTAGAAATTCAAATGTAACTCTGAGGTATATATCTAAAGGTAGACTTGAATCTGACCTTATTCCTGACTCTTACTTTCAGTGTTAGTACACATTCAGTATTATTGATTCTCCTACAACAGTAGTCTTTCAATAATGCCTACAACAAATGGAATGTCATATTGGTCAATATAGTTTAATTTGAATAAACATAGTTTTAAAAAGATCTAAAAATGCTAAAATAAATTATTCCAGTGAAAGGGTATTCTGTGAAAATAAAAACCACCTAGAAATGACCCTTTCTTCTCATTATTTTTATTTTGTGCTGATGAAGAGTGACATTTTAAAACAAAATAAGCTCTGAGTGTATTAAAGAGTGTATTACTGTATGATCCAGTCAAGGCTGAGTTGCTAAGCTTCTCTCTGATATTGAACTAATTGTGCAGGTCCATAGACAGGTCGTTTTACACAACAGTTTTGGAAACTACAGTAAGACGTACTTTAGTCATTATCTTATACTTACAAGTAGTAAAACATTTTTCAGGGAAAACAGGTAAGACCCATGTGACAATTCACAGAAAGATGTTTCTGTAAAAATAAACATGTGTAAAAATGTGTTTAAAGGAGATTCTGTCTGGGATATAGGAAGCTAAATAAAAGCCCCCTCTTATGACTTAGCAAAAACTACCGAACTGATGAAATAATGACCTAAATAAATGGAGAGGTATTATGTATTTGTGGTTTGGAAGACACGCTATGGTTAAGATGTCATTTCTTTGTAACTTAATTTTAACAATCACAATGGTTCCATTCAATTGGATGCTGAGCCTGATACTTGGCCATTTGAGGTTCTTCTGTGCCTGTAGCAACAGGCAGAAAAATGCGTCATTCTAACAGCCTGCTCCAGTGATGCTATTTGCTGATACTGCGTTGCTTGCACACAGTAAGAGGGCTGCTACATAAGTAACTCAAGAGTCTCACTGGGTTGCCTCTTAGTAATTCCACATCTAACAATAAATGTCAGTAGAAGATTAGTACAACCCCAGAGAGACAGAATCCCTAAGAACTTAGACCTTTCCAGAAAGTTATCTCCCTTCAAAACCCATCTAAAATATTCTATTGCATTTTGGATAAAATCTTCAGCCAAGTCTCTAACTCATTATCTGTTCTGGGCCAAGCCTATTACATGTCACTTTCCTCCCTGCTTATTTTACATCAGCAAATTGTCCTTCTTTCTACAAAGTTGTCAAGTCTATTGCTCTTCTTTTTGTAAATGTTGTCTAGTGGGATTCTCTTAACTTCTTGTCCTATTTATTAAATTTTTACTTACTATAAAAATATCTTATTCTCTGTGGCACATTTCCTAACTTTTGAATCTAGGTCTTTCAACATTTTTTTTTTTTTTTGCAAAATTCAACTATTGAGTACCTAGCATTCATACTGTTATCATACCCATTCATACTTTTATCCTTTATTAAGAATTATTTATTGATCACCTCCTGTCTTAGTTCTTCATGATGTCAATATACAATAACCTTGATCCTTAGTTTTTTCATTCCTATTCCTCAAATGATCTTGGAATCAACCACATGTTCACTTCTTATTCCAACAAAAATTCCTAGACCATTTCACTATTAATAGTAGCACTCTTTCCAAAAATTCATCTCTGTGTATCCCACAGTTTGACAACCAACTCCTATTTCCATGTAGCCCCTCTAGCATTTCTATTCTAAAAGACCAATAATCCCTTGCATTTACAATGTGTTTATTCCACATCTTGTCATATATGTTCTTACTGTCCTAAATAACCAGCTTAAATTCCACAGCCAGTCATTGTTTTTCACTGTTGCACATACTCTAAGCTCTCTTTCGTCATTTACTAGTTTGGTAACTTAAACTGAACTACCTAATCATCACAAAACCTGTAGCTGAGCATGTCTAGAGAAAAATACAGGACCACAGTGACTTGTCTCACTTGAAAATCATGGCCCTGGACTTCAGGTGGGCCAGAAATGCTTCACTTTCTGAGCACTTTAAGGTCCCCATTTCTCAGCTGGCTATTTCTTGCCTGATCCCCATTCACACCTTTAGTATCATGGACTCTTTCATCCCCATTCTCCACTGCTATTCTTATTTACTATGTTCCTGAAAAAGGAGAATTTATACAGATTTCTACCATCCTTTCTAGTTAATGACCACCAAGCATCTCAACCCATATACTCTGTACCCCCTCCTCTGAGGAGAAATACACTTTCCTTCCTGCTGTCTAAAGCCAACAGTTAATTTATGCCCAGGACTCAATCTCCTATCAAATGTCTAAGAATATTACTCTCGTAGTTTTACATTCTAAAACTTAAATTGTCATATTTTTTCCAATGGATCATTTCCTGCAGCATAAAAATATGCTGTTGCTGATACATTTCTCTCTTCCTCTTTGCTGTAGGAATTGTTGAATTGACCTACCTGATAGCTCAAATGCCTCTTCTTCCATGTTTTGCTTATATGCATTTCATATCCACTCCAATGGCTAAGTTTTATGTGTCAACTTGATGAGGCTGTAGTCTAATTATTCAATCAAAAACTAGGTGTTGTTGTGAGGTATTTTGAGATATGGTTAATGCTGACTTTAGGTAAAGAAGATAAATCTAGATTATTAGGATGGATCTGATTCAATCAGCCAAAAGGACTTTAGAGCAGAACTGAGACTTCCCAGAAGAAGATATTGTGCCAGTGGACTGCAGCTCAGCTCCTGCAGGAAAATTCCAGACTGTTCCCCTAAATAGCCAGCCCTGTGAATTTCAGATTTACCTAGTAAGGCTCCTCTATTGCATAAGCAAATTCCTTGCAATAAATCCTTTACTATAGACCCTACTGGTTGGTTGCTCTGGGTGTAGCATGACTGCTACACCCACTATTCTACCAAATTACCTTGAAGTCAACAATGAGTTCACTGCGGTAAAATCCAACACTATTTTTGCCCTCAGCTTAATCTATTAGTCTCAATTGTCATAGTCAGTCAATCCTGTTCTTTGACACAGTTTATTTACTTGGCTTCAAAAGGTCCACATTCTCCTGATTTTCCTTCTTCCTTACTAAATACTTCTGTCCTTTGCAGTCTCATTTGCCTGGCCAGATAAATGTTTTCACTTATTTTTAAAATTTTAGCCATTGTGATGAGTGTGGAATATATCTCATGGTGGTTTTAATTGTATTTTCCTAGTTGCAAATTATTTTTAACATCTTTTTATGTTTTGTTTTTTATATTTACCATCTGTATATATCTGTTAAAATATCTCTTCATGTATTTTCCCTAATTTCAAATTGAGATTTTTTTTACTATTGAGTTTTGACACTTCGTAATATGTTCTAGATACTAGTACTTTGACAGCTAGGTGGTTTGCAAATATTTTTCCCTACTCTGAATGGGTATTGCATTTTGTCAAAAGCTTTTTTTCTGCATTGATTAATCAGGTCATGTGATTTTTATTCTTTTGGATTACATTGGTTTTAAAATATTGATCCAGCATTACATGCCTGGAATAAACTCTACTCAGTCATGTGTATAATTTTTTCATATACATTACTGAAATTTCTTTGCTAATGTTTGGTTAAGAATCTTTACATTTGTATTTATGAAGGTCTTCTTTCCTCATCTGTCTCCTTTCCAACATTCAGCATTTCTTACATTTGTTTTATATATAATGGCCAAGGTTATAAATTTATTTAATGGAGGAATAAGGACAAGTACATCTACTCCATCTTCCCAGAAGCAGAAGCCCTGCCACAGCATTTTGAAAAAAAAAAAAAAGTAGGAATGTAACTTCCATTTTTATAACTATCTATCAGCAATACAAAATATTCCATTCGTTTTGTATTGATCACCATTTACCGTAACCAATATATCCTAAGGGTATTGTCATTACTACTTTGCATATTAAGAAAATGATACTTATAAAGATTACTCTGTACCAGGTCAGTAGTAACTAGAGGTTAAAGGATTTGAATCTAGAGAAGTTGACCTCAAAACCTATTTTTCGCCACAGCACCACACCATCCTTTTTATTTAAATGGTGACTACATTTTAACTATGGCATTTATATTTTAATCAGTTGAGCAAAAAGGATCAGCATTTTCTTAATATACAGAAAAAAATGGTATATATAAGTACAGACATTCTTTTAAAAATGTCTCTGGAGACAAAAAAAGTACTAGTGTAATATAATTTTATCAGGGCCACATTAATGAGTATAATTAAGTCTATCTTGCTCTCCTAGAAATATACATATATAGTGCATTTCAATACAAATAAGGTGATGATGGCCTGGTATAAAGCAAGCTTTAAATAAATGAATAAAGGTTACCGAAAAGCATTATCCTTATATATTTTGGATGTCATCCCTTTATTGGATCTGTCATTTATGAATATATTCTCCCATACTGTAGGGTAACTTTTTGTTCTATTGATGGTGTCCTTTGCTGTACAGAAGCTTTTCAGCTTGATATAGTCCCACTTGTTCATTTTTGCTTTTGTTTCCCTTGCCCAGGGAGATATGTTCATGAAGAAGTTGCTCATGGTGATGTCCAAGAGATTTTTGCCTATATTTTTTTCTAAGAGTTTTATGGTTTCATGACTTACATTCAGGTCTTTGATCCATTTCGAATTTACTTTTGTGTATGGGGTTAGACAGTGATCCAGTTTCATTCTCTTACATGAAGCTGTCCAGTTTAGCCAGCACCATCTGCTATTGTAAATAGTGCTGCGATAAACATAGGGGTGGCTCTTTTTCAAACTGGGCTGCTGCATTCTTAGGGTAAATTCCTAGAATTGGAATTCCTCGGTCAAGTGGTATGTCTATTTTGAGCTTTTTGAGGAACCTCCATACTGCTTTCCACAATGGTTGAACTAGTTTACATTCCCACCAGCAGTGTAGGAGGGTTCCCCTTTCTCCACAACCTCGCCAACATTTGTTATTGTTTGTCTTTTGGTTGGTGGCGATCCTTACTGGTATGAGGTGAAATCTCATTGTAGTTTTAATTTGCATTTCTCTGATGACTAGTAATGTGGAGCATCTTTTCATGTGTCTGTTGGCCATCTGAATTTCTTCTTTGGAGAACTGTCTGTTCAGCTCCTCTGCCCATTTTTTAATTGGATTATTTGCTTTTTGTTTGTTGAGGTGTGTGAGCTCTTTTATCGCAGCACTATTTACAATAGCCAAGAAATGGAAGCAACCTAAGTGTCCATCAGTAGATGAATGGATAAAGAAGAGGTGGTACATATACACAGTGGAATATTATTCAGCCATAAGAAGAAAACAAATCCTACCATTTGCAACAACATGGATGGAGCTAGAGGGTATTATGCTCAGTGAAATAAGCCAGGCGGAGAAAGACAAGTACCAAATGATTTCACTCATATGTGGAGTATAAAAAAAAAAGAAAAACTGAAGGAACAAAACAGCAGCAGAATCACAGAACCCAAGAATGGACTAACAGTTACCAAAGGGAAAGAGACTGGGGAGAATGGGTGGGAAGGGAGGGATAAGGGCGGGGAAGAAGAAAGGGGGTATTATGAAGCATGTATAATGAAGGGGTTATGGGGAGGCCTGTATAACACAGAGAAGACATTTAGTGATTCTACAGCATCTTACTACACTTATGGATAGTGACTGTAATGGTGTGTGTGGGGGGGACATGGTGAAGCAGGGAGCCTAGTAAATATAATGTTCTTCATGTAATTGTAGATTAATGATAACAAAAAAAGCATTATCCTATGTTAATTTTTATAAAACATATTTGTATTTTAATTAAAACATACTGTAGCCTTCAATCATGCTATGTATTCTAATACTAGCATGTCATTTTTCAAAATACAGCACTTTCCGATTACTCATATAGTTATCTGTTTACTAAAAATGTCAGAGAACTGTTCTGTCAATAAATTTTTCAAAATTCATTTGGGTGATAAGGGTTACTGTTTTCAATTTATAGGTTAAAATTATATTTCAGTGTAAGCAAAATTAAATAATATAAACCACTAGGGTATAATTCTTTATTAACTGACTGTTAAAAGACTGTTATAGTTTTTTTCTGCATATTTCTGATTATTCTAAGAAGTTACTAACCTTGGTAATTCAGAACAATGATTAATAGTGTTTCTCATATATTCTTCAGAGACCACATTTTGACCTTTAATTTTTCTCTTTATCCCTCCATAGTTTCTTTCTTTTCTGTACTATACATACTTACAATTTTATGCAGACTTTTTAACTATAAGAAACATAAAGAATAATATATTTGTGTCATATTCTTGACATGTATATACAATTTTAAACTAAAACCTGGTCATTCTAATTTATGAGGTGCATATGATTCTAAACATGGCATATAATAGCTATTTTTAGAAAAGTAGAGAAATCTTATTTGCATAATAATCCTACTGATGTTATAATAATTAGCATGCCCAATAATGCTTAATATATTTGCATTCATTCACTCACTTACCAAGCATTCATTAGTGTCAGAAATAAAGCTAGTCACTGGGAATATAATTATGAGCAACAGATCTATCTCTAAGCCTACAGAAGATTCTCAGTTAAAGGTCTAAATGTATCCCAAATTACAAAATAACCTTTAAAAGGTCCTGGCATGAATATATATTAAATACAGCTTAAGGTGTTCATTCATATTTATTTTAACCAGTAATAAACAAACCTGCCACCAAATCTCTCTCTTTGTGTCAGGTGTCTAGCTCTGATCTTGAAGTCATTCTATAGACATGGCTTCTTCGTGTAACAGGAAAATGGCAGCCATTTCTTAACTTAACACTCCTATTTTAACAACTGTTCCCTCCCCATTTCCAATCCCCTCAAAAAGAGAGTATTTCTCCACCTATGTCCCTGCTTCAATCTTTGGTTTTAGCTTCATGTTTTTAGCAAATGATGCAGAAAGATGTAATATAACAGCTGGTGAATCCTGTGTCATATACCACTCCCTCTCTCCCAGGGCCAGCAGGCATTTTGGACTCAACAGTAACAAGAATTAGGCAAGACAATCACTTCATAATAATAAGGGTAGGAGCATGTATTGATGGGAGTCCACTATACATACAAGAGATACTGGGAAGATAATAAGTTTCTATTTTTATTTGCCACCATAAAAAAATAGAGAGATAGATATGTATTGCCATATATAAAACTCCAACATTAGTATATTACACTGTTTGTCACATGTGACTATCAGAAATAAAACATGTTTGAGGTACTTCATGAAAGGGTGATGGATGGAGACAGAATGTAAGGGTGGCAGCCTTCTGATGTCTTCAGTGTACCATAACCTAAGAACTTGAGATTTAATAATAACACATGGTTTCAGCTACTATCTAGGTTTTCACATTTTAGTTAAAGATGAGCATTCTCTACTATATAATTATGGTATGTTCTAAGTGCTATGTTGGAAATATGTAAGATAATATTCACAAGTTATAAAGTAGTTGAAGATGCAGATCTCCAAAAACCACTTCAAATTTAGAAAAAAAAATCACAGAGAAGAAAAATTATGGAAATTCTCTAGTTTGTAACTTCATGTGTCATTTCTGCTAAATGACCAATATTCTGTCAATCATTCCTCTAACAGGAAAAAGCAAGATTCTGCACACGAAGTAAGTTTGTTCTTTAACTTATTCTCCCATTAATTTCTTTTTTATCTTATGTTTACATTCTGGTGCCTGAGCTTGGTTTCACACAGTCAATTTTAGGCTATATAATGAAGACATGACCCTCTGATCAGAAATAGAATATGTAGGAAAAATTAAATTATAAGCTTGAATGAACTCATGTTGTTGAAAGCCTTTTACTAATGGAATTTCAGATATGTTTGTTTGCTTGCTTGCTTGAATCACTCTTTTCTTGGTAAAATTATAAAGGTACTTAAACACAGTATAAATGTTTCATGGCTACTTTCTATGAAATTTGAATGATTCTCAGTATTTTTACCCCAGAATATTTCTTGAAATAAAAAAAGAAAGACTTAAGGAAATGGAGACTTGTAAAAGTCATTAAAATCAGGTATACATTGTTTGAGATATCTTTAATTGACATTTTAAGCTTTGAAGTTAGAGAAATCCTTTTGGCCCTGTACTCTTACACTGTTGGCGATGCTATTGCAGCAATATACTTTATCTCCATGAACCTCGAGCTCCTCATATGTGAAATTTAGAAAAACAACTTAGAGATCATTGTGAAAATAAAATGAGATAACTCAAACATTGGATCAACATTATTTTTCAAACTGAACCAAAGATAAATATCTCCTATAAAACACTCATGTTTTCATCAGAATATATAGTTTATTTCAAGTAATGTTTAACGTTAAAAATTACTAAAAATAAAACCTAGAAATGTTTACTTAGTTAATAGGCACATTAGGAAGATAGTAAAGAATAAGAACATTCCTTGCTTTGAAGTAGTTGAAAATCCAGTTACTGTCACAAGGACTGTCACAAGAAGACACATAGGACATAGAACTAGAAAAGGTGTGGTGACAATGAAAACTATTACAAAATGTAAAGGTAAATTTTATGATGTATAATGCTAAGTGCTGCAGGACTTCAAAATGATGCTTTGATAGTAAGAGGACTAAAGAATGCTATCCTATATGAGGCAAATCTATAAAAGAGGCATTTGAGTATTTACTGTTTACTTAGGGTTTGTTTATAAATATGAAACAATTCAGTGTCCACTAGCTGATATTATTTTCCTATGCATTTGCGTTATCAACTTTGAAAAATTATACTTAGTATGTAATAAAATAAAAATAGATCTGATTTTTAATGACATATGCACCAGGCAAGATTCTAAATGTTTTGCTTAAATTATTTAATCTTCACAACTATTCTTTACCTGGTTTGTATTATTATCCCTGTTTCTCAAAAAAAGGAAATGAAAACAGAGTTTAAGCTAAACAAGATCACATAGGTGGGAAACAGTAAATCATCTTATAAATATGATCAAGGGGAAGGATGTGTAATTGTTAGTCAGAAAAATATACGAGTGGGTTGAAAGAGAATAAAACCGGTAAAGCCCACCAAAAGGGATTCAAAGAGTTAAGCAGATAAAACCAAAGAGTCCGAAAGGACTCACAGAGTTAATGAGTTAATTAAAGTTTCAAAGGCCAGGAGTGACCTGGAATGTCCAGATATTCCCCAAATAAAGAAAAGTATCCGAGCGCAGCCCATGTCTTCATTGTACCAACTACATCATGCCATTGTAACATCTACTTCGCCTGCAAAAAGGGCCGGCTTGTTGTTTAACTTAACCTATATGCCTTCCTACTGTTCTTCCAGCCCCTTAATCAAGTAACTTTGTAATCAGGGCAGGAGACAGGCCTTGGAAGAGTAAATAAATCTGTGTGGACAAAGAATGCTGAAGTCCGAACCAATACAGTCACCTAAATAACCCTATCCTTAAGAAGAAACTTCAGAGGCGTTATGAATCATGTCTATACATCAGGCCTTAATGCTGACCATTATCCAAAAAGCTCTATAAAACCCAGACCCTAAATCCTTAATTCCCCTCTCTGAGGTTACCTGCACTCCCCTTTGAGTGTGTCCCTGTCTCTGTCCTACTTCAGATATGCAGGGAGGGGCTGCGGAGAGCTCTGACTTGAGCTTGCAAGTTTCCGTCGCCTGGGTGACCCGGATGGAACTGCATCTGTGCAATCATGCTCTTTAGCGGCCTGCCTGAAAAATCTCCTTTCTTTGCCTTCGGGAAGCTCTCAGATCATAATCTCACTCTATCCAGCGCTCTGAGGCTCCCCCAAATCCTGGGGTGGGAGGGGCTTGTTCCCACACTGTGCAGATTCAAGTTGACACCGGAGGCCAGGTAGCCCTGCTTTAGGCGCTGGCAAAGGAAATACCAATGCTGAGCTGTTTAATAAGCTTCGCTTTCCTCCCCACTTTTTTTTTCATTCCTCTCTGCTTTATTCAAGTAAACCTGCCTTTATCTACCTTGACTCTGGCCTGCTCCTCCCTTGGAGTGCATTCAAATAAAACTTTCGGCTTCACTACTTTGTCTCTCCCCTTTAATTCTTTGTTGCAGCAGAGACAAGGACCAAGGAGAGCAAAGTCAACCCCCAACATAATGACTAGGGAATCATCGGCATATTTAATTACACAGGTGAGAATGTGTATGTGCTATTTATGCTCCCCTTTCTTCCGTGAAGTTACCAATACTGGCCCACAGATGAATTAGGGAAGTATTATGGAAGAACATTAGTATTAGTTCATTTTTTAAAAAATCACCACAAAACACATCCAGCAAGTTCTTTTGGGGAAGGGTCTTTGTCTTTGTCTGAATTTGTCAACATACCAGTGGCTAACATAATGCCTGGCATCTAGGCTGTGCAATAAATGTTTGTTGATTGAATGAAAGCTTTCTTCAAGGAGACACTAATAAGGGGCTCAAGAAGGGTAAGCACTTTACCATTCACTGATTGTCTAATTAATATACGTGTTAACACATGCACACACACACACACACACACACACATAAGGATAAGCTGCTGCTTTGAGTAAAATGTAAAAGAAAAAATTTTCAAGTGTTGTATAGAAAATATTAAATGTAATCTTAAATATAATAATCAAAAATATATTAATAGGTGGTTTTATCATGCTCTCCCTCAGACAAGAGAACTAGGAGTGTGCTCATCACTTTTATGTCTATGTTCAGACATATTTTCATCATAAAGAATATTTATACCATAAGAAGACATCGTTTAGGAAACAAAACTAGAGGTGAGTCAGTGAAAGACGCCTATTTTGATTCTGTGGAATGGATTTCTTGGTTTTATTCATTTGAATGTAGTGACAAAATTTAAATATAACATTACAGCAGGTGAAAATGGTTTGTGTATAGATCTTTTTAATTTTGGTACTCATAGATCTGTGTATTTATAGATAATTTAAAGTTATTTCGCCCTAAAATATGTTAACATCTTGATGTAATTTGAAAGATATTACAAGTTTACTTGTAATTACAGCCCCACATTTTTCCAATATATTTTGAAAGAAAGATAGGGGAATGATTTCTTCTATATGTCCTTGCCTTAAGAGTTTATGGTTAAATAGTCAGCACTGTTTCTTTATTGAAGGTTTTCAAATAAGTTAAAAGGGAAAAAAAATTAAATCCTTAAAGGGACTGAAAATCAGTGCCACTCACCATCCGGAATGGTGACTCATTCTGGTAAACTGCTTGTACTACATCTTATTGCAGGGCTACGGCACTTCTCACCTGTCAATTAAGCATTACTTTGGAAAGACTTGGTCACATCAGTAAAAAATTCTGAAATCATGCAATTACAGAGCAGCTTGAGACATATCATCAAAGTACGTGAAAACAAGGATTTTCAACAAAAACAAGAAATTTGAACTTGCCGTGTGCTTGACCATGACACCAACGTATCTTCTGAGTTGTATTGCATTCTACATAGGGCTAGTCAAGAATATGATGTGTCTTAAATTCTCCAGCTCTTTTGCATAGGGATGTATGTTTTTCCAAACTTGATTAATTACAGTGATGAAAAGTACTAGGTCTTTGAAAAAAGAAAATCTCAAGGAACTATTTCTACCTTACATGCCATGCTATATTCAATAGCAATCCCCAAGGGACATGACAAAAGAAAGTATGTCTGTCATGCTTTGCAGCATATATGCCACACATTGTTTGGCAATATGAACATTCAGTAAATATTTAACTAAATGACTTTGTTTTGGTTACTGAAATCTTGCATCCACTTTTTGCCTGCATGCCTTTCAAGTACGTCCCAAAGTAAACTTACATTAATTATATGTAAGGGCACAGGCACTGAAGCGTGTGTACAGGGAGGGGTGCAGTATGTGGGCCTGAGCCCTTACCTTGTAGACTCTAGATAATGTCTGGCTTCAACTGTAGGACACCAGGCTGGCACTGGAGGATTGCTGGTGTAGAGATAGCCCCAGCACCCACACTGTAATGGGCACTGAACCTTTTACCTCTAGACTGTTCCATTTTTCTATGTGTCTAAACTTGACAATACCACATAGCTTGATGACCACAGTGTCATAAGTTTTGAAGGAAGGTAGTGATAGATCACCATCTTTTTTGTTTTTCAGAGTGTTTTGGCCCTTCCAGGTTCTTTGCATTTCTAAATTAATTTAAAATTAGCTTGTCAATTTTATCAAAAATGCCTGCTGGAAGTTTAATTAGGATTTCCTTGAATCTATTATAGATCAACTATTGACAAACAATGGCCCTCTAGCCAAAGGACCTCAGTAGCCTGCTTTTGTAAATAAATTTTCATTCAAGCAATGCCATGAGATTCTTTTACATATAGCCTATGGCTATTTTCTTGCCACAGAGGCTGAGTTGAATTGTGACAGAGATGCTAATATGCATAGCCCAAAATAATTACCATCTGGACATACAGAAAAGTTTACCGATCTCTGCTTAAAGAACAATTTGGAGAGAATTGGCATATTAATATTTTTAAATCTTTCAGCACATGAACAATGTGTATCATTCCATTTATTAACTCATTTCTCTCAGCAGTACTTTGTACTTTTCAATGTTGCATATAGTTAAAAATGTTATTTGTAATTCTTGTATCTACATCCTCTCAGTTAGTGAACTCTAGTTTTCCTTTCCTGTAATATCTTTGTGTGACTTTAGTATCAGAGTAGTGCTGACCTCATAGAATATTCTATAAATGTCAGTTGGATAACATTGATGCTCAGTATGTCTATCTCCTTGCAACTATCTTGTCTATGAATTTTGTCCACTAGAACCAGAAATTTCACTTTTTCTAAGAATGGTGTGTAAAAGCTCCCAATTATAATTGTCAGAGATTTCTCTATCATTTATTGAAAAAAAGGCATTGAAATCTTCATCTATAAATTTGAGTTTGTCTATTTCTCACTGCAGATTTGTTTTTGCTCCAGTGTTTTGAAGCAGTATATTTGAATGCATGAATATTTCAGCTTATTATTTTCTCTTGAGGGATTTGGCCCCTTGATCATTATGATATTGTCTTCTTTATCTCTGACAAAGTCTTTGCTCTCAATCTACTTGGACTCATGGTAATATATACTCAGCTTTATTTTTCAAGTGACTATATGTCATTCCCATTCTTTTAATTCAACCTTTCTATATCTTTATATCAAGATATTTTTTCACAAGCAGCACATAATTAGGTCTAGTCTTGCTCCCCACTCTCATTCCCACCAATCTAATCATCTCTGTCTTTTACATGGGGATGTTAGACCAAGTATATTTAATGTAATTATTCATGTGGCTATGCTTAAGTGTATCATTTTATTATTTTTCTATTTGTTCCCTTTATTATGATTATCTGCCATTTTTGGAGAACTGAGTATATTTTATGATTACATTTTATTTATTTGACTTTCAGATATTTCATTTCAGTGGTTGCTTTAGTGTTTGTAATACACATTTTTATCTTATCATATTCCACCTTCAAGCAATATAACATTTCATATATGGTATAAGAATTTTGAAACATTTTAATTTCTTCTTATACTTCATGCTATGATGGCCCAATATATAGTTCATTTATATATGTACTATAATCCCAGAAATGTGTTGTTATTATTTAGTCATTATCTTTTTAAAATTTAAAAATTTTTAAATTTTATAGTCAACCATGTATTTAATTTTTCCAGTGCTCTTTATGTCCATCCATAATGATAAATCCTATCAGTTTTCTTCTGCCAAAAGGACTGACAATAACCTTTTCATAATATGGATCTGTTGGAAATGAATTCTATCAGTCTTATATGTCTTTATTACACCTTCAATTTTAAATATTTTTGGATACAGAATCCTCAGCTGACAGGTTTTTCTTTTTCTTTTGATATATAACTCTTTGAAATACAGTCTTCTTGGTTGATAAATTTCTTTTTCTTCACCTTAAATATATTTTTCCACTCTTCTTGCTTGCATTCTTTCCAATAAAATAACTATATCTTCTTTCTTTTTTTCTTCTATAGGTAACATGTCTTTTGTCTCTGCTGTAAAGTTTTTCTTTTTCACAGCTGTCGAGCAGCTTGATTATAATGCGACTTTATTTAATTTTCTGCAGGCTTTTTGTGCTTACAGACTGTTGAACTTCTTTGATCTGCAGATTCATAGTTTTAATCAAATTAGAAAAATGTTTGGTCATTATATTCTCAAATATTTTTATGCCACCCTCTCCATTTCTTCTCCCTTGATCCCTTTACATCTTGCTTTAAGAAATTTCAAGTTGGACCGGTGTTGTACTTATCTTAGGACTAAATTACTCCCCACCACTAAGGCAAGTTCTCAGTACTAAGTCCAGTGCCCCATGAATTCTGAGAATCTCTTGCGTGCTTGGTGGGAACGGGTTCTAGCCCAGGCTCTGTGTGAGTGGGGGCATTTCTAATCCTCTCAGATGATTGTTTCTCCATTTGAGGTATTTTCCTTGTGAACTCACTGGTCAGTACTCTGCCAAAAACGTGTGGATGACCCCACCCAGTTCTCAGAAGGGTCCCCTCCTGGCAGTTTTCTCCTCTCTGGCATTTTGTTCTATGAGCTCTGGCTGCCTTTGCTTCTCACACTATCAGCTTATTCTCCTCAATGCAGGCAGTTTCACTTCCCTTCTCTAGACTAGAAATTCCATCAAATTCCACTGGAACTGCAGGTTCCAGTGATAATAGAATCACCATACTTGTTCCCCATTTCTGAGGGACTAATCTGTCATTGTCTGTTTTCCACATTGAAAAATATTGTCTTATTTTGTTTGTTCAGACCGAAGTGTAAACTTACCCACTTTACTGTATTTTTCCCAGAAGCATAATTATCAAAATCATTTTATAACTCCCCAATTTATGGGGGGATTACAAATAGAGGACTTCTAGTTTAATAGAGTATCTACCCTCATTTGATTCAACTTTTGTGGGATCAGGGACTACCTATTTGTATCTAATAGTATATCCATAGAATTTAGCAAAATAGCTTGTATGTTATTAGAAGATAAAAACATCTATCATTTATTTATTGATTCATCATATATTTATGGGATGATGTTACAAAGACCATTTCATAAAGTTTAATAAATAAGATAAAATTTCTGCACTCATATCTTTAGGTGTTATAGAAAATAAATTCTATATATTATACTCATCCTTTTCCCTTGGTGATATCAGTATAATGGTGCAAGCTATGAAAATAAGCAGACTTATAAATCATAAACATATAATTCATAAATTAACAATATGCATGCCATATTATTAGTCAATAGTAGTGGAATATTAGAATTTTATTTGGCTTAACTGTGAACGTAGATGCAAATGGTTACGTTGAAAACAGTGCCAGAATTGTTCAAAATTTATTACTCACATGTCTAATGTTTGGGATTTGTAAGAAAACACAATATGTCAATATATTTTCTAAAAGGAGGCTGTATAACTTTTTAAGAAATTCACATTAGAGCATTAGAAATACCAGGTGGTATTTGGGGACCATTGAACTGCTATAAAGGTAGAGCGAGGATGTATGCCAATCATTGACCATGCTCTTCGAATCCACAATGCCATCCTTTCTCTTCCTTTATGTCTATTCTACTATCCAATTTTATTGATACACACTGACTAGAAAAGGGACAGGGGTACAATGGGCCTTACGAAACAAACGCCAGCCTTCCTCAGTGGTGTGTTATTTGGGAAAGCCTGTAGAAATTAAGCAGTAGATAGAATTTGTAAAGAAATTCCAACCTAGAATTCTAGTATGACATGGTTTGAGGTGAAAGATGGAGGAAGCCCTAAAAGTCATCCAAAGGATGACAGTTATGTTACGAGGCAGTAAGACCTATTAGCAAGAAATACAGACAACTACATTATAGCAAAATTTTGGATATAATCTTTGTAGTCCTGTTTAACTATAGCATTGAGAAGAATTGAATGCTCCTGAACAGTCATTTCTAGGATACCTGAAATATAAATAAAGAATAAAACATGAATGTACTTAAAAATATGGAGGCTCAAGAGTAGGATGATACTAGAGAACAAAATTCCACATTTGGTGCTTAAAACTGATCATCTAAAGGACAGAAATTATTATAGTTTGTTTTTCTAAAGCTTATATCTTTCTCATGTGTAGTTTTCAAAATCAGTATACTATTTTATACTTATTTACAAATAAATAGTTGTATACAGTTATTATGTGACAGAAAGGATCACTAGTAAATGAATAGACAGATATTTAGAATTAGAATTCTGATTTTTTCCTTAAGCATCACAATATAAGTGATACTGGGACATGGTTAAAATACATTTGTTGTTTAGTATTCTCCTCTGAAGACACTGTAAGTGCAATAGGAAAAATTACCTACTTGCTGTCTTTCAACTGTAAAGACTTCTTCCTGGTAGCAACATATGAAAATGGTTATAACTATAGTTTGAAGCATTCTCACTATGATATAAAGGCTACTAAAACTTATCCTTACATAAAAGTTTAAGTAAAGTGTTTTTTCCAAGAGAAAACATATGAATCTTCTAAATCAATCTTATCTTCAGCTACCAACTTGAAGGATAGTTCATTTTTACATTTTCCGTTTTCATTAAGGTATTATTAAATTAATGATTTACAAATAGATACTGTTAATCTGAATTCAATACAGGAAATAAAACTCGGTTAGGTGGCTCAGTCAGAAAGAAGTTTAATACAGAGAGCATGGAGATTATAAAAACTGTTGAAAGTTGGAAAATCATGTGCTAGTCCATGTACCTTAGGAATACTGCCACAACTACATGGAGGTCTCTCAGATCCTAAGCCAGTGTAACCTCTGAACACCAGGCTCTGGACACTAGGCTGCAGAAGGTACACCCAAAGGTACGATCCCAAGCTTCATGGAGAGGTTATCTCTATAGCTACTGTTCCCTCAAATTCAGGGTATGAATTTTATTCAAAATGAACATTAGAAACTGCTAATGCATTTGTTTGGTAAACAATGACAACTGCCAACAGTTCTGGAAGGTTCATCTCTGCTCCTCAGTTCTACCTTCTAAATCTGTGTAAATGCATCTAATTAGTGGGGAGTAATTCATATCCAAAACCTTATCAATAAGGGAGATGATGAAAAATGGTTTTTATGTTTTCAACTTCTGTGAAATATGGAGGTTGAATAAAAGAATCCCAGTATGTTTCACAGTATTATTTTCATTTATATAATAAATATACAATGGTGAAAAGTCCTTTGAGAGAACTGATATATCCTTGACAATTTAGGATTAGTATAAAATAATTTTTGATTGGTTGAAATTCTTAAGTAACTCAAGTAAGTAAATTGTGACACTGTGTTTGAAATTTATAGGTAGCTCTAAGTATAAATTTCATTTAAAGATTGAAAGCTGGAAGCAGTGCTTTCTTTAATTAAACATCCTTTCCCCAATCACGGTAGTATGGATTTATACAAAATGTAAGTGAAGAAACCCTCCATTGGTCACAGTGCCAGGAAAATGTGAATTTTAATTGCAATATAGGTAACAAGATCATATACTTCCTCTGTATACAAAGTAACTTCTAGCATACTTAATTGTATCCTTTATTATTTGTTACTGGTAGTATAGCAAAACAACCCTAGTTATCTTGATATATTAAAAAAAAAGAGCATGTTTTTGTCAACTCTGAAATCTGTTTTTCACAAGTTGCCAGGCCACAATTTAGACAGTTCTACTGAACAGCATAAAATGCTAACGTTTCCATGGTGACACCATTCACATGACAGTTGCTGGATTTTTCTTGCTTTTAAGGTGACAGTTAAGTAATTCTGAAAGTACTCACATTGAGTCAGACAGGGCCTATTTGATTTGAAGAGGATTTGGGCGTATATATCAGTAAAACTACATAAATGAAATTGATTGGCTATCTTCATTCCTCATTGTGGATATGAACATGTTTGTTTAGTTGTTAAACTATCCTAAATGTATCAGAGAACTATATTTATTGTTATCAAAAAATAATCATTAGTAACAATTTATTAAATTTATATGTTAAATAATTTTTTATAAATAAATTAATGGTAAATTGCTATACACACACACAAATATTTACTTACTAACACAGAAATACTCATCAGAATTAAGTTCTTTGCTATAGATATCTACTTTCAAAGTAGGATTGATTTTTTTGGATACATTCATTTTTTAAAATCTAAATAATTACTTAAATAAAGGGTCAATGTTAATATTATTTGACCTATAACTGTAGAAAAATTTTAAAAATTAAAAAAAGAAAGAAACTTTCTCTAACATATCCCATTATATTTTTGTACTCCTTACAAATTTGATTTTAGTAAAATTTTAATAAAGAAATGTAAAATATTAGCATAATCAGGTATTCCTTATTAAATGATTGACTTATTTTTCTTATTTTAAACATTTAAGAAAAATCATTATTTTCATTTTTTAGAAAAAAGAAAACCCAAAAAGGTATTTAGGAATCATGCAAACTCATATTAACTCATTTAATTATCTGTATATAATAGAAAAGTTGGCTCTATCAATATGGATTTTAGTTTCCTTATTTATAATATGTCAAGTTGAAGACCAGTTATGAATATCATCTCCTAAAACCCATTAAAGAATGAAAATTATACTCATAATTCACTTCATATCTTTGATATATTTCTACCTCAGGTAAAATTTCATAGTATCTTATCAAAAAGCAAGTGTTAGATCAAGGAACAAACAATATCCAAATGTTTCTATTTTTGTGTGAAAGTAACATGACTTATGCCAAAGGAATAATTATATCCTATATTTCTGAGACTTAAAATTAGCAACATGGGAATGAGCAACATATGGACATAGGGACATATCCCTGTGGCATTGGTGTGTCTGATAAATTAAACAACAGGTAAATGTTTGCAAAACAACAATGAAATTCATTTGAGAAGTAAATCAGAATTCTCTTCCCAAAACAAGTATAAAATTTGACAAAATTGTTAAAAATATTAGTGTTTTGGAAAAACAATAAATTGAGGATCATTGGTTCATGTAAAAGTCTCCATTTTTGGTTAATAACAGCAGGTATCAATAGACCCATAGACTCAGAGATCCCAGATATAAACCCAAGCATATATGGTCAATTAATATATGATAAAGGAGCCATTGATATACAATGGGGAAATGAGCAACTTTTTCCTGAACGCATCTCCTCTGGCAAGAGAAACCATATGAAAAGTGAACACATGGGACTACATCATGCTAAAAAGCTTCTGTACAACTAGCCTCTTGAACAACTAGTGTTGGCAAAAGTGGGCAGCTACATGCAAGAGAATGAAAATGGATTACTGTCTAACCCCATACACAAAAGTAAACTCAAAATGGATCAAAGACCTGAATGTAAGTCATGAAACCACAAAACTCTTAGAAGAAAACATAGGCAAAAATCTCTTGAATATAAACATGAGCAACTTTTTCCTGAACACATCTCCTCAGGCAAGGAAAACAAAATGAAAAATGAACACATGGGACTACATCATGCTAAAAAGCTTCATATAGCAAAGGACACCATCAGCAGAACAAAAAGGCATCCTTCAGTATGGGAGAATATATTTGTAAATGACATATTCGACAAAAGGTTAACATCCAAAATATATAAAGAACTCACACCTCAACATCCAAAAAGCAAATAACCCTATTAAAAAATGGGCAGAGGATACAAACAGACACTTCTTCAAAGAAGAAATTCAGATGGCCAACAGACACATGAAAAGATGCTCCACATCACTAATTATCAGGGAAATGCAAATTAAAACCACAAAAATATCACCTCACACTAATTAGGATGGCCAACATTGAAAAGACTAGGAACAACAAATGCTGACAAGGATGCAGAGAAAGGGGAACCCTTCTGCACTGCTAGTGGGAATGTAAACTAGTTCAACCACTGTGGAAAGCAATATGAAGGTTCCTCAAAAAACTAGAAATAAAAATACCATTTGACCCCGGAATTCTACTCCTAGGAATTTACCCAAAGAAAACAACTTCTCAGATTCAAAAAGACAGATGCACCCCTATGTTTATCGCAGCACTATTTACAATGGCCAAGATATGGAAGCAACCTAAGTGTCCATCAGTAGATGAATGGATAAAGAAGATGTGGTACATATACACAATGGAATATTATTCAGCCATAAGAAAGAAACAAATCCTACCATTTGCAACAACATGCATGGAGCTAGAGGGTATTACACTCAGTGAAATAAGTCAGGCAGAGAAAGACGTATACCAAATGATTTCCCTGATTTTTGGAGTATAACAACAAAACAAAACTGAAGGAACAGAATAGCAGCAGACTCACAGATTCCAAGAAGGGACTAGTGGTTACCAAAGGGGAGGGGTGGGGGAAGGTGGGGAGGCAGGGAGGGAGAAAGGGATTGTGGGGGTATCATGATTGGTGTTCATGGTGTGGGGGGGGGTCATGGAGAAGACAGTGTAGCTCAGAAAAGACA
Organism: Manis pentadactyla; assembly: GCF_030020395.1. NCBI lineage: Eukaryota > Metazoa > Chordata > Mammalia > Pholidota > Manidae > Manis > Manis pentadactyla. Next base: position 148,882,926 of record NC_080024.1, on the reverse strand, counting down.
AATAGTGACTCTGTGGCATCTTACTACACTAATGGACAGTGACTACAACAGGGTATGGGGGGGACTCGATAATAAGAGTGAATGTAATAACCACATTTTTTTTCTTGTGAAACCTTCATAAGACTGTATATCAATGATACCTTAATAAATAAATAAATAAAATGTCGGGTATCTTCAGCTTTCTTGTCCAGGCCTGATCCCGCCTTCCTACTAGCTAAATTGGCAAATGGTAGTTTTTCGCAAGGATGGCCATGACAGTCAGCAGCTTGTTGACACAGCTGGATGAGTTACCTAAAAGGGTAAAAGTTTTCCCCAGCACAATTGTCAATAATAAGAGCAAATATGTTAGGAAATTATGAGAAGCCCCTACAGCCCTAGTCTGAGATGAAGTCCTGGTTGAATTAAGCAGCAGACAGCCCAGAAATTCCATGGGGAGCTCCTACAAATGAGAACATCTTAAAAGGGTTGAAAAAGGTCTTCACGTATGTCTGGCAAACTGATAAAGGATTGCACAGGGAAAATACAGAAAGGCCCAGCATAAAGGACAAGTGATATCGGAGAACTGGTTGCGCGTGAAATGCAGTTCTCAACTCACTTGCAGAAGAAGTGAAAGCGAGTGGAAGCCTTACAATTTCAGGTCTAATCCTCGATATTCGCTAAGATTTGCAGGCAAGGAGACAATCCCTAAGAAGCTAGGATAAAGACAAAACAGACAAAAAACACAATAGCAACAATAAGAAAGCAAAGACAGCAACTATACAACGCGAGGGAGATAGATCCCAGGGCTTTAGTGCAGACGATATATTGGAAATAAAGAAAGGAAATAAAAAATGACCCTCAGAGGGAAAAGAGGACTATGAAGTGCTAGACTATATATATCCTAAAATCCCCAGTTTCCAACAAAAATCAGGAGAATATGTGAAGATCTTTTTCAACCCTTTTAAGATGTTCTCATTTGTAGGAGCTCCCCATGAAATTTTGGGGTAGTTTGCTACTTAATCCAACCAGTACTTCATTTCAGGCTAGGGTTGTAAGGGTTTTCCATAATTTCCCAGTTTCGAACAGAAGCTAGGAGATATGTAAATATGTAGGAAAGAGTGATATATAGTCAGGAAATAAAAAGTATTGTAAGATTACTCTAAATGGGACCACATACTGGGTTTAGCAGAAAACAGCTACAAAATACTTACTATTAATATATTCAAGACTTCAGTAAAACTATAAAGATGTAAGGAAAAATTGAATCCAGTATTTCAATAAGCAGACATTATTCATAAAGAAATATAAACTATAGAAAGAGAAAAATGTAAATTTTATAATTGACACACTTAAATTCAAAAACACAGACAAGTGATAAGTAGGATAGAAAAAATATTATGCACATATTAACTATTAGAGACTAGAGCAGCTGTATTAATTTCAGATGAAATATATTTTAAGATGAGATATGCCCCGAGTTAAAATGTGTAATTTCATAATATTGAAAGATTCAATATATCAAGTAGATTTTTTAAAAATTACAAATGTATATGTACCTAACAATGGAATCTCAAAATAGGTGATGTAAAACAGTTGAAAGTTTAAAAAAAGTTCACATTATACTTAGAAACTTCAACACTGCATCATACCATTACCACTCTTGATAACTGATACAACTAAGAAAAAAATAAAGATATTAAAGAGCTAAAAAACATTATTAACCAACTTGCCTTATTGACATATGCAGAATATTCTAAATGAAAGGTAAACATATATTATTTTCAAGTGCATAGAGGATATTCTCTAGATTAGACCATGTACACAATGTTAATAAAATAAAGACCTAAGACAATGATTACCTTAATGCAGTAAAAATCATTTGTCAGAAGTCAACATCTACTATAGAAATGCACAAAAACTAGAAATACAAAGGAACTTCAACTTATCAGAGGGCATCATGAGAATATCCAATGGCTAACATGATAGTAAATGACCAAAAATAATTTTCCCCTAAAATTAGAGACAAGATGAATGACATCTGTTGTCGTCATTTCTATTCAACATTGTGTGGGAGGTTGTAGTCAGTGCAATTAAGTTAAGGAATGAATTTAAGGGAATACAGCTTTAGAAAAGAAAAAGCAGAGTGCTATTTTCAGAAAACATGAACTTTTGCATGGAAAATAATAAATTATGAACAGATGTTAAAAGTATTGGAATTAATTAGCTAGTTTAGGAAGTCAAAGAATATAAGATCAACATGCAAAAATGAATTTTGCCAATACAAATTCAATAGGGAAGGTTACTGTTTACAACAAATGACTTAAGGACAATGAGATAACCAGGTTTAAGAACAAACACACAAAACAAATTAGATCCTTATCTCACAGCACACACAAAAATTAACTCTAAAAATGTCACAAACCTAAAATTAAGATTCAAACATTAAAACTTACTGAAACAAAACATAAGAACTTTTTGACCTGAGTGTAGGCAAAGATTTCTTAGACATGCCTACCTATAAAAGCATGGTTCATAAAAGCAACTAAAAGATCAGAAAGTGCCTACTTCTGGGGTATCGGACAGAGGGTCCAAGTGAGCAGGAAGAAGAGGCTGAGAACTGCTCAATTTCTTTAGAGCTCTGTTAGAATCATTTAATTTTAAACTATGTTCACATACTGATTTTGCAATAACTATTAATACATAGGTAAGACAATATTAAAAATTTTTGTGATTTTTTTTTTCTTAATTTTAAATATTTCCAAAAATGAAGTGGAAGCACTCTAGCTGCTTTTTAAGACAGAGAGAATGAGAGACTGAAGCTTTCACCTTAACAGTGAGAACAAGTTGGTTAAAGACACAAAGAAAGTTAAGTAAACTAAATTCTTAAAATACATGAGCCCTTCCAGGGCTGAATTCATCACTGAGGGAATGGTGGGGGAGGGAATGAAATCTCCATAGGTAAGGTAAAAGAAACCAGCTGATCTCTTCATAGACTTCTATAGCCCAATGTCAGCTGACATGATGTCCCTCAATTCTTGCTAAAGTCTGGGGACAGCACAAGGAAGAGAGAAATGTATGTCTTGATTATAAAGCAGAGACATAAGCTATTATTTGGGAATTAGTATAAAGAATGAAGTGATGTTTGGAGATTTACTGGCACTCTGTTCATGAAAAGTCTTGATCCTGCCTTCAAAATATGTGAAGCCGGGGATAGACTGAGCCTAAGTTAAGGTACAACAAAGCTTAGACTCAGCTCAGTGAGAGAAGGGATTGCCCCTGATCCCTCTGGCAGCACCCTGACAAAGAGTAAATAATATTTACTTCGAACTCTACTCTGCCTTTATAACCAGTGTCCAAATATAATCTTAAAAATGTGAAACATAGAAAGCGGTTGAAAAATGTGACTCATCAAGAGAATCACAGGCCCCAGAAACAGATGCCCGAATAGACCACATATTGGAATTAGCAGCAGTGAGCTTTAAGTAACTATGAGAAGCTTGTATATATCCACGTTTCCATACTTCTAAACTCTGTGTTTCTAGCTTTAAGTTGTGCATATGCCTTACATTGTTTGTAAAATTGTTTACTGTTTGGTAGGACACTGAAGTAAGGCAAAAATGTGTACTGTAAACTTGTTTGGAGCAACCACTAAAAATTTAACACAGAAAAATTCTAAAGTCAATAGTAAGAATAATATGAAATAGTAAAAAACACAACCCAGAAGAAGGCAGGAAGGGATAAAGGAACAGAAATAGATAAGGAAATTAGGAAATAAATAGCAAAGTGATCAACTTTAACCTAAACCTATCAATATTTACATTAAATATGAATACACTAAACATTCTGAAAAATGTTTAGAAATATGGAATCGCAAAAGTAGATAAAAAGAAAAAGCTCATTTCCTGCTCTTTTTATAAGACTCTTTAGAGTCTTAAAAACAATTTCATCCAAGTTTTCCTGGGTACCACCTAAAACTGTTCAGAGATCTCATCAGAGGGTCTTACACCTATACCATATGGTCTAGCATATCTGACTGCATTCTCTACAATGGGGATTATTCATTATTCAGTGTTTTGTGAGAGAGGAACCATTCAAAGTTGATCATGATCTCTATATACTATGATTTATACATGTATTTGACTATTTACATCTTACCACAAGAAATAAAATGAAAATACCATGCCAATTTCATGTAAAGGAAATCAAGACTTTTGAAAATTATAAGATCATGAATAATATTATAGTCACTCAATCTCTTGCCCTTAGAAGGGTTGGGGGCTGGGACTTAATCTTTAAATTTTCTACCTCCAAATTTTGTATCCTTTTAATATGATGCCTTTGGAAAGTAAATATATTGCATTTGAATTGTGAGAGTCCGACAAGGCATCTGCATAACATTGTTCATAATCGTAGAATTTCTAAATTTATAATATCAATATAATAAATGCCTCCCTCCTGAATTTAGAGCTGAAGGAAGTCCTAATAGTCAAAAATTACAAAGCATCAATTTGAGGACTATAAATAACTATAAAAAGGACTATAAAAAAAGAAAATCATTTTAAAAATAGGCTGTGCTTTTTCATTTTTAATTTTTCTAACAGTACTATCTATTCATTAGGAAAGTTTTCAAATGATATTAGATTTAGAGGGATGATTATAATCAAGGTCAATTATGTAAGTGTTCCAACTATAGACCGCATATTGCTCTTCATTAAACTATGATCCTAACATTTGCTTCAGGCCACATTCAAAACTGTGCTGAGTAATCATTTCTACCTGTAATGCATTTACTAATTGGAAAAACATGTCTTTGTCAATTGGGCTCACTCTAAACTATTTTCAATTCATTAACTGAAATATTGAATTGATTTTTTTTTCCTAATTGCCATGGATTTTCCTTAATTCATTGAAATTTAAATTTACACATTTTCTTCTCGAAAAAATAAATCCCATCACAAACTAATGGACATCCTCATTTGCAAATCTTATTGGTGATACTTACAGTCTTATTAATCTAACAGTTTGGGATGATAATAATACCTTAAATGTAAAAAATAATCTAATTTTCAATTAGACTTTCCATTTTGTATTGAGGTACATATTTTTAAAACTGCATACATTATTAATTTTCAATGAGATTATTTTCCATACTAATGAGACATCTAACCTGTGTATGGAAGAATCAATTAGTCAAGTATCATACCTACTTACTAGCAAAAAGTTCACAAATAATTAAAAGTTGTTTACTCTACATGGATTAAGAAGATTTTTTTCTTGTGATTAAATGTTAGCTATTGTCTTCTTCCTTTAGTAAAATGTTGTTTTTAAATTGTTGATTTTTCTGGTAATATTTTATAATTAATGAACATTAATTAGGTACTAAGCACTGTCTTAAACATGTAACACATGATCTCATTGTATCCACATAATAATTTACTAATTTATATCCATTTTGTTGGAATGAAGTTATAAAAAAAGTAAATAATTTTTACAAACTGACACAATTACTAATTTATGCCACCAGAAATTGTATTCTACCTTTGGAATTTTACCCAATAATCAAGAGAACAATGCTGCCAATGACATTCATTCATTCATTCATATAGTCACCAAATAAACAATGAGCACATTGTAGGTAGAAGACCCAGAAACAGGTCTGGGAATAAAATTGATTGATATGGAGAGAACCCATTTTTCCTAGTAAATTAGAAGATTCAATAAATGAGTTAAATATTATAATTGCTCAGGTAGATTTGTACAGATTATAATATACCATAGTAATTAATTTTAGAACATTTCCCCACATCCTTATTAGTTGCCAGACAATGAATTAGACAAGGAAGATAGAATGCTGCTGAACAATACAGAGAATTTAAATCCTCAGGAAATGTGCTGTTGAGCTGAAGATGCAAAGAAGTAAAAGATAATTAAACTAAATAATCGGCAGCAAAAGTTGTAGTCACAGAAAAAAAAGACGACCAAACCTAAAGTGTTAAGATAAGATTTCCAGGGAAAATTGTTGTGTAGATATACTTAAGTACAACATTGGGGTGAGAGGGACCACCAGAATGTTACAGACAGGGTTAAGTGTAAGTGCAACAAAACCCAAACAGAAGTTCAGCACTAGCAGTGGTTTAGTATGGTTGAGATGTAGAATGCAGGGTTTGAATAAAACGGTTAGTTCAGAGGTATTTCAAAAGGGGCGTTAACCTTGTGGCAAACCACACGTCAGGCCACACTTTCATAACAATACTATAAATGGGATTGCTTTCTTAATTTCATTTGTGAATTGTTCATTGTAAGCATATGGAAACACAGTTGGTTTTTGTATACTGATCATACACTCGTCAACCTTGCCAAACTCATTTGTTAATTCCAATAGTTAAATTTTATTACATTCATTAAGGTTTTCTTTCTAGAAGACTATATTATCTGAAAACAGAAACAGTTTTATTCCTTCCTTTCCAATATTACCTTTATTTCTTCTCTGATTGTCCTGCTTCTGATCTTAGAGGAACAACATCTGGTCTTTTGCTATTACACATGATGTTACTGTCTATGAAAAACTTTCCTTTCCAATTTGGGTGCCATTTATTTATTTATTTAGCCTAATTACTCTGTAGAGGGATGCCACTTCCATGAAGTGGGCATCCTTGTTTGTTTCACGATCTTACAGGAAAAATTTTTAGTATTTCACTGGTAAGTATAATAGTAGCTATGTTTTTTTCATATATAGCCTGTGTTATTGGTAAAATTAAATACAAAACGAAGACTGGATTTGAGAATTCCCTGAGAAGACAAAACCATTTAAGCCACATAAACAAAACAAAATCTAGCTTTTTCCATAAACATAGGAAAACAACATAGGTTATTTCTTGTAAATGCTTCTGACAGTTATAAAAGAAATTTAAGTTATCTTCATAAAAATGGTGTGAGATAATCACTTTTAACCAGTCCCCTGCCATCTGGAAACCCTCACTGAAATAACCAATCGTTGTAAAGATAAACTTGCTCATTTTCACCTTATAAGCCATTTAGAAACTTCATGCCCCTGAGCTTCATCAGTCTTTGAAGTTGAAGGCTCATAGTTCTTGAGAGCTGTTTTTATATGCACAATAAACCCTTACTAAATACTAGTTATTGATTTGATAATTTTAGTTTTGCTGTTTCTGGATTTTTGACATGTTGAAATATAGTATTTTCTTTCTGTTCCCAAATTGCTTTGTGTTTTTATTTTGAAAGGGAGATGTATTCTTGTCAAATGCTTTTTGCATATGTATTGAGATGATAATGTGACTTTTAATTTTATGCTATTGATATGACATATCTTCTATTTTATGGAATAGTTTGTAAACAGTTTTTATACACTCAGAATGGAAAAAAATAGCCTAGTTAAATAAATTAACAAAACTCAGTAGCAAGTTAACATTCAAGTTGGGCTTATAAAATATAGTTTTATACCTTATTCAACAACCATTTTCCTTGCATTAACTTTTTCAAACAGCAATGAAATGATGTGCTAAGAAATGAATGCTGGGGAGTCTAGATTGATTTACAATAGATACTAAATCTAAAAGATAAGGTCACTAGGGTCATCAAAAGTTGACTTAGTCATGAAAGACATTCGAAATGTCTCCTGTTAGAAAATCACTTGCAGGCATATTTCCTAGGGTTTTCAATATAAAGGGCAAGACTTTCATTCAGCACATTTTGAATCCTCAAATTTTAAGTTGGTAAAGTTTGAAAATGCTTTAAAGAAGCATGAAACAAAATAGAATCAGAAAATTATACACACACACACACACACACACACACACACACACACACACACACACATACTGACAAGGTTTTGCTGATTTAAAAGGGAAGTTTGGTTTTTATTATTGGTCCTACAAGTCCATAGTTCCAGGTTCACATAAAATAATGAAAATTGCTTTTTCCAAATTTTTTTTTTAATTAAAAAGCCTATCAGCTCAAAAGAAATAATGTTACTATATTGGACTTTGAGAATGATGGAAGCTTATTTTAATCTAAAAAATTCATATCACAAAATGTTAGAATGAGCTGAATGTTGGCACATCATTAGGAAAGATAAAAAATCATGGTTGTTAAGTAAAAAAGAAAAATTCTTATAGATACTAGTGAACACTATCAGCATATTTCATTTCTACACAAAAGGTAGTTGTGCTGTTAAATTTTAAAGGACACTAAAAAATTATTTTCTTGTGAAATATTGATGAGCTAATTTAATCTTAAGCATATGTAAAAATAAAGAACCTCAGACCATTAGGTTTAGGAGTACAGATGAATATAAATCAGATGAACTTAGAAAATTTAGAAGTCAGAGGGATAAAAAAATGGCAGCTGGGATGATCAATAGGTATACTATGAAATAGAATCAGGATAGCATGCCAAAAGCTTAAACATGGCTGACAAGAACAAGGGAAATCTAAAATAAAACACAGAATACCACAGACCCCTTAACCCAGTCACCATTCAGCCCCCACCCTATAAACTTTAATCTACTCCTTATATGCACAGCCACTAACACCAATCCCAATTCAATCAGATTAGCATAAAAATGTATTTAGGTATAAATCAAGCCAAAAATATATATCTCTATGAAGAAAACTCTGATGAATGAAATCAAAGAACTAAATTAATGGACAGATATTCCATATGTATGGCTAGGAGGACTCCATATTGTCAATATGTCCATTTTTCCCACCTTGATCTATAGATTCAAGGCAATCCCAGTAAAAATCCCTGCAAGTTATTTTGTAACCATTGACAGATAGTTTCAAATGTTGATATGGAGAGGCAAAAGACCCAGAATAGCCAAAACAATATTAAGAACAATGTTTAAGGACTGACACTATTTGTCTTCAAGAGTTATTATAGAGCTACAGTAATCAAGACAGAGTGGTACTGGCAAAAGAATAAACAAATAAATCAATAGAACAGAATAGAGAGCTCTGAAATGTACCGGCACAAATATAGTCATCTGATCTTTGACAGATGAGTAAGGGCAATACAATGGAGCAAAGATGATCTTGATGAGGAAATATACAGAAAGATTTTAAATCCCTCTCCCCTCTGGGTTTGGTAGGAAGCCAGGAAAGCTAAGAAAGTCAAGGAAACAAAGTTTCTGTTAAGGCTTCCAGAAATATAGAGGAATCACAAGGTGCTTGGGATTGAAACAATGAAACAGTGTATTCCCCCCACATTGGTACTCAGTGGTATGGAACAGCTTGTTAATCATAGTCATGGAAGCCCATTAGTTTATAATATGGTTACCGGGTAACCTTTACAGAAATGGATTAAAGTATAACTAGCATCCTCAATACACCTATAGTGACCTAATAGCTCCTACTGGAACTGTTTCTGGGTTCTGACTCCCCCCTTAGCTTTGTAGTAAATGTATAAAAGGCATGGCCCTGCTGTACTCTCTGGGCTCAGACCTGTGGAGATCACTTTCCTCTGAAACCACCAGTGTAAAATAGACCTCTGCCTTCCAAGACCTCCACGTACCACTTGGTTCTTCCTTCAGAGATCCAGTCCAGGTTTTCCAGTTTTTAACAGTCTCTTTAACAAATGGTGCTAGAACAACTGGACATATACATGCAAAAGTATGAATCTAGACACAGACCTTACATGCTTCACAAAAATTTACTCAAAATGAATCACAAGCCTAAATATAAAACACAAAACTATAAAACTCCTAGAAGATAACACAGGAGAAACCTAGATGACCTTGGATATGGTGACAAGTTTTTAGATACAAAACCAAAGGCATGAGCATAAAAGAAACAATAAGTTAAGCTTCATTGAAATTAAAACAGTTTTCCTTTGTAAAAGAGAATGAGAGGACAAGCCACAGAGTGAAAGAAAATATTTGTAAAGGATACATATGATAAAGGATTGTTATCCAAAATATATAAAGAACTTTTAAAACACAATAAGAAGATGGGCCACAGATTTTTGACACCTCACCAAAGAAGATATACAGATGGCAAATAAATATGTTGAAAAAAATTCTCTACACCATATATCATCATGGAAATGCAAATTAAAACAACAGTGAGATATCACTACACATCTATTAGAATAACCCAAATCCAGAACACTGACAACGTCAAATGTTGACTAGGATGTGGAGCAGCAGGAACTCTCTTCATTGCTGATGACAATGCAAAATGGTGCAGCCACTTTGGAAGATACTTTAGTGGTTTCTTACAAAACTGAATATACACTTTCACACTTTCCCTTCAGGAAACACCCTTGTTGCTCCAGAGGAAGATTGGGGAGAATCCTGACAATGCTTCCCCATGTTGCTGCCAAAATAAGAGAAATAACAACTACTCCAAAATCTCTCAGACTTATCTCCAGTGTCTAATCTGAAGAACAAATCTTTACAGGGGAAAAGGGAAAAACCTGCCACCTGAGGACATTAATAGAAACCCACAACAACTGCAAAAATATTGTATCAGCCACCACCAAACACTATCAGATTGATAATCCCTATTTCCTTTTGTGAGGTTGCCAGATAAAATACATGTCTTCCAGGTAAACTGGAAAATCCCTAAGCCCTAGCCAATAGATAATGGGAATGTTCTATATCTGTGCTCTCCCATTTGGTACCTGTTATCCATATGTGGCTATTAAATTCTCACAATATAAATAGTGTGACTGAGTAACTGAATTTTTTATTTCATTTTTTGTAATTTAATGACTACCATATTAGATGGTGTAACGGCATACCATGCCCAGCACTCTACTGAAAGGACATTCAGTGTGCTGCTTTTTCACATTGCCACACCTTTGACACATTTTCCATATAATATTTTCCTTTGTGATCACGAATAGTCACCAAATGTTATTATTAATCACAAAATAACAAGTCTCATTAGGTTACATTTGATTACTTCCTTCCAAGCAGGAGTTGAATAACCAGATTTGTCTCCTTGGTTTACTTTTCAACTCAATAGCTGCACAATAATATTGAGTAATTACCAAGGTCTTAGCACTAGTTATAAACAGAAGTTTTTATAAGGAATTTCAGATAGGACTTTTAAAAGCCTCTGTTATTTGCTATCCTGTGGCTAAGAAATCAAACAAAGGCAGCTCTCCTTAGTAAATTTTATCTGTAGTGTATAGAATGTAGGTAAATTCCTTTTTTCTCAAGTCTCAACACCTGCTAAGGACCCCAGCCTGACTGGAGGTGATGTCATGTACTTTACTGTGAGACCACAATCCTGTAAATGAGGTTCCACACTGTTTTTCCAGAAAGATTTTGTAAGTACTGACCATGCATATGAAGCCAACCTTTCTTTCTTAATAGCTTGACACACCTTTTTAAATAAGAATCTTCCACAAATGTGGCACTACAGCTATGGCCTTGGTTGAACAATGGATTTGCCTAATTATATCCTGGCAAAAAGAACAGATTTCTTATTGACTTAATGCAAATAAATTGCATTGCTCCAAATATTAAGTTGACTTCCACAAGTTTCTGAACTGAGGTGGCGAGATCAGTAAGAATCAACACCATTTTTCAAATGTTCTATTTCAATTTACAAAAGAAAACTACACTGAATGAAGGACTAGAGGTAGATTAAGAAGGCATAGAAAAAGATTCCCGTACATATCTATTGAAAAATAGAGTGCAAAATCACCACTAGCCATGTTCTACTTGTGTGGTCCGAAATGGTCTCAGTGTTGTCAACACAGGCATCAGAAACCTGTACCCAAAATGCCATTCTTTAGCTAAGTAGCTTATTACAGTCCTTTCCATGGGGCTGCAAGACTGTTTGTTGAAGACCTAAACAGTGCAAAAACTTCCTGGAAGCACCAGAATAAAACAGACTTATTTGTGGATGACAAATCCTTAATGACTGTCCTGAATTTATTACAGTCACCAACAATATCATAATGGAATAGAATGAAATCATCTATTGGAATTTATTCTGTAACTATTTGATACGAGGGGTAAAAACACAAACACACTATGGGCGGTAGGATGACAGACAATTTGGCAGAACCTTTCATAAAGTCTGCATTATCTGAAAAATTTGTATTAAGCACATTTATACTGAAATTTATATAAATTATAAATTTAATTACATAAATTGATTATATAAATTAAATTATATACATGTATATATTAAAATGTATGTTTATATATGTATTTATATATAAATATATAATCAAATCAAATGATATAAATTTATACATACAACATATAAATATAAATTATATAAATTAAAATAATATATAAATTGTATATATATCTACATTTATATTGTAATCATTTTACTTATTTTACCTACATAAACTTAACCTAAGGAAGCCTGAGAATAATTTCATTTGACAGCTCTTCCCATGCAACTCTTAAAAGAATGTTGAGCTTTTTAAGAAACATGGAGTATATCAAACAAATCTAGTTATTTGTGGCACCACTCCTTTTAAATGGTAAAAGAATAAAACTTTGTTACTGCTTTCAGGGACCCTCTGTAAAGTTTAAAAATAGTTTTAGATGTAAAATATGTTCTGAATATTTAATTTTTTTGTAAGTTTAAGATTTGATTTTTGTGAGGCAAAATCAAAATAATTTTTAGAGGAGTTTCAGTCACTTGATTAAGGTGGAATCAGGGGGCCTGAATACATATATTTACACTTTTGATCAAAGTGATAATAAGCATGTTTAAGTAGATATAGAGAAAGGTAACATGTTTTTAAGAAAACTTACAACTTTCACAAGTAGAGAAATGTTGCTTTTTTTAGTATAAACAACATGATAGTCAAACATAAAATACAAAAATGATTCTGTTAAGACACAAAATTTGCTTTTTAGACAAATTACCTAAATCTTTCACATTTCAGGCAAAGGCATTAATAGGTAATCTAAGTAAATAAGAAAACTGAGTGAATTTGTTTCAAAATGTTTCTACTTTTCATAGTTTTCTTCCCCACCACTGCCTTAGATACCTTATAGCAAGAGAAAAAAATGACTTCCCTCAAGTTTTAGCTGCTACTTATATGAAAATGGGATCTAGATGAACAGAATAGACTGAGGATCCAGAAATAAACCCTCATTTACAGTCCATTTGTTTTTGACAAGGATGATGATACTATTTAATGGTGAAGGAATAGTCTCAAACAATGCCAGAACAACCAAATGGCCACATGCAAAAGAATAAATTTGAACTGCTCATATCATATACACACATTAACTCAAAATGGTTTAAAGGAAAGGCCTACATAGAAAAGATAAAACTATAAAATTCTTAGGAAACAAATGCAGATCTCCGTGACTTTTATTTTTTATTCAGCAGTGGTTTCTTAAATATTTTACCAAAATCACAAGTAACTGAGGAAAAAGTAGGTAAGTTAGAATTCGACAAAACTAATAACTACTGTGCTTCAAAGGACACTATCATCAAAATAGGGAAAAGATGACCTGTTAATTGGGGAAAACATTGGCAAATCATATACCTAATAAGAGACCTGTTTAAGTAATAAAATGATGAATACACAGTAAATGGGCAAAATATCTAAATAAACAGTTGCCATAAAAGATAAATAAATGGCCAAAATCACATACAATTTTTTAAATCATGAGCCATCAAGGAAATGCATATCAAAACAACAGTAAGAATTCATTTCACCTCTATGCTAACTATATTGAAAACAATTGATAGTAATAAGTGTTTACAAGGATGTAGAGAAAGTGGACCACTCACACACTGCTAGTGGAAATGTAAAATGGAGCAGCTACTTTGGAAATACATCTGGCAGAGTCTCAAAAAGTTAAACATAGATTTACCATATGGCCCAGCAATTCCATTCCTTGGTATATATCCAGGGGAATTGAAAACATATGTTCATATAAACTTGCATGTGAATATTCATAGCAGCATTTACTCATAATAGCTAAAAAGTAGGAAAATCCTGCATGTTTATCAACTGAGAAATGGATAAAAAAAAAAAGTGGTATATCCAGTGAAATGTTAGTCAGCAATAAAATGGAATGGCATGCTGATGCATTCTACAACACTGATGAATCTCGAAACCATTAGGCTAAGCAGAAGAAGCAAGACCTAAACAAACTGTATCTATCTGTCTCTACGTATCAGATGATTTCATTTATATGAAATGTCCATCATAGGCAATTCTGTAGACAAAGGAATTAAATTAGTAGCAATCTATGGCTGGGAGGGAAGTGATATTGGATGATTGTGGGGTCATGACTAACATGTACTTGGTGTCTTTTAGTGGTAATAAAAATTTTGAGTGATTATGGTAATGTTTTCACAACTCTAAAATATTTTTTTAAACTATTGAATTGTACACTGTAAATGGCTGCATTGTAGGTAATTATACCTCAACAAATCTCAAATATAATTTTATAAAGTGCACTAATACAGGGGTATTAGTAATACCCCTGTCTTAATGCAGTAGGAATAAAAGTCATGCAGAAGTGACTGTCCTAAGACCCGATTTGATACACAGGAATTCATGATATTATAAAATGTATGTGAACTTCCATACTAGGAATTTTCTGGAAAGAAAATTATTCCAAGATAATGAGGGATATTCTTTAGCTAAAATAGCTAAATTGCGACCCACAATGAATTATAGAATAATAAAAAAGTAAGGAAAGACTTGGCTTTGATTTAAAGGAAATGACCAATATGGTGAAGAACAGGATTTTTAAAGACAAACCTGGTTCAGTAGAGAGACTACTTCTCTCGCTTTCCTATTATTCAATTAGATTTCAGCTGAATAATAATCAGAAAGTGACCAACCTGTGAATTAAGCACTTGAAAATGGGCAAAATATATCAACAGAAGGAGAATGAAAACATGCATCAAAACACAAATGAAACAAAGAAACAGAGGAAGAAATCATTTTTGAAAAATTAGCTCCTTAGAGCCACAGGGAGATCAGAGAGAACAGTATCTCTAACCAAAAATAATAGAAAAATAGGGGAAAAAAAGAAAATTGGAAAAGATTACGAGGAATTCTAGGAGCTTTCAAAACAATAGGTGCCAAAAAATAAAAATTAAAAGTTAATTGGAAAATCTCAGAATAGTGTAGGGTGAAAAAAACATTGAGACATGAAGGAAAAGTATATTAAAAGAAAAAATCATGAATGAAAATAAAATCAAGGATATGATGTCCATGCTTACTAAATAACCAGTCCAAAAATTTGAAAAATTAAAAAAATTATTGTAGATAATCTGTTAAAGACCGGAGAAAATGTGGAATGCATATTCTGCTGCTAGCAAAGGAAAAAGTCTTGAAAGATGTAAATAGAAATAAAATTCAATGAAAATGAAATGAAAAATAGTATTTTAATATGAAGGTACAAAAGGGTTTGCCGTATCAGGAAAATTTGATTAAACATAATATAATTGCATATTCTCACAAAGCGATTGCTCTCCAAGTATAAAAGAATCTCAGTCTCATTCACAAGCAAGCAGAGGAGAGCCATAGACCTTTTCCTGTAGGGATGCCTCTCTCATTTTTCTCCTAAAAAGAGCTGCATGTATTCTAGTTAGTGGTTCACTTAGTAAAAAGATTGCTTTTTGCAGACTCCTTTGTCACTATTGTGACCTCTCCAGTGCAGTGGGCATGGCTGGTATGTCTCTGAATTTGTTGGATGAGCTGGCACATACGCTCTTCTTCTTGTAACCCTTTCTTCTGCTTTCTAGATACCCAGATTTTGAGCTGGAAACTACTATCCTTCTTGGACAAAAGGGTAGCATTTCGAGAATGGAAGCCATGCACAAATTATGATCAAAAAGAAAGCTAATATTTGTTCTAGGTAGGCTACCTAGGCTGGTCTTTGTTTGCCTGAGAAAGAATTGGGACTCTACTGGTTTAAACCACCTTTGGGGGTTTCTGTCCAATGCGGTTGAATCCCATACTAAACTGAGTACCAATTGTGATGTCCTGCCAGTAACAGAACACACTGTGCAATTGGCTAACTGGAAGAACTGAGACTGTGCATGATAAGGGATGCAATTTTGCAGGCTGGAAAGATGGTGAGCATCATTCTTTAGTGGCAAAACAGTAGGTCAAGCTGTTACCTTCAATATTTTGGAAGGAAGAATTTTGATTCCTGAAGCTGATATATTATGGGAAATGTATGAACAATTCAGAATGTTAGTGTATGGTAGCTCCGTCTTGATGCTGTCAACAAAACCCTATCAGTGAGAAATAAATGGTGTCTGGAACTTCCCAATCTACTAACAGAGATAGAAGGAAACGCCACTTTGCCAAGAGAGAAGCTCTCTGCCTGTGGCTTAAAAAGCAAGTTGCCAGGGAGTATGTAATTTGGAACATTTTCAGACTTAAAAATCAAGTTGCCAGGGAATATGCGATTTGGAACACTTTCAGGGTGAAAAAGACAATTGCTTCTATAATATATATAGAATCAGTTATGAGTAGTAGTTGTGAAATAGCAGATGGGAAATAATCCTGGTGCCCTGCCATGCAGAGGCAGTGAATTTACTGGCAAAGATGGCCAGTTGCTCAGATCGCCTCAAGACTGTCACTGCTGAGGTGAGAGAGAGGGGAGCTGGCAGAGCTGATGACCAGTTAATACAAGTTCAAAAACTATGGCAGGTAAAGCATTTAGCTGTGTTATTTTTCATAGAAAGTTAACAAAATATACACTTCAGTATTTACTACATTTTCGAATGAATAAATCCTTATAAAGATTTGAAATCCAGCGATTAAAAGGATATCATAAAGTCACTCATGTAGAATATGCAGATGTGTTAGAAACACATAGTTTTCTGGGGCTTCTGCTTTCTTAATAATAGACCTCAGTTTTACTCTGTGTGGCAAGGAGCACAGCTAAAGGATTTCATTTCTAATCCTTGCTGGCAGCTAGAGATGATTAATTAATAGAAGTCAGAGATGCTGGGTGGGCTTCTGGGAAGACAATGTAGAGAGAAGTAACTCAGCCGGCAGCCACTCTCCTTCACTCTTCTCGCATTTCCTCTTCCTCCTGCCAACACAGTGGATTTAGTGTGAGAATTCCAGCAGACATTTTTTTAACCACGCACTAAAGTTAGTGGAGCAGAGGCCTGGTTTGTCCGTACGTGCTTGTTATCATTTAGTGTGACTTTGTTTTAACATAGAGAAATATAAATAACAAAATTCAGTTGCATGTGGTCACTTTTGCCCAATCCTCTCTTATTCTTTTTTCCTATGTAGAATTCTAATGTGATAGCTGGTTTTGTTAGCCATTCTGAACTTTAAGGTAAAATTGAATTTCGAAGTCATGCACCAATGTTGGTACAATAGAAAGACAGGAGGAATTTGGTATCTAATGACAACCCAAACCTGATCCCAGGTACCTTTCACCCTTCTTTCTATATTAGAGAGGTTCACATCCACCTTGCTAAAGGGGTCTATTTTGGTTTTATATTATATGTTTCTAATCTTAATATAAAAAGGGGGGAAAATAATGTACAAGGAAGGCAAAATAATTTTGTTCTCAGACATTTTCATAGCAATCCTTCATGCTACAAAATAGAGTGAAGATTGTCATCTTCAAAGACTTTAGAGAAATAAAATGTAGTCTGTATATACATATACAGAAGTTTCCTTGTAAAAAATCAAAGCTACAGAGTCATTCTCAGTAATGAATTAATTTAGATATTCTATTACTCATGAGGTTTCCTTGAAAAAAGTTTTAGTAAAAAAAATGGAGCAAAACATGTGGCTTAGAAATAAAGGTAAAATAAAATGGCTGGTGGTTACTAAAGCCCACTATTTAACCATAGAATTAAATTTATATGACAAAGTAAACAATGATAAGATGAAGAATTATTAATGAGAAATGAAAATGGTGTGTATGTAGATTATATATATATGTACACACATTCATGCATGCATACATATATATGAAATAAACAAACTGAAAGGTATATGTATATATGTCCATATTAATATACGTGTATATTAATATGGACAGTGTAGTCTGTTGGAATGTGTAAAAATTGCTCAATAAGTGTGAAAGGGACTTGCTTCAAAGAGGCTTCTAATGATATTTGTTGTTAAAATAAGTAGTGTACTCAAACAGAAAACTTGGAAAAAGGAACCAGTAACATATATGTCAATGGACAGAAGTTTGGAATGACAGGTCATGAGTATTCTAAAAGATTATTCTAATTGGGGAAGGACAATACATGATACAAATGTGTGCATAAAATGTCTTTGTGAGAGAAATAATATGTACCTTGTTTTCATATAATGGATACCTAGGAGGATCTTGAAAGGGAAGGTAACTATTGACTGAATGGAAAACCAATGCAGAATTATAAAATTAACAATGGAACAAAAAGTAACAAACAGCAGTTTGACTAGAGCAGCAAAAATGAGGCAAAACAAAGGAGTTAACAAAGTAAAATAAATAATAAATTAAGGCAGTCAGAAGGAATTAAATCAAGTATGTCAGATATATACTTTATGTGAGTAGATTTGATTTTACCACTGTCTAGAATGTTAGGGATGGTTAAAACTGACTATACATGTTGCAACTTTCAAGAAACACATTTAAAGCAGAGCTATATAGAAATGCTGCAAATAAAGAGATAGATAAAGAGATTAAAAATTAATTCCAAGTATGAGGGAAAAAAGATACAACACTACTAATGAGTTAAACATTAAGGTAAAAGAAGTGCATTCTAAGACAGACAAAACTAAGATTATCTCTACCAGAACACATACTATTAGGAATTCTAAAAGAAACTTTTAAAAGCAAATTAATGATATCAAATGGAATCACAAATTCCAGGAAAGAAATAAGAAAGGGTGAGTAGCTGTGTTAAAAGTAAAAAAACAAAAACAAAAAAACTGTATATATAGATATTTATGCATATGTACTATATGTGTATATATGTAAGTGGACAAAATCATCCAACTAAATGCCACAATTACTGAATTAGTTAAAAACAATGTGGATATATGTTTATTAAAATAATAAATAATAGTTACATGTACCAAACTAGATTATTTTAAAGTAAAAATGTTTAAAAAAATACATACTGCAAACCTTAGGGATGCTGATGTGGTTGTGCTTTAAACAAAAAAAGTAGATTGCAAGAGAAAGAATATTATCAAATATTGAGAAACACATGTTGTAATTTTTTAATGAAGTTGTTCATCACGAAGACATAAAATTTTTATGCACCTAAAGTTTTATGGACCTAAACGGGGGTGTTTCAAAATAAAACAATAACTGAGTTGACTAAAGGAAGAGTATAAAAAATCACAAACATAGTTGGAAATTTTCAGAAATGTTATTGTCAAATTGTAGAATCAAGTACAAAAAATAAAGAAATCTGAAAAAGCAGAAAAGTAGAGAAAAGTCAGTGAAGTTATAGATTTGTACACTGTCAACTGAATTGATCTAATTAGTATTTATAATAGGCCACAGACAACAACTACATAATATATGTTTCAAGTGTACTTGCAATATTTACAAATCATTACTTTGAGTCACAAATATTAATAAATGTTGAAATTTGAAATAATCCAGAGTTTACTTTCTGACCATAATTATATGAAATTAGAAATTGATAAAAAATAAAATGTGAAGATATCTACAAGTGTCTGTAAATAAAGCAATATACTCCTAAGTAACCTCAAAAAAGGCATCATAGGGAGATTTAAAAATATTTCAAACTGAATGAAAGTGAACAATGAACATATCACAATTTGTGGATGGATTTTCCCATCTCCGTAGAATAAAGCATGCTTTTAAAAATGTTGCTTCTAGTTTAACAATGAAAAAAAATCTATAATTTCATAGCATTTCTTTTTCCCATTAGAAAGCTGAAGTTAGAAGATGATAGAAAAACCTAAAAGACAAAGAGGTTTAAATTCTTCTGAACAGTGAAGGACAAACACATTTTCTCATTTGTAACAAAGCACACAAGAATCTGGAGCTGTTCTGGCTACAATAGAAGCAGGTAAAATTTAACTTGGCTAAAAGTCAAATGGGAGCTAATGAATCTAAAGTTGTTGGGGGCACTTAGCACTTGCCCTCACCTGAAATCTCATTCCCACATGCTCAGAGGAGAAATTGAGGGCAGGGCAAATGACTGGAGTGGCTCAGTTCAAACCCAAATGGCTCAGATGTACATGGGGTGATTGACAACCACTGGGGGTCAGGCATGATACATCTCATACTTTCTGGGTTCCTTCTTGTTATAAAGCAAGTATCTTAATCTTTTGGGATAGGAATAGCAAAACCTTTTACCTACAGAACTCAAAGGAGTTAATCACAGATTTTAGACAAGACACAAAGAACACACCGCCTCTTCCCCACACTTGTTCTTGTATAAGGCTAAAGGGCTCCATCACTGAGGGCTGGGAAGAAAGCACTCTACTTATGTAGAGTTCCAAGGGTTATCACTTGCTGCAGGGGAGATGAACACAAAACCCTGCCAATTATCCCCGTGCTTCATTACTGTGGAGCAAACCATACCAAAGGCAGGGCCAGACTCAAAGGAGATGGTAGCACCTGTGAAGATGACACAGTGGTCAGTGGTCATTTCCCCTACAATGATAGTCCATAAAAATAAATCTTAAATTGCTGGGAGGGGCATCAAAGCCACTCCTCTGCAAGGCAGAGGTAAAAACTGTGGATGAAGGAAAGTCAAAAAGGAATTCTCTGCAACAGAGGGAGAGGCAAGAATCCATCTCCTGATTAACATACTGTCTTATGATCTATATGATAGGTTCTATATTGATGTGGTTTCCCACATCTGCAGGTGGTATGGGAAATCTCCACCCAACATGAACTACAGATATAAGACTGAGTTTGACCTACACAAGTATGGGGACATAGGAATGCTGAGAAAGACATACCTTAAAGCTCAGGTGCAGAGAGCCATCATAAGACTGAGAAAACAGGAACCTGGACCAGAAAAACTAGTGAATCTCACCCCCACCAATATCAAGTGTAACATAATCTATTGCCAGGGAGGGTAAATGCATAAAGAGTTTCCTCTGCTCCACAGACACTCAGGGATGCCTGAGAGCTGAGGATGGGTCACTAACTCTGAGAAAAACTTCCCACCAATGCACCCATTACTGTGAACATTCAGCCTACCACTGTAGCTATTTCAAACCTATGACATTTGGAACACAGCTCTAGCAATAATAGCACCCAAACCATAATAACTATAACAAACCAGCAAATGCCAGGCCATATTGGCTTAACCACCCTCTCTAATGGCCTGACAGAATACCTGTGCACCATACCAACCATCAACAGTACTTACCATAGTTTCTATCATTCTACTGCAATAACTGGCATTCAGTTAAAATTTGTGACCATACTAAAATGAAAAACTAAATCCCACATCAAGAGATAAAGTAAACAACAAACCAGACTCAGAAATAATCAAGATATTACAACTATCAGACAAGGACTTTAATCATCACTAAAATATTAAAGTGTCTAGTGCAAAAGAGGTCAGATGGAGAATTTCATCAGAAAGAAGGAAATATTAAGAAAGATTCAAATAAAAATTCTGGAAATTAAAGAATTGGAAATAAAAAAACTCAATCACAATGCAAAGTAGTCACAGGGAAGAAAGCACAGTACAGAGAATACAAGTCGCCAATTCTCTCACAACTTGAATTCTCAAACATTAATGTTGGGAGTATGCACTGGCTCACACCGTATCGTTTCATGTCTTACATTTAGGTCTTAAATCAACTTTGAATTTGTTTTTGTGCATGGTGTAAGACAGTGATCCAGTTTCATTCTCTTGCATGTAGCTGACCAGTGTTACCAACACTACTTATTGAAAAGACTGTCTTTACTCCATTGTATATTCTTACCTTCTTTATCATATACTAACTGAACAGAAATGTGTGGGTTTATTTCTGGGTTCTTTATTCTGTTCCAATGATCCATTTATCTATTCTCTTCCAGTACCATACTGTTTTAATCACTGTGACTTTGTAGTATAACTTGAAATCAGGTGAAGATACCCCCCACTTTGTTCTTATTTCTCAAGATTGCTTTGGTTCTTTGGGGTATTTTGTGGTTCCATGTAAATTTTAGGATTATTTACTCTAGTTCATTGAAAAATGCATTGGTATTTCAATAGGGATTGCATTGAATCTGTAGACTGCTTTGGGAAAGATGGCATTTTGATAATATTAATTCTTCCTATTTATGAGGATGGGATAGATTTCCATTAATTTGTGTCTTCAATTTCTTTCACCAGTGTTGTATAGTTTTTAGAGTACAGGACTTTAACCTCCTTGTTTAGACTTTTTCTTAGGTATTTTATTCTCTTTGATGTAATTATAAATAGAATTGTATTCTTGATTTCTCTTTCTATTAGTTATTTATATATAGAACTACAATAGATTTCTGCATACTAATTTTGAATTTTCCAACTTTATGGAATTTATTTATTCTACTAATTTACTGGTGGAGTCTTGAGGGCTTCTATATATAGCGTCATGTCATCTACAAACAGTGACAGTTTTACTTCTTCCTTACCAATTTGGATGCATTTTATTTCTTGCTCTTGTCTGATTGCCATGGCTAGTACTTCCAATACTATGTTGAATAAAAGTGGTGAGAGTGAGCAACTTTGTCTTGTTACCGACCTTAGAAGAGAAGATTTCAAATTCTCATCATTGAGTATGATGTTAGCTGTGGATTTGTCATATATTACTTTTATTATGTTGAGGCATATTCCCTCTATTTCCATTTTGTTGAGAGTTCTTATCATGAATGAATGTTGAATTTTGTCAAATGCTCTTTCAGCATCTTTTGAGATCATAATATCTTTTTTATCCTTTCTTTGTTAATGTGTTTTATCATATTGATTAGCGTGTATTGAACCATCCTTGCACCCATAGAATAAATCCCACTTGGTTCGTGATGAGTGATCCTTTTGATGTATCTTTAAACTCACTTTGTGGATATTTTTGAAGATTTCTGCATTTTTGTTTATCAGGGATACTGCTCTGTAATTTTCTTTTTTTTTTTTTGTAGTGTGTGTCTGATTTTGGTATTAGGGTAATGCTAACCTCGTAAAAATGAGCGACAGTATTCCCTCATCTTCTACTTTTTGGGATACTAAAGAAGGGTAGGCATGATCTCTTATTTAAATGTTTAGTAGAATTAATCTGTGAAGCTATCTGGTCCTGAACTTTGATTTTGTGGACTTTTTTTTATTATTAGTGAATACTTTAATTGCATTTTGTACTTAAGAGTTTAATTAATGTAGCATAGCTGCCAAGACATTGTTGAAGCTTAAGACCAAATAATATATTGTTTATCTCCCCAACCACTCTCTCGTTAATTTCCAGTGACAATGGAAAGAGCATTTTAAGAACACTGTAACACAGCCAACTCACCGATCTGTCATGTTCTCAACAGTGGTGTTGAGAGTGCTGTAGTGGTTGCTCATGAAGGCTAAAATTACAATTTTTTCTCACAGTGCATTACTAATATCTCTCACATCTATTTTGAATCACAGATCATTAGCATAAGCTCAATTATTTGAAAAACTCAGAGGAAAACTTGTAGAAAGAGGACAGATACAGAATTTAAAGGCATTCCTAATTATTTTAGAAGTTTCTGCATAGCACCCACTAAAAAAAATTAAGTGTATTTTCCCCAAAATTTCTGCAGTGTTTGAATAAACTGCCGCTAAGTCAAAAGTGTGTGTGTGTGTTTATTTATATACAAAAAGAGAGTTTTGTAGTAGATATTAGTATAATACATTCAGAGTAATAGAGAAGTACCAGATAGTCACAAAAAGTTATTGAAAGATAGGTCATGTATGTGAGTTGGCTATTTCTTGGCTAGTTGGTTGTCCTTTGCATCTTGATTTCATAACTTTTGGGTATTTACAGGCTTAGATTTTGGTTCACTTAGATATAGACTGATGTGGCATTAGAGACATATCAGTCTCATATTTTCTTTGTTTAATCAATTTAACAATTGTTTGTGAGAAAGTTTTGGTGTGATGTTAACTTCTAATCTCTTTTCCTGTGATAAGAGACACTTTTTTGTTGTCAGGGAAACTGCTTGTGAGGTGATTTATGATGATTTAGTTCCTTTTGGAGGATCTGTTATTGAGCTGATAAGGAGAGTTCTGAGAAACCCTCTTCCACTTTTACCAATTTTAAGTGCCTTCAGCTCAAAATAAATAATATACTATAGTGTTATATTTTCAGGTGGCATATTCTGCGACAGTTCAGACATTAGCAAAAAGGTAACTTTTTTATTTGTGCATTAAGGGATAATTTTATCGCATATACATTAATGACTAACACTGCTTCTCCTCTCAGAGAATTATCTTTATGAAACATATAGTTGGACTTAATTATAAATGGTAAGTGCTCACTAAGAGTGTTTGATTCTAATTCTTAATTAGGTCAAAATAACTTACTTTCCGTTCAAAATAAAACGCATTAGGTTTCTCTCCTATATCCAGTTTGGAGAAGATACACAGAGAACAAGAGGGTTTCATTCATTTATTCATGCAATAAGAGTTTCATGCTCTTGTGCGTCTGTTGTGCTGAAGACACATGACAGAAGGAAGAAGTGAGTAAGGGCCCCTGCCAGCCTGGAATTTAATCATCTATGAGAGAAGTGAACATTAAACACAGCATAAAAAGTAATGAATAATTATATTCATGGAAAGTGATATGAATGAAAATTCAATAGTGTCAGGAGGCGACGTAACAATGGGATGAAGCCTCAATTGGGTGACAGGTATGCAAGGACATTCAGGCTGGAGTTTGAAGGATCAGTTCACGTAACCTGTCACCCAGTTGAGGATAAGGAAGAAGGTACAGGCACACAAAACCCCTACCATAAGAAGTACAAATTAGTCTGTTTGACATGACAGAGAATGGGAAGATTTTCAGGGAGTCAGTGTGTTAGGTCTGCCTTTTCATTTTGAGTAAGTGTGTGAGCTGACTTGGATATGGCATACTGGAAATGAGATTATCAGAAAGCAAAGACACACTGTACTGCCACCATCCCTTTTAACCAAGAAAAAATACATGAACTTAATAAAACCATGGTCAATGCCCCCAAAACAGTTTTCTGGGCCTGTTCTTCACAGGAGTTACTATTTTGCTCTTTCAGAAGTCCCAGAAGAAATTACAGATTGAAAATGGTAATGAAAGCATGTTATCTTTCAATGCTGAAGTAGTTTTGAATTAATTCATTAGTATGTTGACATTCAAAACAAACAGGCTTATTTTCCTCTTACAGTTTATTCAAATTTCCAGTGGATTTAGCTAGCAGTTGTCATGCACATTAAGCACACATTTGTATTGTTTTTGGAAATGTCATCGAAATATTTAGAATTACAGAGGAACTGACAGTGGAAAAAGCAAATGATTTTTCTCAGTCTACTGCTGGCAAGAAGTTATCATTTTGACATTAGAATTGATGGATTGGATATAATTCCTGTCCAAAATAATAGGCTAAGAGGTCAAATTTATTTCCCTAAACCAAGGTACCAGTGTTATAATAATCCTTTGTGTTCTGGGCAAGCAAGATAATGATTTTCTACCAAAAACCCCATCCTTAGGAGTTGCATTTCAATTCCTTATTTACTTCATTTAATTGGTGAAATTTCATTTAGAAGAAATAGTTATATAAAATAGAAAAAAAAGTCCAGAAGATAGAATAAGTATGGTTACAAGATATTCATGTTTTAAAAAGGTATGTTTTATCAACATTCAGGAAAATATTAGAAATGATAAGCCTTAATTTATACATATAAAATTACAGTATTTCTGATGCCAAAGTGAGGAAGAAAACAATCTTTTGCATATTCTGGTCTTCATTATTTCTCTGATGTCTCCACCAAAAAGCATTATTTACCACTTGCTGTTCAGTCAGCATTATTTCAGGTACTTTTAGCAGAAGAATTGATCCCTGTACTCAAGACATTTATACCTTAATTATGTGAAATGGACTCCAGTAATAAGAGCACAGGAATAGGAAAGAATTTAAGACTTACATATAAGAATTTGTAACAGCACTAGACAATTTGCTGTATTATCAAGTAACAAGGGAAAGGGAGAACTTTTCTGAAGCATCGCAGAGTAGGGTGCACTGAAAATCAGTAGTAAAACAATTAGTCAGCTTTAACACATGCACAGAAACACAAGTGTGTGTATGTTCTCTGGATTTTATAAATGCATTTCTATAGCAGTTTGGAATAATAAATAGCTCAGGAGTGGGTGTCAAGGCATATGTTAAAGTCTTAGCTCCACAAGAAGGGGTTGGTTGAGTGGGTATGGAAATGTAAGAAAAGACTGACACTTTGATATGGCTTGATAAATATGAGAAACACTTGTAGCTACTGTGAATTAAAGAGATTCCAATATTAGTTCTACAATAATCACCAAAGGTTTGGAATAGAAGACAAGTAATGTGTGTTTGGTACAAGATGGCATGTATTTCAGATTCCAGGATTATGATATAAAGCAAATAGTAGAAATTTAGGACTTAGGCTAGGAGACTGGTGATAGGGTATCATTAGAAGTTCTGCAAGCATATCAACATAAGGTAACATTCTAAAACTATGGAGGTTGCACTCTATGTCTCCTCTTAAGGAGGAAAATTTGTCTACTTATTCTCTAATGTGACTATTATAAAGGATGCCTCACTCAGCACCACCTATCACTTGCTTTGTAATTAGAACAAATTCCTGAACATCTGCAGATATGAGCCTTTTGCTGTGGGAATGTGATTATACTACCTCATAAACTTTATTTTAAGACTAAGAGGATTAAGTAAGATTAAGTAAGATAATGCATGTAAAGTATACACACAGTGATAGATAGCTGGCAATTAAATAATAAATTTTTACTAAGAGGGAAGTACGTAGCAATACAGGTCTACCTCAAGAAACAAAAACAATCCCAAACAAACAATCTAACCTCACAGCTAAAGAAACTAGAAAAAGGAAACCAAATAAGTCCCAAAGTTAGTAGAAGGAAGTACACAATAAAGAACAGAGCAGAAGTAAATAAGAGAATAAGAAAACAATAGAAAAAAATAAATGAAACCAAGAGCTGGTTCTTCAAGAGGGTAAGCAAAATAGACAAACCTCTGGCCAGACTTCTGAAGAAAAAAGAGAAAGACACAAATAAAATCAGAAATGAAAAAGAAGTTACAACTGACATCACAGAAATTCAAAGAATTATAAGAGAATTCTATGAAAAATTATATGCCAATAAATAGTATAACCAAGAAGAATGGAAAAATTCATAGAAATGTACAATTTTCCAAGGCTGGTCCAGGAAGAAACAGAAAATCTGATCAGAGTGATTACCAGTAATGAAACTAAATTGGTAATAAAAAAATCCTGATAAACAAAAGTCCATAACCAGGTGGCTTCACAGGTGAATTCTACCAAACATTTAAATAAGAGCTAACACCCATCCTTTTTAAAGTATTCCAAAAAATAGAAAAGATAGGAATACATCCAAACTCATAGTGTAATTCTAATACCAAAACCAAAGACAACAACAAAAAAAGAAAATTAGAGACCAATATCCTGATGAACAAAAATGCAAAAATCTTCAACAAAATATGTGCAACTGAGTTTAAAGATACATCAAAAGGATCACTCATCATGAACAAGAAGGATTTATTCTAGGGATGCAAGAATGGTTCAATACACACAAATCAATATGATACATGACACATACAAAGGAAGGATAAAAAACATATTATGATCTCAATAGATGCTAAAAGAGAATTTGACAAAATTCAACAACCATTCATGATAAAAATTCTCAAAAAAATGGGTATAGGGAAAACATACCTTAACATAATAAAAACCATATGACAAACCCACAGCTAACATCATACTCAATGATGAAAAGCTGAAAGCTTTTTCTTTAAGATCAAGAACAAGGCAAAGATGCCCGCCCTCACCACTTTTATTCCACATAGTATTGGAAGTACTAGCCATGGCAATAAGACAGGGAAAATAAATAAAAGGCATCCAAATTGGTAGGGAAGAAGTAAAACTGGCACTGCAGATGGCATGATGCTATATATGGAAACCCTAAAGCCTCCACCAGTAAAGTATTAGAATAAATAAATACCATAAAGTTGGAAAATTCAAAATCAGTATGCACAAATCTGTTGTAGTTCTATATATAAATAACTAATAGAAAGAGAAATCAAGAATACAATTCTATTTATAATTACATCAAAGAGAATAAAATACCTAGGAATAAGTCTAACCAATGAAGTGAACGACCTGTACTTTCACTGGAACCAAAAGACACTGTTGAAAGAAATTGAAAAAGACACATATAAGTGGAAATCTATCCCATGCTCATGGATAGGAATAACTAATATTGTCAAAATATTACTCAAAAGCAATCTACAGATTCAGTGCAATACCTATCAAAATACCAATGGAATTTTTCAATAAACTATTGTAAATAATCCTAAAACTTATATGAAACCACAAAATACCCCAAAGAGCCAAAACAATCTGAGAAAAAAGAAAGGTGAGGATATCACGCCTCTTGCTTCCTGCTATACCATAAAGCTACAGTATTTAAAACAGTATGGTACTGGCCCAGAACAGACACAGATCAATGGAAGAGAATATAGAGCCCAGAAAAAAAACCATTCATATATGGTCAATTAATATATGACAAAGGAGGCAAGAATACACAACAGGGAAAATACAGTGTCTTTAATAAATGGTGTTAGCAAAACTGGACAGCTACATGCAAGAGCATGAATCTAGGTTATTGTCTAACACCATACTTAAATGTAAACTTGAATGCAGTCTCTTTAATAAATGGTGTTAGCAAAGCTGGACAGCTATATGCAAGAGCATGAATCTGGATTACTGTTTAACACCATACTTAAATGTAAATTTGAAATGGATTAACAACTTAAATATAAGACATGAAGCCATAAAACTCTTTGAAGGAAACATAGTTAAAAATACCTTGAACATATGCCTGAATAATTTTTTTCTGTATATGTTTCCTGGGGCAAGGGAAACAAAAGCAAAAATAAACAAGTGGGACTACATCAAACTGAAAAGCAAAGGACACCATCAACAAAACAAAAAAAGGCAATCTACAGTATGGGTGAATACATCTACAAATGATATATCCAAAAAGGGACTAATATCCAAAATCCATAAAGAACTTAGATGACTCAACACCAAAAAGAAAATGACCCAATTAAAAAATGGACAGAAGACCTGAATAGAAAATTTCCAAAGAAGACATAAAGGTGGCCAACAGACACATGAAAGATGTTCCACCTCACCAAACATAAGAGAAATACAAATGAGAACCACAATGAGACATTACCTCACACCACTCAGAATGGCCAATGTCCAAAAGACAAGAAATAGCACGTATTGACAAGGACTTGGGGAAATGGGAATCCTCCTACACTGTTGGTGGGGATGTAAATTGATGCAACCACTGTGGAAAGCAGTATGGAGGTTCCACAAAAAACAAAAAAATAGAAGTACCAAATATTTCCACCTTTCCTTGCCTTCCATGTTTTTACTTTTGCTCAAGTCTAAATATGTTCGCTGCTGTCATTTTCTAGGGTTTACAGCCATTTCCAATTTGCTATCACCTGTGGCCTAGAAAACTGCAAGACGTTGTATCTGGATTCACTTACATTTAAAGTTTCACCCCTAAGACCCTCTGACAGAACAGCTAGGGAGAAATGAACTGAAAAGAAACCTCCTCACACCACTGACTTGCATGAAAGCTCTCCAGTGGCTCTGCTCTGTCTGAAGAATAAAACCCCAACTTCCCTCCATGGCTGAAAAGGCCTTTAAAGAGCAAGCCTCGTCCTCCCCCTTGGACACGGTCTCCTGCCCCTCTTGCTGTTGTCAACATGCCAAGTTCTGGCGGGAAGTAGGACATCGTACTTGCTCTTTCTCTTCACGGGAGCCCTTTCTCCTCAGATTTTGCCCTCTGGACTTCTCCTTTTTCTCTCTTTCTCTTCTCCCCTCCCCCAACTCAAGCTCCTTCTTCCCCATTTTCCTTCTGTTTCCCCCTCTCCCCCCTCCTTCTCCTTCTTGTATTTTCCTCCCTAATCAGTTGTGTATTCAAACTTATCTCTCTCAGGCTTTCCTGACTACTCATATCTACTACTCAAAACTACCCAGGCATTCTCACTATTACTTCATTTAGTTTTCACCATTTTTGCTACCTGAAAATATCATCATGTCTTTTCTTTTCTTTTTAGCTATATGCACCAATAACGTGTATACCTGGGAGCACAAAAGGAAAGTATCCTGTGAATCTTATTCATGATGTTAATGTTATCTCCAACACCAAGAAAACTGTCTGAATCATAATAAGCACTCAATAAATATCTGATGGGATGAATGAATGAAATTTAAATAGGACTCCAGTAACATATTGATTTTGATTCTTTTTTGTGCATACCTTATCTAATAGCATATCCAGATGTTTCCTTAGAGATCATAGACTCCCTCATTCTAAAAATGATAAATGAAGCCTAGAAATTAAGAACCTGACCTAAAAGACCCTAATTAGCTTGAAATGAAATTAAAATCTGATTCTACTAAGCTTCAATTCAGTGCTATTTTTCTCTATGATACTTGTGTCTTATTCTTCTTTTCATTTGCTTACAGTTATCAAAGAACTTGAACTATGATACAACTTTTGTTTAATATAAGAAGTGAAAACGTGCAAATTGTGTAAATACTGATCATAGATGAACAATAATGAAAATCAGTCTTGGACATATGGTGAACACTCAGTTAGATTTCTAATGATCTCCATTGGGATGTCAAAACCACACTGAAATAGTGAGGTACAACAGCAATGAAATGGAAAATCAAATCCTCAGAGAAGTTTCGTTTCTTACTGTTACATGCAAAACAAACAAAAAACTCAAAACATTTCTAAGGATGTGATATGCCAGAACAGCACACATTCAAGTCCTGGGTTTATTACTTTTATAGAAATGTTTTTGTCCATAATCAACATTTATTATTCAATTTTTTTCCTCTGCTTAAACTTCCATTTTATGTTTGATTATCATTACCTTAGGATTTCCATCATGGGAGATACCTTGTTTACCTGTGGCAATGATACTTTCCAAAAATAAAAATAAAAATCATATTAATTTAGTAAATAGTATACACAGATAATTAAATAGTTGTGTTTTTGATATTTCATGCCAAAAATAAGAACATTAGTTTCTTACAATTGAGTGATTGGTTTTTTCCTCCTCTACACTGGGTGTTATGGTCTACCTATGTGTCTGTCTTCATCTGCATATTTATATATCCTCTATCTACATTTATTTATGTACATATCTATGTAGCTATTTGCTCTAAAAATGTGCTTTGTTTTATTGATCTAAGAGCCTCCTGCCTACAGTGCAAAGCTCAAAATCATTTTAAAACCCTCCACAACCTGACCTGGTATATTTTTAAGTCATCTCCTCTTATGAGGAAAATCATCTCTAAACTGCTCTTATCAGCAATTTCACAACTAAGTATTACATGTGACTTTCTCACTCAAGTATATTTATGCTCTTTTTCTTGTCTGGATGGATGATCTTTTATTTTTTGTGACAATAAAAATTTATTCATCAGAAAATCTGAATACTACGTTCCATCTTCTTTCATTTCCATTATTTACTTTCTTCCTTTTACCCTATCTTTATTTTTTTTCCCCTTTCCCTTTTCATTCAGTATTTCAACAAATAAGTTTTGATGACCTACTATTTGCCACTCAGTGATCTATTTGAAATTTATCAATGAACAAAACTGATAAAGATCACTACTTTCATAGGATTTTCTTTAGACATAACTGAGGATTTGCATCGAGTCTGGTGTGCAGAGTCCTGGGAAGAGGACAGGAGTTAACAGGTGTCCAAACCGGAAGAACTTTGCAAGCTGTTATAAAGGGTTTTGCTTTAACCTTGAGAGATAACTTTGCAAGGTTTTAAATACATGATTGGCATGAGCTAGTTTAGTTTGAAAGAAGCATCTGAGACATTATGTTCAGAATAGACTGTTGGGAGTTAAATGTAGAATCAAAATAACCAGCTAGGAGATGCCTGGAGAATTTCAGGTAAAAAACTGCTTGGGCCAAGAGGCTACCTGAGTAATTAATATAATAAATTGATATAATTGATACAATATATAGAGAACATATTATATGTTTTTCTGTGTAAGTAGTCTATTTTTATTTATGCTTTTTTTATTTAATATATTGTAATTATTTTCTCGCACCTTTTGCATTTGAAATGCTGTTTATTTACAAACTTAGTATAAATTATCTTCTAAATATATTTTGTACGTGGAAACAATGTTCTCCACCTGTCCATTCTATGCATAAATTATTAGCCATGAGCTCATTCTCAATTACAAAGTCAAATTGTGGATACTGTTCAAAATGAGATACAAAGGCACAGTTTTCCTCTTTAAGATTATTTTTCCAAATATTTTTTACCTAAGCAACACACAACCTGAAGGGAATGAATAGTCTGATCTTCATATTTTAAGGAGTATTCCATAAAGTCCTCCTGTGTTTTATGATAAACAGTATTTTTATTTTTAAGCCCTAAATCAGACAGTTTGATGTTGTTTTTTTAAGACTGTAGACTTACAAAAATGGGTGAAGAATTTCTACATAAACCTGATCAATGAATCTGACAGCTTCAATATAGCACTGCTTTCATGATCATTTGGGTATTGCTATTTCCTATTAGAAATATCTCTTACAGAAAATGTGGCAGTCATCAAGGAATTTCATTAAAGTAACTCTTCGATTAGCATATTCATGATCAGAAGATGCATATAAAATGTCAGAACTATCTAAAAAGAAAAAACAAAGGGCCAGTACCATACCTCCTCATTTGTAGTATGACTGACAAAATTTTCTCCCAGATAACAGCAAAGCCGTTTTCATAACTTATTAAATCATATGCACGCATACATGAGAATTAGTAACTAAACAGGACATATTATTGTGATTTTTTTAGTAACTAATTTACTAAAAAAAAAGCCTATTAATAATTCAGGATTCCTTTGATTTTATCACAGTTTTGAGCTATTATATGTAATCATTTCAAATGTAGCAAGAAGTTAATTGTATGATTGTGTTTTTGCACGTGTATGTCAGTTTTCAATAATAAATGGAAGTATATGAGGCATATATATATATTTAACATGAAACAATTTTGAAAAGCCACAATGGGCATAAATTTATTGCAGTGCATTTTTAAAGATCTTAAATTTCCACCAGTTACTTTAGTTGTTTGCAACCCAAGACATTCAGTATTTCCCCTATTAATTTTTTAAATATGCGTTTTCTTTTGTTTCACTGGTTTTGTTTTTGTAAACAATTCAGTCTTACACTGTACAATTCAGCTTTTGAAGCAGATGTCATTTAGAATGTTTCATGTTTCCCACTGAGAAAATATACTTACAAAATCTTGTTTTTTATTTACACTTTATCCTGGTAAGTTTTTAGTTCCTTAAGTGTATATTGACTTTTTATAACAATAGTTATTTTTGTATTATGTCCCAATGTGAAAATTGTCTTTTCACATATTGCAATTATGAAAATGTTAATATACAACATAGACATATACATGCTACCTTATGTATGCTAATTACCTATACTTGGTTCAGTTGCAGAAATATTAGCAAATAATGCAGACATCAATTACTATGCCTTTGAGAAGGCATATAATTTGCATATATGTCATTCTTGGCCTAATAATGTGAAAAATCAGTTCCTTTCTAATTCCATTTTATAATTTCAATCAGCTTATCTACTCTCAAATTGTATTTGTGGTAATTTATCATAAAAGCATAGGTTTACATCTAAATCTATCTATAAATATGTATCATGTTAATTAGAAAATAAAGGCAAAAGGAAACAAAATTACACATAAGGGAGAGTGGGAAGGAATTAAAATTGGTTTAAAAAGATCTGAGCATTGTAATTATATAGAAGTTATCTGGTAGTTAAGGTATAATGGCACATAATCTTAAAAGAATGAAGTATAAATAAAATTATTTTTATAATAAATATGGCACACATATGTATGAAAATAAATGTATTTCAATAATAGGTTTTCATGCATTTAATTCACATACATTATCTTATGATCTATGTATAGTAATAAACTTGTACTGAAATGTTGATGAATGTAATATAAATGCACAATGAGCTTTAAATGATTGACAACAAAGAGAGTACTAAGCATCCGAGATGGTGGGGTGGAGATGGGATCAGGAATATCGTTTTCATTGTCTGCAGCTATTGTCTTACTGAATGGTAAAGCCATTCTTTGCTCATATATTGAACACATACAAATTTCTTTTTATATGAGACAATGTGTATGTGACTGAGGCTAGAGCAGTGGACAAACTGGTAGGAAGCTATCCTCAAGAATCTTATAATCTAACATAGAAAAATGATGTTAAACAATGCAAATGAAAAAGGAACAGAATAATGAGGATGGAATGAGGGTTATGACAGGAGAATATGAAGGGGAAATAAGGATGACTATTATTTTATTTTATTTTTTTTTGGTATCATTAATATACAATTGCATGCGCAACAGAGTGTTTACTAGATTCCCCCCATTATCAAGTCCCCACCATATACCCCATTACAGTCACTGACCATCAGCTTAGTAAGATGCTAACTATGGTTATTTTTATACCTCAAATAGTGACATTCCAATTATATGATAGTTATCTGTATATGCTAAGTTAGTAAATGATTCAGAAATTAAAGATGAATCCAGCAACTTGTTTGGTGGGTAAAATTGTAATATTTCCAGAATTTCTTGCATGGACTTAGTGCATCTGCATCCTCAGGGGTGGAGAGAAGTATGGCTTTAGTACATTTGCATATCAATAGGCATTCCTCAAGGGTGGAGAAAAGTTCATCTCCATATCAATGGGTAACTACCTGGGCAACCGAGGGTTTACCAGAACCTGAGAAGTTAAGGGGAGGGCTGGTTGGCTTCTGCTGGGGCAGGAGAGAGAAACAGCCCTGGACTGCAGTTTGTAAGCAATAAATGGGTTTTAAACTTTATTTCTTGCTTTGACTGATTTCAGTTTTAAAAGTATTTTGCCCCGGGATCTTAACCCACTCTTTCTAGTTCAGTGTATCTTCATTCCATGTACCTCTTCCATAAACTTACATGAATGGATATTTCTCAATAGAAAAACATAATGCTAGCTGACTTAACATAAATGTACCACATAAATATCTGGAGATTTCTCATGTTAGCAATCTTTAAGATGCAGAATAACTAACTAACTAACTAACTAACTAGCTAACTAACTAACTAACTAACTAAATATACACACACGTGTGTATATGTAAATAATGCTTTTATATGTTGTATATATAGTACATATGATGTATGTATATGCAGATGCAGTTGACCCATGAACAACATGAGTTTGAACTGCATAGGTCTACTGACACACAGGTTTTTTTCAATTAATATATTGGAAAAATTTTTTTGGAAATTTGTGACTGTTTTCAAAAAACATTTTCTCCAGATAATTTATCCTTATTGTAAAAGTACAGTATATAATATATAATACATATAACACACTGTAACTCTGGGGGAAAATATTACCTTTGAAACTGAAATCAATCAAAGGGAAAAATAAAGTGGGAGAAATCCGTTTATTGCTTGCAAGCAGTCCTCCACTTCGCTCTCACAAGTCTCTCACAACCTGTTTGCAAAAAGGGACCCCACCCAACCTCTCCCGTCCAGATAAGCCCTTGCTCTCCCTTGTAATCACCAATTGATATGTAGACTGACTACTTCTCTCCACCCCTTGGAAACACCTGTTGATATGGAGATGTACTAAGGTCAGGTGAGAGAATCTGGAAATACTGCGATTTTACCCCCCCATCCCATAAGCTGTTATTGACTGTTAATGTTATCAACAAAGCTTCTGGTCAACAGTAGGCAATTAGTAATTCAGTTTTGGAGGAGTCAAAAGTTATAGGTGGATTTTCAACTGCATGGGGTTAAGCATCCCTAACCCCCATATTGTTCAAGCTGTATATGTATACATACATATTTTTCCTGAATGTTAAAAATTGCTATATAAAATTAAGAATATGAGTATATTCTAACTGTATTGAAGATTTTTTTCTCTAATTGTACTATTTATATATGAAGACAAAAGAGCAGATTTCAATAAGAACATGTAGGTATCTAATGCAGTTGTGATCAAGTATAACTCTGCCTGTTTATAAAATGTTGTTTTAAAAAAGGAAATGCTTCATCCAAGAATTTTATCTCAGTAGAATTAAAATACGGTCTCAAAGCAAAGGTCCAAAGGACATCTTGCTTAAGCTGGAAATGATTTCTCTTAAGAAATAACATCATATCTATCACTATCACTAATGCTCTTCCTGATATTTGTAGCTACCATAGAGATACAGTTTACAAAGCACTAGGTGTACTTTATTCCTTCTAAATTGATGAATGTAAAACTATTTTATTTATATATATGGAAGAATACTTAACTACTTTATTATTGGCTTTTAAAAGCATAATATACAAAAAATTCAAAAAGGAGAATATGTGAATCACATAGTATATTCCAGTAAATTCTGTATAGTGTCCAACAGAGAGGATTTGTAAACATAATAAACTTACTCTCAATAGTTTGTGTTCATGACAGACTATTCTAGGGCATATTCCTATTTGTAGTTTCTTGTTTATTTGTTTTGCTTTGTAAAGGTTTAAAAAAATCACCAAGTTTCCTCTAACCAGGTAAAGCAAAACAATACTGACATTAAAGAAACAGACTTTGTATTTTTTAATCTGTTGGGTTAAAGGCACTTCACATCAATCTGTATTCATGCTCATACCTGTTGCTTTAGATATTGTGATAAAGTAGTAAGATCTACTGATTTCTTCACATTTACATTTTAAGATGTCAACCATTTCGCCTTCATTTCATGTGCAGCTATATTCACTACAAACCTAACTCGCAATACGTTGAAAGACCCCTGAGGAGTGTCCTTGAACTTCTCAAAACAGGGTCTAGTGGCATCCAAAATGGTACTATCCACATTAAAATGTAAATGAGCCATCACCACTGCAACCAAGATCATTTCATACAAGCGTAACAAGACCGTAAAATCGATTCTTCAGGGACATCACATGTACCATAGCTGCTTGACAGTATCTAGGCATAATGCTTTCTATGTATGTGGTTTTAATGCTCCTGTGTGATATTCACTGAGCTCTCCAGAAAATATTCTGCTAAATTAAACAAAAGGAAATATTATCAAGGCCCAAATGAGTGTCTATTTCAGTCCCTCTCTGAAAAGAACAAACATACTTTTTCAGTAATACTGATTTACTTGACATTTTATGAATATTTATGGCACAATTATGATATTGGTCACAAAAAGGAACATGTTTTCTGCCTTAGAACAATTTATATTTATGAAAGATTAACCTGTGGCATAATTTTTCTTGCTCAGGGGAGAATTCATTCTTTCTGTCTTCTTATTGTTATTTTATTTATCTCTGATTCATATAACATGTGTTCATATTGTATGAACCTCACTGTCATATGTCACTACCAAGGTGAATTAAATTATTTCCTGGCAGTGTTTCTAGTGCATATTCATAATGCACGATACACAAAGCATTTCCTAATCTTTTAAATCAGATCCTCTATAAGCATAATAAATGTGAATGCAGTCAACTTCAAATAAGATTTCATTTCCAATGAATGTAGGAAAAATAGCTTTTCCAAACTGGGTTACTTTATCATCAGTGAGAATGAATGAACCTGATTTTTCCTCTAAATAAAGCCTGGAGGAGGCATAGGAGGACAAAGGATGCCAAGATAAAATAAGAGAGATTAATTTTCTATTATTTGATATATCACATTTAAAATGCTCATGCATTTCCGGGTCTTGTTACCTTATAAATGTCAAAGAAAGAAAAATAGAAACTGCCTGTGTTCTGGGCTCATCAATTTCCTCCTTTCAAAATTGTGCTCAGCAGTCTCTCCATCAACAAGAGCTATGAAGTGAAAACAAGCCACAAATGCTCATATTATTAGG
The DNA here is from genome assembly GCF_030020395.1 of Manis pentadactyla. Lineage (NCBI taxonomy): Eukaryota > Metazoa > Chordata > Mammalia > Pholidota > Manidae > Manis > Manis pentadactyla. Next base: position 148,844,796 of record NC_080024.1, on the reverse strand, counting down.
CCAGTCATAATATATATATATATATACAGATTTTATTAGTTTTCTGTTAAGATATTTTAAAACTTTCATTAAAAAATTGATGCTTTTAAATATATTTCTAAAAAAATATGAAACTCAAAAGATAGAAAAGAGTTATCAATGAATTCTTATTCCATCTATCTACATATCTATCTGATCTATATCCCTCCCTATCTATCTACTATCTATCATCTACCTGCCTACCTATCATCTATCCAAGGAACTACCCATCTCTTTATTGCCTTTGTTTCCATAGTTTTCTGGAATTAATGTTTAAGATGGGATAGTTAAACTTATGGTTTTCTAATCCCTGGGATAATGAGTTGTATTCAAGGACAAAGTGGTCATGACTAAATATGGAAATATTTACATATATTTTTAACTTGTTCATCAGTATACTACTACTAGTCAGTTTCTCTTTTTATTGAACTTCAGGCTAATTTCTTATGTCAACAGAACTACTGCTGTCAATAATCTCATGTAAATTCAGAAGCAGTAGCAGTTGTGTGGTTTGGCACCGATCCAATTTGTGCCTCTTAGAGTTTGACTACCTGCCCCAACAGTAGGAACCCCCTCCCCTCAGCTCAGCTATACTTGATGTGGGCTCTACAGACTTTGAGTAAAATGTTCCTTTCCTCAGGTATTTATAAGTATTCCAATCTTCCTAAGAAACCATTAAAAAATAATAATTCAATACACAGGGTGAACTTTACTTCTCCAAACATGCAGACCCTTCAGGGTTCTGTCTGACTTGAGGTCAACAGAGTCCCATGGTGGACCCACAGCCAGCAAAGACTGTACGGACGTCCAGGGTGGAAGTCCGTCCTTTTTATGTGCTGAGCCCTACAAAGGCTGTGCCTCTCAGGCTTTAGGCACTCCCTGTAGCTGGATTTATAGAAACACAGACATATATTAACTTTGGTCTTGTATATACAAAAGTGTTTGGATTAGATGTGTAGGGAAAAATGTAGTTCCATGTCTGAAAGTGTTACCTTTCAAGAAAACTGGTTTATGTGCTAGCAGTTCTCTGAAAATATGATACCAGTTTCCATGTTGGATTTAGAGAGAATGTGAATTACAGTCATGTCCATGTTCCTCTGACAATAGCTCCCCAGGCAAAGGCCATTCAGAGAAGCCCCTGAGACAATGGTTACCATGAATGTTAGAGGATTCAAACCTGACATATATTCTCTCCAGAATCACATGGATATTTCCATGCCACTTTAAGAGTTTAAAGTCCTATGTCCAAGTGTGAACCAACAGCCTTGTCGTGCATCTGGACCAATGGCAGCTGCATAAAGACTCCTTTGACTTTCATTACCTTATCTTTGCTGGAATCCAGACATTCAGAAAAATTACAGAAGGATGTGCTTGACCATATAATCCTATAGTTTATTTTCCAAACATTTTGAGACTGAGAGCAACCCTATTAATGATTACATAATAGCAACCCATTTTCAGATGGGGACTGTTGTGGATTAACCAGGGCCATGATTCCCTAAACACAACAAAAATGAGAAGCTATACTGGAATGTTCTCGGCCTTGAATCTGGGTTGGTTGCTCTGTCTCCAGTGTGTTTCCCAGATCTACTCAGCCTGGCTTCTCAGTTCCCCTCCCATCATCTCAACTTTTTTGAGGGACTATCATTTTAATTAAACCCTAATTCGCTGGGCTGGGGGCTTGACACCATGCCTCCTCATTCCTAATGCTCTTCTAGATCAGTGGTCCTATTTAATCCACTCTTCGGTTACTACCTACTAGGCACCACTAGCTGAGGAGCTCAGTGAACGAAGGAATGGAGTCTGTATTTCGTGTTTATTGCTGCATTCTTGGCTCATTTTACAATGCTTGCTAAGTGATAGATATTAAAGAAAGGAATGATTGAATGCATGCATAAATGTTGGCGCCTGGTATTTTTGTCATTCGACGTCCTAAATCTGCACTTCCTCTGCTACATCCAATCATCCACCATTATCTGTGTGAACCAATCACTTTGTTTTTACTTTATTTTTCTAAGATTTGCCCTCAGCTACCACTCAGTATTTATTTAATTAATTCTCTACTCCACTTAGTGTTTAGGATATTGTTTAACCTGACATAGAGGAAAACAGTTTATGTCTGAGATCAAAGACCATCTATGATTTCCCACGGAAGTAGTGATCTCCTTGGGGATAATGGAAGTTTTGTTAGTCACAGTGTAGACATTTTGTTCTTTTTTGAAGCATCTTGATGGGACACTCTCTTACTGACATTTTATTTTAATTCCATATGTTGGTACTCTGCCACTTTATTATTTTGTTCATGCATTTATTTTATTGCTTGTTCTCTTTTAAACAACTTTAAATTATCTGTGGAATACAGCAGAGGATATAAAATGGAAAGTGCCTCATAATTCCTAGCATATAGTAGGCACACAGTAAGTGTTGACTCCATTCTTTCCCTTCATTACTATTCCTGTCACTAACAATCTGTCCTCAAACAATATTTTCAGCTTATTTTCTACACCTTTCCATGGGAATGAGACATGAAAATCTCATTTCTGCTCATATATTGACCTATATCCTTCTCTGGTCGTCTTTGGTGAATTAAAAAGGTTCTAAGAAATTAGAATGAACTATCGTAGCCAGTTATGACAAAATGAACTTTCTCTGTAGGTCAAACGTAATGAATGGTAGCAGATCCATGGTAACAGCTTACTTCCTCATCGTCAGGCAAGTTCTTTAAGGAGCTGGAAGACAAACATGCACCGGCGTCCCCTGTGGAGCACGGTCCCTGCTGTGCTCTGGCTTCTAGGGATGAGGTCCAGGGATGGTGACAGTCGGGGCTGTTCTCGCCAATCGCCCGGGCTGCATTGATCCTCTGACTGGCTCAGCCCTGTCCTTCTCCTCTGCAGTCCCATGCAGAACTCCCTATTGCATCCCACTGAGGCAGCTCCGTGGGAAACCACACAGTACCAACCCAGACGGGAATGTTCTGGGTCACCCTTGCAGGCTCCCAGAAACCCTGTTCCAGGAAATGGTTAGAGATGGCAGGGACTGCTTCCCCTCCCTTACTAGAGAGCTTTCCTCGGACTGCTCCTGCGTATGCAGTTGAATGGTTGCATTTTCTCAGGTGGCCTGGTTTCTGCAGATGGACCCAGAGAAATACGCAGCATGTGTACCTCAGCTTTCCTCATTCAGTTATTGGTCGTTTTCCACTTCCCTTGTCATTATCTTCCCAGCAATATCTGAAGTCCCGAGAAGGAAAAGCCTAAACGCTTATATCTAAATCTTGCCTCCTTACCTTTGATTATCCTACATGACGAGGGAGCCCTACCTTTTTCTTTTAGGTGCACATTTATTGTATGTATAATTTTAAGTTGGTATTACTCATGTATTAGAGTTAAGCTCTCAGTTTTTAGTGCACCAGATTTCAATATTTGTTTTAGATGAGGTAAAGTCTGACAGAGATTAAAATGTACAGATATTAAGGGTGACAGTTTGAAGAGTATCATTATTTCTACCATTACAGAAAGTCCCTAAATGTAATTTTCTACTAGTCCCTAAATGTCATTTTCTACTAGACCAGCCATATTGTTCCATGTATGGGTATTTTGTTCCTTCCATTGCTGAGGAGAATTCCATTATATGGAGATGTTGTAATTAGTTTCTCCATTTTCCAGTTGATGGACAAACTGGTTGGTTTCTGGTTTGAAACTATTGTGAACAAAGCTGTTACATGGTCTTATGGGGACATGTTCTTCTTTTCTCGATAAATACCTAGAATTACGAATCCCTAGGGCATGTGTGTGTATAGACGTTTATAAAAACATAAATGGTATAAATAGTTTTTTCTCCAAAGTAACTGTCAAGTTTTACGTAGACAGCAATGTAAGAATCCCAATAGCTCCACACTCATTGCAAAACCTGGTATTTTCAGTCATTTCATTTTAGCCATTCTGATAGATAAATGCTGTTACTTCTTTTAGTTTTCTGATAATTAATGATTTTAAGCAACATTTTTTTTGGGGTGGGCTTACTGATTAATATGTCTTCCTTTGTAAAGTCTTCTTACTATTTTTATTGGATAGCAGTTCTGTGTATATTCTCATGTGAAACCTTTATCAGATATATGTATTGCAAATATTCTCTATAAGTTTTGCCTTGCATATTCATGTTTTAAAAATACCTTTTGTGAGTAGATTTTAATTTTGATGAAATCGAGTTCATCAGTATTTGTCTTTATGATTATTTTTGTTTGTGTCTTTCTTAAGAATCTGTATGTCCCCTTATTATGAGATTTTTCTCCTATACTTACCCCAATTTTGGCTTTCAGTTTCTGCATTTAGGTCTATGATTCATCCTGATTGAATTATGACGTAAGTTGGTGTCAGTGTTCATTTAATTCCATTCATATATCCAGTTGTTCCAAGACAGTTTTTTGAGAAGTCTTTTATTTCCCCACAAATTGCAATAGTGCATTAGTTGTAAATTAATCAACTGTGTGTGTGTGTGTGTGTGTGTGTGTGTGTGTATATATATACATACATACATATATATGTATATATGTAAGTTTTAGAATCAGTCCATACAGAAAAAGCTGCTGGGATTTTTATTGAGATGCCTTTGAATCCTAGATTCTTTGGAGGATAACTGACTATCTTAAGAATACTGGGTCTTCAGTATACATGTTACAAACATTGCTATATCCCTCTATTTACTTGGATATTTAAACAAATTTTAGCAATTATATATTTGTGTGTGTGTGTAGTGATATTAAATATTTGTATTTATTCCTGGACATTTGACATATAGTAATGCTTGTACTTGATTTATATTGCTGTATAACATAGTCCCACAAATATAGCAATTAAAAAAAACCACTCAGTTATTGCATTGTTCTGTAGACCAGATATTCAGGACAGTGTGACTGTATATTTTTCCTCTCTGGTGGCTTTTCAATTTTCTTTATACTTGGTTTTGTAAAATTTTAATACATCCTATCCATTCTGCTAGGAATTTTTTGAGCTTCAAGGGAAGCCCCGTCAGGGGTGACCAAAGAGGAAAAGTCAGGAAAATGTCACCCCACTTCGTATGCTTACCTCTTTCTAGGATCATATCCCACCCTGTTTTTTATTGATTTTGGTAAATTTCAGCATTTCCAAACATATGCTTTTTCTCTCATGTCCAGCGTTGATAACTGCTATCCTTAAGAAGTTTTTACCAATAAATGTTACCCACCTACTATCATAGCAGGAGTTTTTACCTTGCTTACTGAAAAGTAAGACAGCGGGATAGGAAAGAAAAAGTTACCTAGCAGAAAATCTGAATTTCAAGGCTATTATCTTGTTTTCTAATTGAAAATCTGTTTTGGAAAATAAGAGCTGAAACATTATTTTCTGTTAGACCATGGTTAAAATGATTCAGTGATTTTCTGTGACATCAGTTGTTTCAGATTGAACAGAAGGGAGTAAATCACTCACAAAATAGTCCAGGAAAAAAACCTCATTCAGTCACTTCAAAAATTTTATCTCCATTACATAACACATTCCTTATATATAGGGTAGAAATATCAATGGCTATTCAGTTGGGAAAACAGATTGTTGGATTGCATTATTGTATTATAGCAATTCAAAATTACATTTAAATTGAAATTATTTGTATAATGTTGATATTGGTTAAATGATACTATTATATGTTTATAATATATGTTGATAGTATTAGTGTTTTCAACAGAGAATAATAATTCCTTTTACATTCAATCTAAAAAATATGCTGTCTTCCTAAAAGTACATAATAATGCTTTATTTACTTTGAATCTAACAACCGTCCATTTAAAAAAAGGTGGTCAATTGCATACTTATATTCACATATTATCAGTGCTACTGTTTCTAACTTATATTTTAAATTAATTTATAATATTCAGGATGTCTTTCCATAATGTATCCTCTTTTTAAAATTTTACTGCATACCTACTATGTGCCAGGCATAATAATATGTGTTTAACATATATGAGTGGCAATTTTCACTTGGAATCCTTACAACTCTGTCACATAGACAGAAATCATCTTAAATTCCACATCAATACAAGATATAAAAGTGACATCCCAAAAAAATAATCCAAGGGGAAATTTTTAAGGAAGGTATGTAATTATACCTACTTTAAAAAACTCTGTTGAAGATGAGTTAATACTCCAAAATAGCATTAGAAATGCATGCAAAATACATTGAGAACTAGAAACAAATGGAACACTTTTTGTTTCTTTAAATGTATGAATATTTTAAATTTCTGATATTATCATTATTTTGAAATTTTATGAGATGGTGTTTCTCAATGTCTTTAGTACCTAATGACTCAATTAATTGCTTAAAATTTTTACAGTTTTGTTCACTGTGTGTATAGGCAGATCATTTGGAGATGAAATATACCTAATTAGGAATTAAACTCATTTTACTAAAGTCAACGTCAGGATTATAGAATATGTTTGCATATATAATGCATAACGCCCACTCACATCTATATACAAATACATGTATTTCCTTAAATGATTTAGTTCTTGAGAAGAATGAAATGCCCCCAAATCAAATGTTAACCTTTCAGAAAAAGTATTATTGATTTTAATAATGAATTTAAAAAATTAGCTTCCTTTTTTCTGAGAGAAAAAATATGTAAATAATTTCTCTTTAACTGAAATAACATTTGAAACAGGATGAGGATTTTTTCCAACATTTTCATGACACTGATGAATTGTCAGAAAGATGCTGAGATAAAGCAGTATTTTTGAAACAGTGTTAATAAAATGGTCATTATTCATTACTGTATTTTATTCAACTTGGAAAAAAAATGTACCAGCTCCATTCTGCTCACTGTTAACAATCTTGGAATCTATAAAAGTATAATATTTATGTTTTCTTTATTTTATTTCTCCTTGTGTATTACAGGTTTCTAATAATTTTAGTGACCTCTAAATAAGGTTTTCCCAGCAGGGGAATTTTTTTTTCTGCCAGGAAATAACTAACCCTAGGTCATCATTACTTAAACAGGTAGATGATTATATAGCTAAGGGGGGAAAGAATAAGAGGGGAATTTTGCTTTTTTAATGATTGAAGGGTATTTTCTTAAACTAATATAAGATACTTTGTATTTGTCATCTCTCTTTATTGAAAGTACATTAGCTGAAGTTCACTGCTGAGTATATACCTAATGGAAGGAATAAATCTTTGAACACCATGGAGAGTACGAATTTGGCTGTGACCTGTGCAACATCTCAAGGTTAATGGATAGAAAAGTTATAATTCAATGCTAACCCTTCTATGTCCTTGAGTCATAGGGAAGCATGGACTTTATAATTCAAACTCTGATTACACCCCTATTCCGCTATTTATTTCAAGTTTGTCAAAGTACTTCATGATTTTGATAATAAAATTATTTTTCTATATAGTTTAGACAATACTTTAAATTTTATAGCATTGTTGGAGATCATGTTAGTTGTACAGAATCTAGTATATTTTCTTGTAATAAAAGTTCAGTAGATGCTGTCTTTCCCCTTTGTTGCTATTAGACTGAGGGCCCTATATTGACACCTAGTGTACATAAATTAAGAATAATGCTGATGACATGGTTATTTTGTGATGTTCAGGACTTTATGTTTCTAGAGATACTGGCTACCTTTACTCTTTTAATATATTTTGTGTGGGGGATAAAAAACATAGGCTGACTTTACCCAATAATTTTAAAATAATTATAAAGATTCATGAGGAGCACTTATGGACTAAATGTTTGTGTCTCCCCCAAATTCATATGTTGAAACCCTAACTCCCAATGGGATGGTATTTAGAGATGGAACGTTTGGGAGGTGATTAGACCCTGAAGGTGGAGGCTTCATGAAAGGGGTTAGTGTCCTTATAAGAAGTGACACAAGAGATATTGCTTCCTCTCCCTGCTGCCCACCACCTGAGGACACAGGTTTGCTATTTGCAAACCAGGAAATGGGCTTCCACCGAACACTTGATCTTTCTCTTCCAGCATATACAACTGTGAGAGGTAAATGTTCGGTGCTAAAGCCATCCAGTCTACAGTATTTTGTTATGGCAGTCTGAACTAAGACAGGAATACTTCCAAAAATCAGCACCCCAGGTGTGTTTTAAAGGGAGATCTATCTTTGGGTTCCAAGCTAAAATATGCTTTGAACAGATTATGCATGCCAGTGTATTCAGAAAGGGAAGGATTCCACTCACATTTTAGGATTTGGGAATTTTACCCTGTGAAATTAGGAATTTCATTCTACAAACTTGGCTGAGTCAGCAAACACAGTCTTGGTGTCCCAGCGCAGCACTCACATGAATATCTTGAAAGAGAATTCTCATTTCTGGTTTTCACCTGTCGCCTAACCAGTGTCCCACACATGCTAAAATTGTCGTTAATACTTCAGTGAAATGAATTTTGAATATTCCACTTTAGGGTAAAAAGGGGTTTACGTGAGTGCTACTGCCCTGGGGCAATGGGAAAACTGAGGGAATGAAGATCCTACGCAGCCTTTTTTCACAAGAAAAACTCCACTTTCCTGTATACACTGACTTTCTTCATCAGGTTTTGCATGAAGAAAGGATTCTGATGCTATAAAAATGTTAAAAACCACTGTTTTAGATCATCAACCAAAATGTATATGTTAATACATAAACCAAACAAATTAATAGGTACTGAAAAAATTAAAAGCAAAGTGTTGTCACCTCTTTACTGTAATATTTTAAAACATCAATTACTAATCCACAGTTTCAAAAGAAAATATTTCAAGTTTTCTATTCCCAATATTTTATATTATTTAAGCGTAAGGGGAAGTTTTTCTCATGACCAGATACTATTAATACTAAGATAAGCCATATAAAATTGCTATTTTATAGGTTGAAAGTGATAGACTGTTGACAATCTCGTATAGTTCTTTCTACTGCACCCTGCCGCGTTCAGGAACAAAGGTCTGCAGGCACAGAAAGGAACCTTACTCCAAAGCTGGATGGCAGGGAACATTTGGGGAAATATTCATAGATAGGTGCCATATAGCATTGTAGATCCCCTTTATTTAATGCAGTTCCTTAAATATGAGAGAGGGGAGCAATCTTAGGGCAGGAGGGTAAATTTTTGTTAATTTTTCAAATTTTCAGTAACGGCTGACTGAATCAACAGCACGACTATTTTGGGGCTAGTACTGAAGCTTCCTCAAGGCACTATTGCTTTTGTTTTTGTTTTACAAGAAAGCAAGAATGCTTTTCCCAGAACACAATACAACTCTTCTTTTAAGTTGATTTAAATAAATTTAAGTCAGTTAATGCAGGGAAGTTATTTCACATTGCTTAGGTCTCACTTTGAAATACTGTGTATACTTATGGAAAATCAAAGGCATTCCTGTCATTGTACATTACATGCTATATCGTTTATTTCTTTCCTATATTTTGGATTTATTTCTCCCAGTTAGCTTTAAATATTAAGCCTTTAAGACATTCTTATTATTATTATCATTTTCTGGTCCTCTACCTCTCTTACCTCCTGTCTAACTCCATCCTACATATTTAATATTGGAATGTAAAGGTTTACCAATGATTTAACAAAAGAAAAAAAAAAGAAAAGAAAAACTTATTTAAATTAGTTTTTGGGTATGAAAACAGAATGGAAAAAGTGAGCAAATATATGTTGATTACATTTGGACTTTTTCCTAATGAGTATCATATGTATTTTCCCCCTTTGATGTGGTATGAATAAGTGAATATCCAAATGAATGAACATCATAGACATGCTCTTATCTATAATAATTGTTAAAAGCTACCGTATAGATACATTCAACCGAAGTTTCACAGCTATCCCCTCTTACATTAGAAAATCTAACAGTGTTTCTAAAACTTGCTCTTATTTCTTGCTTTTGACACTAATGGGAGTTTTCAGTAAAGACTTCAAGTCCAATTGATGCATGAGCCTCGGAGTTCTCCTTAATTGTGTTTGTAAATTCAATAGCTATTATAGAAAGAGACATTCTTGGCTGCACTTTACAAAAATTATTATACCTCCTAGACCATACTTTATTCATTCTTAACCTCTATGTGTTTTAAAACTGTCTTGTGTTATGAGTAACTCAAAAATGTATACTTGTCTCTCACTGACTTTGGAAGTTTTTGTTCTGTCACATGTTCCTCTGATAACTCAATCCATTTTGTCTAAATCTAAAATGATGATGTTGAGAATCTACCAAAAAGAATGAAGTTAATTCTTTGTATGCAAAAACACAGTAAGGGAAATAGAAATAAACAATGTATTTTGAAATTTTTTTGAAATAAATTCTTAATTGAAAGAAATAGAAAACATGCATTTAAATTATTGCAAATTTATATTCATAATATAATTGCATATTACAGATTGGCATTTGTCCAATATTAGGGAACATTTTAAGTCCTAGATCTTCCCAAAGCATTCTCACTGTATGTATGTATGTATATAACAGTCAAATGGAAGAGTGGGTGAAAGAAATAATCTTGGTGTGTTGGAGGAGCAGTACTCCTTGTAAACATAGTCCTTTTTGTTATTGCCTCTGGCTGGGGCTGCCTGGCCACCTGTATAATGTCCACGTTGCCCTCAACTTGTCCACCCTGTAGGCTGACCACTGATGCTGCCCTCAGCCACAGAAGATGAATGTTCAGAAACAGCTGGCTATCTTTTATAGGGTGCACAGCAATGGGAGAAATGGGGAGCAGTGATCGACTGCAGGGCTTTTCTGTTTCCCCAAACATGCTGTGCTTTCATTTCCCCATTATGACACAAGGAATCAGCTAGGCAATTTTTGAGATTTCAAAATTACAAGTGGCAGCCTCAGGCCCCTATTTTGCTAGATTTCCTCTGAAGCAATTTGCTCTTTTCTACTTCCTCCTACTTTAGGAAGCATTTGGAAGGGAAATGGGAAGAACTGAGGGTGTCATCATCTGATTGCTTGCTCTTCCCTCCCACTACCTATTTCCACTCTTCCAGAGATTGGATCTGTCTATTAAGCTTCTCCTTGTTTCTCTCTCCAGTATGACTTTGTATCATTTAGGGGTGCTTTTGGCTGTGTTTTTTGTTGAAATACCCTAGTAAACAAAATCTCAGGCAAATGATCGTGTGTTAATCATTTTCTGGGAAGAATGCAATTCCTGGGAGGCAGGAATGATGGGACAGGGAAGTGAGATGGAAAGAGGGAAATGTCTTAGAGAATTTGCTGCAGAATTAACCACAGCATCAATCCCAGCTAACCACCCATTCTTGCCAGATCCTTACAGGGACACAAGATGATTACCAATGATCATCTTGAGATGTGGAATGAGAGTGGAATGCATGCACGTGGGTGAAGCATGACTGAGTTTGCTGACAAGTGACACAGGAGACTAAGAGGAACTGTAGCGGAGCAGCCTCATTATTAGCAACAGATATGGAAAAACCCCGCTCTCTACAACATAAGATGGGTGTTATTAGTTAAAACCCTACTCTGTCCAGAATGAAAGGATGCATGAATCTGGACAGATGAATAAACTGCATCTGTTTCAGCCTGCCATTAGCATAATTCAGATCTACTCATATACTCTGAGGAGACTGGGATTTCACCATGACACAAGATATCCTGACCTCTCCCCTGAGGAGAGAGGAAAGATTCAGTTCTTTGAGGTTGTGCCTAGTTGTCATCTAAATCCAGTATTAGCAAATTAGGCCCATGGCCAAACCCAGCCACAGAGCTGTTTTTGTGTGTCTCTGAGCAATGGCTTTTACATATTTAAAGACTGGGGAAAAAAGAAAGAAAAATCTTTGATAGAGACCCATAAAGACTAAAATATTTCCAGTATATAGCTCTTCAAAGAAAAAGTTCACTAATCCTTGCTCTAAAAACCGAGTAAAGAGGTTATAGCAGGCTAAGCCCCATTAGTCCAACTAGTGCTGAGATTGCAATTAATTTTCATCTTTTCTCTGACCCCCACTTTAGCTGGTCTGGGTTGCTTGCATGTGAGATGACCTGGAGTGTGCTTTGTTCTCCACGGTCCTATGTGAACCGGGAGTTGGATGGGAAACCACATGTGAATCGTGTTCAGTTTCTAATTGCCTAAAGGAGCAGATTTTTGAGCGTAGGCTCATTTTAAGAGGTGGACACTCATATTGGTTTGCTGTTCAGACTCAAGATTTTTTATCAGAATTGTTTTCTCAATCATTTATGGAGATTCCTGAATATTTGCATGTAGTGAACATAAAGGCTTAAAGCTAAATGTCTAGATAAAGTCCACAAGACCGATGACTGTTTATGTCCTTCCTCACTGGCTTCTGCGCCCTGCCATTCTCCTAGCTCTCAGCTTAAGAGCCTCTGCCCTGGACGATTCAAACAATTGCTTGCCTCAGCGAGGGGGAACCAGTCATTCAGGTAGTCTTTGCCAATTTTCTTACCCCTTTGTCTGGAAGAGAATAATTAACACATAGCATGGGAGAAAATTAGAACTCTAATCCTACCAGTATTTTCCCTTAATAAGTTTTTTTTTGGGGGGTTGCTTCCTCTTGAATAAATCATAGTTTGAGATATAAAAGGTGGCTCTTGCTTGCTTTTCTCTACAACTTTGAATTCTGTATTTTGGGTCTTTCCCTTGAGGACTCCATTAGGAAAGTCTTAAGCTGCTTCTGGTAGAAATCCATGTAACAGCGACTTATGCAGATACTTAAGCAAAACTCTTTTTCTCACATAATAACTCTCTCTAGATTGGTCCTTGCTAGTATTTTTTCTTAATTAATTTAAGAGCTCAGTAACTTTCTGGTCTGCTTCCTAGATACTGACCTTTTGCTTTAAGTATATTGCCTCATTATGAAAATGTTCACACACACAACTGCATTCCAGAGAAGGAAGAGAGGTATTAGGAGACAGAAGGATTCCCTTTTTACCTGGATACTACCAAAAATGTTCCCAGAAGTCCACAACAAACTACTCCTGATACATTACTGAACTGCACTGGATCACATGCAGTTCACTAATGTACATGTATCTCTAATTATTTTGCCTCTTTTCTGCTGTCATTATGCAAGTCATCAATAAGCCCACACCCTACACCCCTAACACACCTCCCTTGAGGAACTGTGAAAATAAGTAATTGTCATGATCGGCTAAGACCAATGAGGAGGTACCACATGGGACAGGGTATAGGTCACCCTAAACAAAACTGAAATATTTTTAATAAGAAACAAAAAGGAAGGGCCTGGTATGAATGGTATTATGCTTCAGGAAAAATCTCTTTTCTGGGTTCACTGGATAACTTCCTGACATGTAAAAAAAAGCTCTTTGAATTAGACAAAGCCTATTTTTCTCTGGAAAATCCTTACTGATTAGATCATAATCACAGTATGAAATGAGAAAGCATCAAAATGGACAATTAAAAACTGAGCAGTACATTTATTATTGTACCATTACTGCTCTTTCTATGATATACTAGAACCTGTTGATTTAGTGGCTAAGGCTGTAAACAACATTATGAATTAAAGAAAATGAGAATATCTCATTTCATTTTTTTTCAAAATATTATACCAATTGCTATGCCTTAATGACTACCAATGACAGGCAGTATAACTTGAGAATGAGAATTGTATTTGAGGATAATTAATTTAAGAGCTCAGTTAATTTTTAATCATTAGTACACCCTTTGAATTGTTGTCCTAATGGACGTGAAGGAAATGCGTTTTGATTCTTATATTGCCACCTGGATACCATTATGATCATTACTAAAACTCTGTGGGTATAAAATAACATTCTGTGGGCAGGCAGCTGCTACTGTACACAGCAATTAAAATCTGACCTTGACTTCATATCATCCGATTTCGTTCAAAGAGCTCTTCTAGGCTAGAATAATGCCAGATTTCAGTAGAATTTGACAAGAAGGATATTACACATAAGGGAAATGCTATAAATGGAGAGAAAGAGAGAGAAGAGAGGAGACCGTTAACAGCCTTACTGTGTTTAACTTGTGAGAAAATAGATTATTTCATTATTCTTTTGTAAGAAAGCAGACCCGTCAAATAATCCTAAAATGAACAAGAGCATATATGTATAATATCATTTGCTTAAAAATCACAATGTTGAACTTCATCTGTGCCTTGTGCTGCTGAAAAGCAAAAGGGGGTGAGAAATCCAACCCATCCCTCTAAGGTCCTGGGAACACTGCAAAGAGCCGCCGTTTCTCGTATGACCTGGGTAAGACGTGTCCCCTGGTTTCTCATGACAAGAACAGACACAGAGTCCCATATTTTGTTTCATAAATGACTAGTTGAACTATTGGTCCTCCCTCCAGTCTGGATAAATGCCTGATAATCTGACTTGATCAAACTTCAATTAGGCTTTCTCCTCCAGAGAATTCCTTGCAGTCAGGCAAGCGTCCCGGCCCTGCTGAGGATCAGATGACCCCAGAAAAGATCATCTCCTGCTCAGCTGTGTGGTCATACCACCTGCTGACCCACTCAGCCCCCTCTGCCAGACCTCTGACTTAACAGGTCCTGTGGCTGGAGTGTCCTCCCAATACTAACAGTCTCAGTATTGCAACAGTCTTTTCGAACAAAGCCTCTCCTGCGTAAGGGGAGATTTGTTTTTTATTGGCAACAGAGAAGTTCTGTTGTGATGAAATGTGCTGGTCTTATTGATGACTTGTGTAATGACAGCAGAAAAGAAGCAAAATAATTGAGGTACGTGTATCATTGCATACAGATAATATTTTGGAATGTTCTTAACTAGCAGTATTTACATTTGGAAGTATTAAATGAAAAATGTCAATTTATTTGAAAATAAATTATAAGAAGGTCTTTCTCAAAAGTAATATTGAGAAGGCAGGGGCGATGGTGGTGGTTACAAACAGAAAGAAATCCCTGCTGACCTATAGCCCTCCTAATATGGGAGTAAATATCTGTGTGTGCACAGAGAGGAGCTACATTAGGAAAAAGTAGTGATTGTAGGCTTTACCAGCTAATGGAAGGGAAGATATCTTAGGACAGTGTGAAGATACTCCTTTCTAATCAGCTAAGTAAGTCTTTCCAAGACCTACAGGTTATTGCAAAATGATGGGTTGTTTTGAAGTGGATTGGGACTTAAAGTATTGTATCTGTTTAACTGGAATTTCTTTATTCAAGATCAGAGATTATAAAATTATCATAAATATTTTTTATGAGAGGATTTAGGTTTTCTGGTGGACCAGAACACTGTGGGCCCCAAACAGAAATGCTAGAAGGCAAATTGCCACAAAACAGTCTGGCAAGAGCCTCTGAAAATCTCGTTATTTTGCAAAGTCATTATTTTAGAAGAGCTCTGTGCTGTGATAATTAATAGGGGTGCTCCCTCTAAAGGAAGTTTGTCTAATTGAAAGATAGGGGAACATTCATCACTGTATGCTTCTTCTCCTTCAGTCATAGGAAATGTTGAAAATTAGTTGGACTTACCAAAAATACACCATCAGCAGAATGGCCCATGAAATTCGTAACAGAAGTGCTATTACTGTGGGCAGTATTCTTTTAGAAAAAGCATGCGGGCATCTGTTTGGGTGTGCGTAGTCTGCATACCTTGAGCAGGAAGACTTTTATAATCAGGAATGAAATTCATTAGACTCCTTAATGTAAGTTTCTAATAAATTTCCAACTAGTTAAATTTTTTTTATTTTATGGTATTTTAAACATTGCCTTATTTTATGTGACTTTACACCCTTGTTTTAATGTGAAAGGAAGCTCTTTTATTTGTGAATTCAGCATTTTGCATAGGAGTTTTATAATGTAGTGGTGACCATATCACCTAATTCTCGGCAGAAGATGAGGTGCCCCGTGTTGTTGCACTACATTATGAAGACAGAATGATCAGGAATAAGATGAATAAGAAGACATCTCTGTATTGTGATATATACTAAGCAATGTTCCCTTAAAGTAATCATTTAGCCAATATCCTGTAGCGTGTACTCATTAATATTCCTTGCTTAGATCATCCCTGAGTCTATTCATCATACAATTTTATTTCTGGAGGGAACTACAAACTTTGAAAATAAGAAGGTAGGTATTGAATTTTCAAAAGAAAAAAAGGAAGCATCGAAAATAAATTATGAAGTCATGAAATCAGAATTAATGTGTGAAGGAATTGAAATAGTTTTATCTACCTGAGGAGTTTTCAGGTTTCTTCATGCTCAATGCACAAGCCATGAGGCCTGGTATGACCAATAATGTAATATACATTAAATAAATCTTTAATACATTTTTTTCCCTTTGTACCTAATCAAGGACATTGCTGGAAAAAGTCTCCACTTAACCACACACACAGCACAACCCATCAGCCTACAAACACATTGTTAATTCTCCAAATCTGAACAAATAATATGAGGCCCCATTCCTTATTAACTGGTGCCTCATTTCTCTACTGACAAGTCACACAAAAATACGTATATTTAAAGCATCCAAATATTTTCATGTGTACATATACGGTCATGTTCTTAATCAATAAAAATTAATCTCTTTATAAAATCGAAAATAAAGGAAGTTCTGTCTGCAACTCCTGACTTGACCCACCTTTATTAAGCTTTTTATGCTCCCACTCTGCCAGAACTAGCTGAACAATATCACAGTGATCTCTTTATCAAACCAAATTTTTCAGTTCTTATGTCATATGAACTATCAGAAGCTGTGAGACAGATTATTTCATCCTTGTTCCTGATAGAATGTCTGTGTGTCACTTTCAGGGCATACTGCTCTCCCCTGGTTTTCTTTAATGGCCATTCCATGTCAGCCCCCTTTATAGATTCATTCCTATCGTCTTGCTTCTGGACATTTAACCATTCCAGTGTCTTAGTCCACTCAGACTGCATCACAAACATACCACGACTGGTAGCTTAGGTAACTCATTCATTTCTCAAGGCTCTGAATTCTGGAAAGTCCGAGATCAAGGCTACAGCAGATTCAGGGGCTGGTGAGATCTTGCTTTCTAATGCATAGATGGCTGTTTCTGCCTCTGTCTTCACATGGTCAAAGGGGTGCAGAGGTCTTCTGGGGTCTCCTGTCTGAGGGCATTGTTCTCATTTATAACCTAGGCACCTCCCAAATGCCTCACCTCCTAATGACATCACATTGGCATTTAAGATTTCAACAAACGAATTTTGGGGGGACAAACTTTCAGTCCATAGCACCCAGGTAATTTTTGGACTTCTTGAAACTCTTCATGTTTTATCCTCCCTCTCACCCCACATCTAACTTCAGTAACTCCCTTGGTGATCTAATCTCATCCAGTCTGACTTCATTAAACACAAAACCTATGACATGGAATGATAACTCTATATCCCCAGCTCAGATAATTTCCTTGAATTTTAGTCATACATATTCAAATGACTACCGAGCATCTCCATTTGGATATCTAAGAGTCATCTTAGATTTAATATCCAAGCTCCAAACTTCTGATCTTCCCACCAGACCCCCCCTGCTATGATAGCCTATGCCATTTCAGCTAATCGATTACATCCTTCCAGTCTTGCTGGTCATAAAGCTAACATTCAGTCTGGGTCTCTCAAGACATCCCGTATTCCATTTGTCAGCAACGGCTCCCTGCCCTCCCTTGAATGTACGTATCTGTAGAAATGGTCTGCTTCTCATTATTTCCATTACTATTACCCAGGTCCATGCCACACTGTGATTATTCCTTTCATGGATTATCAGCAATAACTTTCTAACCTGCCCCCTCTCTTTTACCCCCATAGATCATTTTCTACACAGAAACATGATTTTTCCATGTAAACAGCATCAAAAACAATAAGAGTTGTCAAAGTGAAGTAAAATATGTCCATTTTTTAGAAACAGATTTGTAGCCTGGGATACCATACTGAAGGTCAGTGGAATAAAGACTAAAGCAAAGACACAAAAGGGCATAAATCAGGAAGGAAAAAGTACTTAGTGTGTAGATGAATAGGTGTACTATGTGAGCAAAGGGAACTCCAGGAGGAGGAAAAGAAAAAGATGAAGGAAAGACAAGTACACAGTAGAAGTTTTTTTTCTAAGCTAGCTAGGGAGATGGAGGTCTACAGACCAAAAATTTTTTTACTACATTCTAGGTTGGAATGATGAGAAGAAACCTGTATGTGGACATATTTTGATAAAATAAATACACTAAAAGGAAAATATATAAGCCTTGGGACAATAGGAATAAGTTACTCACAAATGAATAATGGCAAGAATTTGATCTTGGGCTTCTCATAAGCAAAACTAAGAGGCAGAAAATAATAGAACGACATGCACAGAAACTAAGAGCTGACCGCAAGAATCATTGCATTCATGCATCCAAAGTTGGGAGACAGATCCTAGAGGAGAGGCAACTATTTAGACACGCATGTGTCCCACCCAAGGTAATAGAGAGAGAGGACTACACCAAGCCACAAATTAATACAAACATTAATTTATAGATCAGAAGATACAGAGGGACAGAGGTCAGTGATAAGTCATGCTTCTTTAACTACTAGACAGATCAACTTCTATCTGAAAGAATATTCAGAGACATGCCAGGAATGTGTGATACAAGGGTTGAATAGGAATTCTTGAAGTAGAAAAGACAAAGAAATTCATGATAATATTCTAGAAACAAAAAGACCAGCTGCCTTAGGAAGACCAACATTGAGGGACAGGTGTCAGACAAAGGAAAATGTCTCCAATAAACAGATGGAGGGCAGTGGCAGACATGGAGGAGGGCGGCAGGCTGAAAATGTTCAAAACATTCATCTTGTAGAGCAGAAAAGGAAGAAAAAGAAGGTATTATTATTATAATAGTTGCTCTCTTTTCTTTTTTTTTTAAAAGACCTTAAAAGAATGTGTTTAATTCTGGGCACTTAGGAAGGATGCATAGCTAATAATTATATGGATAAACTAGAGTATAATTCTTAACTAATAAAGGAAAAAATAAATAAAACTGGATAAAACCTTTAAAATGTACAAAGAAAATGATTAAATAATAAGATAAAGGATAAATAATAATTCCAATAAAGCAGTAAAGCTTTCATCATTACTTATTACACAAATAAATTCAAGAGGAAACTGCTGAAATATGCTTGATAAAGCTGAGATAGTGTTCCTAGTAAAAATCTTTAGTGATTTCTTATCAAACTAAGACTAGAAGGAGACTTCCTCAGATTGGTAAAGGACATCTACAAAAAAACCTACAGCTAACATCATATGTAATCAGGAGAAACTAGAAACTTTCCCACTAAAATCAAGAACAAGAAAGGATGAATAAGTATAGCAGGGGGTATTTAGTGTAGTAAAACTATTCTTTATGACAGTGTAATGTGGATATGTATAATTTATATATTTGTCAAAACTCATGGGATGTACGAAACCAAGAGTGAACCCTCATAAACTATGGACTTTGGGTGATAATATGTCAGTGTAGTTTTGGTTGTAGCAAATGGTTATATTTGGTATGGGATGTTGATGGTGGGGGTCTGTGCTTGTTTTGCGACAGGGAGTTAAGTCTGTACTTTCTGCTTAGCTTTACTGTGAACCTAAACTACTCTAAAAAATGTCTGTTTTAAAAAAAGTAGTGATATAGTAGTAGAAAACTACTCATCCAAGATAAAGACGATACACAAACATTCCACTGCAATTGTGTTTACCCTAAATAAAAAACCCTCAAGCTGTTAAAATTAAGTTGTAAATTAGAGATGTGTGCCTCATTCTCATTATCTAATAGTTATTCTAGGGAGTCTAGTAAATGAAACAAAAAATAAAATGAAATAGTCTTTTTAAAGATTGAAGAAATGAAAGAAATGTACATTTGTTTTTCTGGCAAACATGCAAATGAACTAGAATTAATATACTGGAGATAATTCCAATAAGAAAGAAGATCATATGGAGAAAATAAAAATTATGTTTAAGATCTTTTATTTATAGTTGTGAAATGGAAACTCTATTGGTTAAAGAGGTCAGTATGTGGGTGACTGTCTAATCTGATATTATGTATGACTTTCATTATCTCATGTTCCCCAGAATGTATATTGATATATCGGTGTCTTACTTTTGATATATCTTCAATCATATTAAGAGAGGCAACATCTCTAAAGCAAAAATCATAGGGTTGAACATTTACTATCTTTTGAAATGACATGGTACTCCACATTCACAAAGAAAAATAAACTCTCTTTATGCTTCATTTAAATCAAGTTGCATTTTACTTGTTTTTATTTCAGTAACTCTTCCTTTTGAGTGTGACTGAGCAGCTAAGGGTCCCTAAAGAATTAAATAATGGATCGAGACATTGTGATTTCTGAGATAGTGTGTTCACTTAAAGCTGTAAGAGAACACTTCATAGAACAAAAGGGTTCTGAATATTATTGCTGGGGTAGTGGAAAGAGCCCTGGATTAAGTGTAAGGATTTTGAGATTCTAGTACTTTTTAAATACCAGCTTTCTTATTTGCATAATGCAAAAACTACCTTCCTACCAGTGCTGCTATGACATTAATTAGTATGCTATAATTCATTGCATCTAGGAAGCTGTCAGTTTTAAAGAGGGACCATCATTTATGCATTACTAAAAAAATAGACAACCAATTAAACTATGAGAAAAAAACTTTGAATTTTTATTTTATATATGAAAAATTCATTTAGACAAAATAACTTTAGTGTGTCTCCAATAAGGAATATATTATTTTTCTGTTTCCATGATTTTATGAATATCTTGTAACTTTTCATTTCAATGTGAGCCAATATGCTATTTTTAAGACAATTTGAAACAAATGATTTCATGTGTTTAATTCAAATAAAGCACTTTTTTGATTCAATCGACTTGCCAATGCTACGAAGAGCAATGACCAGATCTGTGCATGTGCAATCAGGGATGACCATGATCATACCAGCCACCTGGGCAGGAGCAATTGTTAGACACCGAAGATTTTAGAACACATTCAGTTTCAGAGAGGACAAAATGGTCCAATGATACATAGAATGAGCAATATTAAATGCAATTCGAAGATATAACTAAAGAGTTAATTTCAGGGGTGAGATAGGCAAGCAACATTAAGCACAGATGGTGAGCATGGTATTGTGACAGTATCTATCTCAAATATTGTAAGAATTATATGACATACTCTTATATATTTACTGAGGGTCTCTTCCATATGTTGTCTTATTTAATCCCCTGACCCTTCCCCGCAAAACTCTGGATTATATGAAGTTATTTCATTTATTTTACAAATGAGAAGCTGGCTCTTGGACTCATTAGGGGACTAAGATCATATAGGCATTAAGTAGCAGGTATAGCAGAGGTCTTTCTATCTGTAACACATCACAATTTTCTTTAACACGTGTACTAAATTATCCAAGATCTAATATTATAGGAAAAAATTTGTGCTTCAGTAGAAAATTATTCATTGTCCAGAGGACATTCCTGAAGTTTTTCTGTTGCTGATTATCTGGGAGTTATTCTATAACTCTGAAATTACAGAAAACTTTTAGCAGGGCAGATAGTTTTTGCCTATAAATGTGCAAATTCTGTCTTGCCCAGTAGAAGTTCCAGTGACTTCCCTTCTTAAGTGTTGAAGAAGCTAATATGCTAATATTGCCTCCATTTGCACATTCTTTTCAATATTCCTTATCTATAAATATGCCTTTTCTATGGCTTCTCATTTGAACTGGTTATAGCATCCATGTGGTACCTTGAGTTAAATAAAATCTTCAACACGGGTTCATTTTTATATCTTTATGATACTCATTCCTTTTTTTGGTAATTTGTCTTTTAACAATAGCCATTAAAATATTACGCTATCATTTACTTATTGAACAAATAAATATGCAGTTTTA
Source organism: Manis pentadactyla (assembly GCF_030020395.1). Taxonomy (NCBI): domain Eukaryota; kingdom Metazoa; phylum Chordata; class Mammalia; order Pholidota; family Manidae; genus Manis; species Manis pentadactyla. The sequence goes on along the minus strand of NC_080024.1, from coordinate 148,822,969 downwards.
TTTTTGTATCCTGACTTAAACCTGTATCTATGTTTCATCCATCTCAAAAATGTTAATGAAGCCAACTTGCCTAGGGTGGACCTGGGTCAGGAGCACAGAGAACAAATGTACTTTTCCACCAACTCTGTGACCCTGGAAAAAAATGAAATATTTGTTAAACTAGCTGCTAAATTCTGCTGTTCTTTACACTCTGAACAGTAAGTGCGTGCATTCTCAAAAGGTCCACTGTTGGGATTCCATCACACCTCGAACAGGCTTACTTCCTTGTAGAGCCACATAATTATTTGTATCTTTAAAATTAGTAGCAATAGTAATCCAAATTTCTTGAACTTTATTAATTCTATTTTTTAATAAGTAATAAGAAAAAATCACGGCAGGCTATGATTACCATATTTGGGCAATTCCCATGCTTATAATGATAGCCTTCTGAAATAGTATGTGAAGCAGAAACATTTAATATTTAGTCTTCACAGAAAGGCTTGAATTTCAATTAATGTTTTTTAACTGAGAGTGATGGTTAAGTTTTAGCACATCATTGATTAAAACCTTTCTTCTTGACTTGTGCCTATGAGTTCAAGTTAGTTGAATCAAAATCACTTAGTTATCTTCTATGTTCAATGTAAAATCAAGGTCAGAAAAAGGTTAGAGTAAGAAATCTGATCTTTAACACTAAAACATGACTAGTTAATTATATTTAAAGCAGAAGTATTTCATTGAAATAAAACCAGGTACTCGTGGAGCTATAATGAAATTAGTGACTAAGCAAATTGCTGTAGTTAAGTAACTAGTGGGAGAATTCGCATGATATGCTAACATGAATGTATTTATCCATGAAAACTCCGCATGCCCGTCAGTTTCTCTAACAAGTTGGTCATCCTCTCCTTTTATATTTTAATATTAACTTCCCCAATGCAAGAAAAATTTGGGGTTGTTTACAAGCATTCTTAAGTAAAATAATGAAGAAAGAAAAACTTATCAATATTCTATATGCTCCATTTTTTTATTCCTATCCTATCTGTCCAGTCTCTTAGTCCCCTTTCCAGTTGCCACAATGTACTAAGTTTGATCAGTTATTGAAAGAAGAACCTGGATTAAAGTAAGTATTGGCTTTTGTTATTGAATTCCATGCAGACATTCATTTAAAAGTCAGTTTTCCTGTGAAACCATGCTGAGACTAGTGTGTGTTTAGTGGTCACATATTAATTTGTATTATTTTGCATTATGAGACCATGTGGAAAACAAGACTGTGTATTTTTAAAATATTTCTGGAGCTTGATAATGTGCTTATTTATAAGATTCAGATTTTATCCACTTATCTTGGTGTTATATTTATTAGATTTTATGATAAATTCTCTCTCTTATTCCTGGACTCCCATAGTGAGTTTCCATGATTTAGAAAACAGGAATGAATAATGTTGGTCCGGGATCTAATAATCTATGAAAAATATGTGTCTGGTCCTATATCTCTTTGGCAAAAAGTATATTTATGTAAAACTATTTTAGCTACCTCAAAAATAACACCTTTTGCCATATACATCTTCAAAATTTTATGTCAGTTACTAAGAACAATGTACTATTTATCTTAGGGAGAAAGAAATCTTAATTAAACAGAGTAATTCTCTAAATTCCTGAATTTCTGAGGCCACAATTCCAATAAAAGATAGACAAAAGATATTTTTTTACGGGGCCATTCTGATTCAACATAAGTAACACAAGAACGTGTTGTTGGACACCATTATGAGGTAACTAAAAGACCTGTAAATGATTTATCGCTGTAATACCTGTGCCAATTAGACATGCTGTTTGAATGCTCAAATATCCTTACCTTTTCTCTTAAAAGTCAATTTCAGAACCTGTCATGGGCACATGACTTTTTCCCTTTTTAGAATTTTTCACGTGCACAACGTGATTGTCTTTCCTGATCACTTTGACTGGAAAAGCCAGACCCAAGCAAATCAGAAAGCACATATTAATTCCCCATAGAGAAGGTAAAGTAAAGCATCATTTCCTGGGGTTTCTTATAATCTCCTAAAATGCTACATCCATCATGTTGAAAAGGGTACATTAGCCCTTCTAGTTCTCTTTTTCTAAAATTAGATATTTTATTTCATTTACTAAATTATCACATCAGTCAAGAAATAAAGTTAAGTTACTGAGTAACACGCTGTCCAGGATGGAATTTTAGGGCTACTTATCAATTCTTGACATTGCAGTAAGAACTCTTCTAAGTAAAGGACAAAGGTGTCATCCTGAATGCTTGGAGCTCATTCACTATTGAAGGTAAACACTCAAAAAATAAAAGGGCAAGAGCTATTCTTCTGATATATTTACCAATAACTTCAGGAATGAAAGAATTCCTAACCAACTTTTGATAGTAGCATTAGGGGCCCTGAGGTTCCAAAACCAAAAGAAAAACATTCCATGATACGAGAGAGGCACTTCTTAGGACAGATAGAGTAACACAAGGCTTCTGTGATTCCAGTTACTCCATTATAGCCTGGCCGTGCAACAGTTCATTTATCAGGAGTGCATTATGGGAGGCTGCTTTAAAATACCCAAATGATAGATACTCCCATCCCAGTTTTAGAATAAATGACTTACTGTAATGGTGGAAATTACAGCCCTTGCTTCAAAAACTTCTGGGAATATGAGCTCTCACAAGCCTTTAAACTCATTTGTCTATTTCTTATGACTTTCTTTTACCTGAAAATTCATTTTAATAAAGGTCTGAGCAGTTTTTAAATGTTAAAAATCATGTTTTCAAACACAATACCTGTGCAAGGGTAAAGATATGTGTTTTTAGTAATTAAGATATGCTCATGTTCAATAGTTACATTAACTGAATCTAAAATGGGTGACGAGTGACTTGATGGATGTGAGAAAGAAATTTCCATGATAATAATATTACTTACATTGAAATCATGACAACATGCTTCATGTTTTAAGGGACATTACAAATACTAATTATATAATGTTACCATATGAATGTATATGTATATGTAGTCATTCATCATTATTAAAACATTGTCTACTACTTTACAGAAGGAACTCTATCTTAACTATAATGTGCAAGCTTTTTTTAGACTAGAAAATCATTAACACATTGGCAACAACATTTAGTAACATTTACCAAACACTAAATATTGAACATTAATAAATAATACCTAGTGTTCATAGAAAATATTCTCTGTAAGTATTACAATTTTACAATTAGTTTGACTTAAATTAAGCTTATGGTATATTTACATGGGGGAATACTAATATGTAAATAAGTATATTGATGTTAGATATATGAAATTTAATGTATAATCTAAGATTTATTTATAAATACAATTATATTTTTTAAACCATATTTTTTCTTTTACATGTAAAATGGTGAAGCACAGGACATTTAAAAATAAAATTAATGACAGAACTATAGGTAGTGCTTTGTTTAGCAATTGGGTAATTAATTATTATGTGTTAGAAACAGTAATGACTATTAGTTTAATAGAAAAATTAATTACTTTGACCTATAGTTTACTGAAAATGCTTACTTTAGCTTAGTCTTAAAAGCATAATAAACTTGAAAGATGCGAATATTCCTGGTTAAATATAACATTTAAATATCAACAATCATTCAAGCTTGACAAATGTATCAAGCAAAAAGGGATCATGACATTACATAAGGTGCCAGGTTATAGCCAGATGTTCTTGAACACAGAGAGGAATACACATGTTTAGGGGTGAAAGAGAAATTTTGCATTTGATCCATGCAGTTTTTCAAAATAATTAATAGACAATTGATGGCACTTATTTTCCTAAATATCATTTATTCATTTATAAAGTCTGTAATAAAAGTATTTTTAAAAGATCAGTGAAATTACTTTGCCCATGTATTTCTGATTATAAAGGACTTTAATTCCTGATAAGTTTCTACCTTAACTTTTCTCAGAAAACCCACCAAGTATGAGCTTTTTCCATTTATTTTGTAAAGTGCCCCTTGTAGCTTGGGAACAATTGGTACCTTGCCGGGGCTGCTGTTTTCTATCTGGATTTCTGAAATCCTGTAGTATGTGTTCATTTGTATCTGGCTTCTTTCTCGTACCATTGCATTTGGGAGACACATCCATGTAGCAACAGTTTTTTTATTTTCATTACTATATGGTATTCCACTGTGTGAGCACATCTCCTTTTACTTATACATATGTCATCGATGACAATCTTGGTTGTTTTCAATTATTTTGGTGTTTTAAATAGCTGTGCTATTAACATCACTGTGTACAGGAGTACACAGCTCTGCTGGGAGCATACCCAGGAGTAGAATTGCTGTAGGGATGTGATCTGTATTAGTAGATAAGACCCAACTGTTTCCAACAAATAGGTATAAGACTTCCAAGTGCTCCACTTTCTTTACAACACTTGAATCATCAGACTTTTTTTTTTTACATCCATTCTAGTGCAGTGGTATCTAATAGTTTTAATTTATATGTCCCTGAATATTAATGAAATTGAACTCCTTTTTATATGTTTAATGAACATTTTGTATTCACTTCAGTGAAGTAAGTGTTCAAATATATGCCTATTCTGAGGGTGGGGTTGCTTGTCTTTTTCCTATTGATTTACAAGTATTCTCTATGTATTCTGCATATAAGTCCTTTGTGTATTATGTCTGTTACAAAAAATAGATTCTACTGCCTGCTTTGCACTTGCACTTTCTTAATGGATTTTTTTGATGAACAGAAGTTTCTGAGTTTAATGTAATAGAATTCATGAATATTTACTTTGTGATTATGGCTTTTTTCCCCAAAACCATGCAAATATTCCTCTCAAATACACTGAATTTTTTTTTCTCTTTCTTCCTTTTCTCTCTGCTTCTGCATCTCAGGGGTTTCTCATGGTTTATTGTTGTTTTTAGTTCTTAGATTTCAGCTTTACAGTCCCTTTATAGTTTCTCCAATGTTGAGTTTTGAAGAAAGAAGCAGGCAGCTTGCTAATTTTTCATATTGGCAAAAAATTTTTGAAGATAATATTCATTTTAGGAATTCTGTTCCTAATAGAACACATTGCAACAGTGATTATTCTAACATTCACTTATCACTCACCTATTATATGTCAGAAAGCAGGGATAAATGATGAAAATATGCCATAATTTTAAGACATACCTTCACTATCAACCCACTTACGGAGAAATACATACAAACAAAAAAGATAAAGATTCAAATGCAATAAACTGTGTATGTGGGTGGGAATTTAGATGTGGGGCATCGTTTAGCCAAGCCTTATTAGATTGGAATGTTTGAAAAAGACTTCTAGAAAATAAGATTCCTCATTACTTATGACTTGATGATATTTCTTGATATTAATTCCCCAGCTGAGGAAGCTTGATGGGAGAGCAGGTGGAGAGTTGGCGTGAGCTGTCAAACACAGGGCTATGTGGAGAAAACCTAAGTCCTGAAACACCAAATAGAAAGGATTCCCTCAATTCTTTCATTTCTATTAAGAATAAATGAGCTTTTAAGACATAATTAATGCAATTCCTCTAAGACCCAATGAGAATTGCATTAGGGCAAATAAAAAAATCACTTCATTTCTAAATTATCATTTAGTCATTTAATGTTCACCCGATAACTGTTACTGAGTTAATGGCACCTATTTTTTGCAACACTCGCTCAGTTTCTTTCTCTGCAACATATACCCATTGTATATATTATTGTATTGCTTCTCCCTCACTAATTAAGTGGTAGCCATAGTGAATTCTCACTGATGTTTGACTGATAATAGGGCAATGTATGAAAGAAGAAGGGGGGAAGACAGTTCTTTGTACTATTAGAACTCCTGGATATTAGAATCGAGCTGTGATTTGGGGAATCCCATTAGGAATAACTGTCCGTTATACTTTAAGAGTAAAAGTTGCTGTCAGCAACCTAATTATTCAGAAAGGCTCCTTTTGGAGTAATCAGTCAGAAATATTCCTTCACCCTTAGTAAAATAAGGTGCTAGGAAGACAAACCATAATCTGTGAGTCTGTTTATTACTATAGCCTTTTCTCCACTTTGATGTTATCCGAATATCCTGTAATCAAATGAATACAAATTTCAATCAAATCATGAAATTGCAAAGAGCCATGAAATGTCTTACTATATATCTAGTTCTCTCACAAGTCCATTTAAATGTGATAATCTTTCTGTTTTCCATTTCTATGAATCCAATAGAAGTGAACGATTTAATGCTATCACAGTGATCCAGGTGAAAGGCTGAAAGACGTCGGTTTAGGACAAAAACTGTCAGAAATATGATTGTGAACTTCTCCACTTTAGAAACAAAAATTGGATTTGAAAAGACATCAAAACACATATGAACACACCAGGGGTTGATTGTGTTCTCTACAATCTTCAGAAACATATCAAAGAAAATCTAACAAGCAACTTCAAAAGCCTGTTAGCCTTACTGCAAGCTGCAGTTCAGGGAGAAAGGGTCTGTTAAAGGCCTCATGGAGGAAAATGACAGTATCCACAGAGAACACCAAGAGATTGACCTACAAACAATTTTTTGAAAAATATCACCAGAAGATAATACAAATTTCACCTAGAAATTGAAATAACACCAAAGTGCATGATGGCTACAGGGGATATAAAATAGAAATAAAGAATATAAACAGTGAGAGAAACACCCAGCCCATTGAAATTGTGTTCATAAAATATGAGAGGTTTACTATGATGTAACAAATAAACAAGAAAATGATTACAAGTATTGAACTTGAACTAAAATGTAAATAAAAGTAAGTCCAAGTTGAATTATTTTAATTAAAAATATTTGCTGAATAATATATATAAACTCATTCATTTTGTCTTCTAATTTTAAAGTTAAAAAGTTATAGGCACTATGCTGTGTAGTAGATTTTTGGAATTTGTCTTACATAACTGAAACTTTATACCCCTTAGCCATTACCTCCCCATTGCCTATAGCTAAGAATACTGTACTATATATCTCAAATTTGTTAAGAGTAAAACTTGAGTGTTCTTATTATTTAAAAAAACACCTAATAATAAAAAGGAGATCAGAAGAAACATTGGGAGGTATTTATGGCTTTGTTGGTGGTAATAATTTCAGGGGTGTATATTCACCCCCAAATTCATGGAATTATATACATTATATATATATACACTACAGCTTGTTATAGGTCAATCATACATCAGTAAAGTGATTAAAACCTAAAACCACACCAGGATTTGCCTTCCACTAAATTCAACAATAAAAATAGTAAATTTTAACAATATAAACAGGTATAAATGGTATTCTGATTATATAAAGAATGCTTGCTCATTTTTAAAAGGGAATGAAAATACATAGATAAAGTGAAAAGCATATCAGATACTCTGTTGCCCTGAAATAACTACTACTAACATACATAACTTGAGCAAAAATACATATACATGGTGAGGTGGTTTTGCACATGCTATGGATGTGCTTTATCACTTGATGAAAACATGAAGGATCGGATGCTATCGAGCCCTGGTCAGGTATCTCTTTCAGGATCCCAGAACTTCCCTCCAAGCTGTCAGAAGCATTGCCTTCTAATGGCTTGGAGCTGAGTGCGTCCCCTGAGATTGCTTTCCTTTTAACGGTGCTGTTTTGCTCAAGTCTTGACCCGCTCTCTAAACAACAGCATCCTACATTCGCAGGCTGTTTGTTGTGTATGTAAGACTGTCTGCTCCCTGGTTCTATTTGGGATGCTCCCTGGTTCGATGTGGGATATATCTGAAGGGCCTTCCAGGCTGGAAACATCACATTGGACCAGCTGAGGCCTTTGTTGTCATTATATTACAATTCAATTGTTTCCTTTTGTCCCATTATTCTTCCCTCACTCTTAGTGTTTTTTTTTTTTTTCCTGAGAACAATTCCCCAAAACTACCATCGTGCAAATATCTGAGCCAGACAGTATTTTATGGACAGTCTGCCCAAGAACACTCTACCAAGAGTGGTGTCCTTGGAACAGACTTTAAAATGGGATTTTTGAGGCAGATCACCCGCTGGCTGGTGACAACAAGGACCCCATCTCTGGTGGTGGTAAGTGGTGGAGTGACAGCCTTTGAAAGATGGCAACAGCATCATAAAATTCATGGACAGCGAAGCAGGATGAAGGACCATCGGAAGAGCATGTTGATGGTGTAATATACCAAGCTTTTGAGATGTTTGAGGGAATCAAAGTCTGAATCAAATGACTGGTGCTGGAGAATATCGACTCATTAGAAAAGATGTTGAAAGGCCAAAGTCTATTAATAACCAATTTAAGGCAAACCCAGGGAGCCTCTTTAGCAGCATAGAAAGAGATGTTAATCTTCTGCAGTTGAAGGGAAGAAAAAGACGAGCAACAGGCTCAGACTTAACAATGGGTGTCAGAGCTCCAGAGAATATTGAATCCTCAGCTTTGGCAAGCCTGCCATTTCAAGGTCAGGGCTTTAATTGAGAAGGACTGGGACTCATGGGCATGGAATGGAGCGTCATTTTCAATACACTTGAAAATCTAGAATCCTCAAACGTCATGAAACTTTGTGGCCTGGAAAGGTAACCCACTCCTTTCTGATAAAGTCTATTTTTCCCCTTTGCTTGGAGATAATACTTCCGCCTTGCAAGAAAGCATGTATCTGTATTAGGAAATAGCCCCACATCTCATCCTAATCACAAGGCAAATAATGTGATTAAGCTACAATGCATACTGTTAGAAATGTGCTGGATCTGCAGAAAGGAGAAAGAAAATATATCTGGAAGAAGTTGCAGGAGTTGGGCAATATATATTAACAGGAGCCTGGAGAATCCTTAGGATGGTGGATTGGGAGGGGGTGGTCAAGCAAAACGTTAGGTAAAGGACAGTTTATTGATAGGGAAATACTGACTCATAAAACAGAATCTAACATGACATTAAGATGGCTTTCAGGGGCTTGGGGATGTTATTGCCAACTATATGTGAAAAAAAATGCTATTATTTGCATGGCAAATGTGAAGAAAAAGATAAAAATTCTCACTGAAGTTAACATGCTAGGGTGGCTAGGGATATAAGGCTGGAAAACCTAGTAGCCAATTATATCCCATGGATACCCACAAAATACATTCTGTGGAGGGACACATCAATTTGCTAAGCAACATATACATGCTCATATTGCTGAGAATTCCAGTGTTGTCCTATACAGGCTGCAACTGCTGATGGGTGATGATTTTAGAAGATTGGGTTACCTGATAATAATGAAGACAGGAGGCCAGCAGAACAACTGAGAGCAGGTGGTGGAACTTAACATCAGAAGCCAGGTAGTAAAATGTTAATAAATTAAACTCCTTCAAAATAAAAAATGATTGTTTTTCAAAAGACATTTGTGAAAACAAAAAGGTAAGAGACAAACTAAGAGAATATATTTGGAAAGTTTACCCAGTAAAGGAGCTCATCTAGGATATATAAAGAACTTGTACTACTCAGTGACAAGAAGATAACCTAATAAAAAATGAGAAAGATGTAAACAGACACAGCAAAGATGTTAGGAGAGCATATAAACTTATGGAAAGGTATTAACATCTCTAGTCAATAAAGAAATGCAAATAAAACAACTGCACATCCATTAGTATGGCTAGAGTTAAAAAGATTGGCCATACAATATATTCATAAGACTATGGAGCTAAGTGAACTCTCTTATAGCTCTACTGTACATGACTACTTTGGATACAGTCTGGTAGTATCTTGAAGAGTTGAACATACTACCTACCATATAACCCAGCCATCCCACTCCTCTGTGTTTACTCAGGAGAAATGAAAGTATGTGTCTGCAGGAAGACCTGAGCACGAATGATCTAGGCAGCTTTATTTGTGTTAGTCAAAACCTGGGGAAAGTCCAGTGCCCATCCCAAGGTGAATGGACAAACTGATGTGTTTCAACGATGAAACCAAATACTTCTCAGGAATAAAAAAAAAAAAAAAAAGGCAAAGTATCAGTGGCTGATTTTAGACTGTTGTTGGGGTTGGCAGATGAGTGGGAGGTGGCTGCAGGACAGATGATGAAGGAACAATGGGACATTTGTGGGGGTGATGGGTACGCATTACCTGGATGATGGTAATGATTTCAAGGATGCATATGTGTGTAAAAATGTCTGAACTCATCAAATTTTGCAATTTAAGTAAGTTTACTATTGTGTGTCCCTTATACCTCAATAAAGCTGTTAAGAAAAACCAACAGTAACAACACATTTTGCCATACTGCCTAATATAGAATGTGTGTTGTATGTATCTGCCATGTTCTGGGTGCCCTTGTGTAAATTTATCTGTCTAATGTTAATTTATCTTGTATAATGTGAAGAATGTATTTCTTCATATAAGTAATAAAAAAGTTTACAATGAGGAAATAGTGTATGAAATGCGAAAAACATGTATTCCAGTAGTTATATATATTTCAGTACTGCCTGTTGTGGATAAAATGAGAGTTCCTGTGGCCAGGATTCTCACCTGGCCCTGGTTGACTAGCTCACTGCACACCTGTGGGCAATACATGACTGTTGACTCTATAAAACGAGCTCCGCCCAGGGCTCTGGGCACGACACAGTGGCAGGGCTGCAAGGCTGCAGGGGAGCAGAGCAGAGGCTGGAATGGTGGCAGCACTGAGGACAGAGGCCCAGAGGACAGCTGTGCAGACAGAGGGACCCAGAGGCAGAGACCACCTTGCTGCCTGCATACTTGCTCTACATGAATGGGATTTTAACGACTGACCTGCCACCTGGAAATAAACTTGGGTATAACCCTTTCACTCCAAGAATATTTTGCTGTCATTTTCTTTGGTCACACTGAATCCGTAGCAAACTTGCCTGGGGCTGAAACCCATTGGCAAGACACCTGTGCACAATGAAAAATGCAGATCAATTGAATTCAACACATATTAAATGACAACTCTGTGCTGATAATTCAATCAGAAGCTGGAATAAGAAAAAGGAAATGCATTTCATTTTTACAGTTATCTACTATACATAGAATATATTGAAGATGTGGCATAAATCCACCAGCTGCAAGGGAATTTTCATACCGTTGGCCATGAACCCAATGTAAATCAGATATTTTATTAGTAAAGAGTGAAAGGAGAGCAAATAGGGAAGGACAGGGTGTCATCTCTGCTGGGCACAGCCCTTTGGCCGGTAGATATCCATGCATACTTCTCTTTGTGCACTTTAAATACATTCACTATTTCCTAAAAGAAACAACCCCAAAGTCCCACCTAGCTACTTACTAAAGCAAAAACTCTAAGTAGAGATGACCCTTCCTAGCTTGGTGAACTACACAGCATTTGAAAAAAACAAAATTTTTCATAGTCTAAAATGTAAGTGATCTGACTGTAAAATGCCCAGGATGCAACAGTCAAGAAAGAACAGCATGTGGGAAGCACAATCTCCCACCAGAGCAAAAGGAGACCGGAAACAAACGGGAGCCGTGGGGACACGGGCATTTAAAGTCCAAAGCTGAGTGCAAGAGCTTAGTGCGAGCTCCGCACACGGGCAGATTTCTTTGCTTTCTTGGAGTTGCATCCTTGTCCGTTATCTTCTGCTGCCATGCCTGAGAAGGGTGTGGGACCGGGCTCCTCTGGGCGCTGTAGGTCTTGTAGTCGGCTTCCTTCTATGCCTGAAGCTTGAGAATTATAGAAATTTAGAAAATGGGCTTGTGATTTCTTTGGCAATTTAATTCCACCCAAAATTTAGCAGGCTTTTTATATATTGTTAATATCACAACTAAAGTAATCTATAGCTGGAAAAGTCTCTGGTCATTTACCTAATGGCTTGTCAACTTGTATTGAGCTGAATGTTAAATCGTGACCCCCAAAGTTATGGCCACATCCTAACCCCTGGGATCTGTAAATGTTGCCTTATATGGCAAAAGAGTGATTATTACATTACATGACGGAAGATGTGATTAAGGGTTTTTCAGTATTAAATATAACGTAAATGTTTATTGTTATTTTAAAATAGTATGCATCAAATGAACATAGGAAGAAATTAAAAGACCTATACTATTAAGTTGGTTAATAACTAAGCTTAATTAGTCTCTATTATTACTTCATGCATCTCTTCCATGTAATAAAATCATAAACTTTATGTTTTATTTTAGAGTACTAAGAAATCAGAGTATATACATAACTCAGATTCCTATTTCTGAATGTCTGTGTTTCATTCTGTTTTTTACTCTTGTCTGAACTGTTGCATTCTCTCAGCAAAGCAAAAGAGATAATGCAGTAGAATATTCTAGAATTCTCTGCATCACTAATCTACCCAATTATTTCCATTTAGGAACATATTTCTATTTGAAGTTTGATACTTTCCTGATTTTGGATTTATGAATTTGAATTTGTAACAAATGCTTAATTTACATGATAATTGCCAAATAAAACTGCTGCCCTTTATAACTATCCTAACAGTTTTTTATTTTTAATTGTATAACCTAATTCTGGCTTTTAAATAACACACAGTTGTTTTTAAACATGCACATTAATACAGAACACTAGAGAACTTTTGCATAGAGCTGTTCAATGATTCTGATAACATAGCTAACTCTAAATTGATGTTTTGTTTTGTTTTTTTACTGTTCTGCAGTCATATTTCCTGGGCCAAAATTTTGACTCTATCCCTTATCACCCAGTGATATTAGGTTACCACTATTAGGATACTTACAAAATACATGCTTCAGTTTCCTCATGTGTAAAATGAGGATTATAATAGTATTCACCTGAAAGCATTTCTATGATATGTAAATGGACTGATATTAGTAAAGTATGATGGCAAAATAGTAAACAATCTGTAGCTATTAGTCACTGTAATTACTACTGTGTAACAGGCTTATTGCTAAAAGGTATTTCCTTGAACCATCATTTTTTTGAGTACTAAATAGCATTTCTAAGGTCTTAATAGGTAATAACTTCAAAGGTCTCTTCCCAAATCTAGGTTACCTGACATCATAGCTAGTGTTTGCTTCACAATTATTGAATTATCTCTATTTCTGTATTGCAATTCCTAGAAGCTTCATGAGGTTGAATAAATAGGAAAAAAACATTTCGTGATCTTTAAAAATCAATGACTGCGTAAATGGGGAATATTCACATATTCAGTTCAAATAGGAAAATTCTTGTTAGGACTTTATCAGGATAATCACTGATTATCCTATGGTACAGCGTCATGTGCAGGAACCTGATCAGCAGTGCAGTCAGAGTAAATAAGGAAAAGTTGTTGACTGTCCTCTAAAAGCTGTACACACCGACCTAACCTTTGGGGAGCTGCTCAAGGAGATCAGTCAGATGTACAAAATCATTTATAGTAATGACTGTCAATAGTTGTTCTTTGGTAAACTGAGCTTCCTTGGAGTTATTTTCAGTTTAATAGTAGGCAATCTCTGACATGTCTTTTGTGCATTATTTGTTACAGTTTTGTCTTGCCTGAGGGTTTCAGCCCTAGTCAAGTTCTCTATGGATTCAATGAGACTGAAACATGAAAATCGGACATTCTTGGGGTGAAAAAGTTTATGCCCAGCTTTGTTCTCATGGCTGGAGGTGGACCCCTAGGATCACGCCGGCACCCAGCAGCCTGCAGGTCCGTAACCCACCTGTCTCTGCCCCCGCCCAGAGCACTGGGAGGAGCTCTTTATAGAGTGACTCAGTCAGTAACAGCTTCCTGCCTGGGGTGCGGGAGCAGTAGCCTAGCAGCAGGCCAGTTACATCATCAAGTAGTGTAGGGTCAGGTATGATCCTGGCCACAGGAACTTCCATTTTCCCCAGCATTAAGAGACTAGAACGCTTAATTCACTCTTTCCACTTGACTATCATCTCTTTAAAGTGGAGAAAGTAATGGTCCCTGCCTTCTGAAGTTTTCCCTGGGATTTCTTACACTGTCTCTGAGTGGCTAGTTATATAATAACGTGTTCATGTGATATTTTTAATATTATATTTACAGAATAATTGTATCAGTTGTAAATTTTGTGTAGTTCATTTCCATTGTTCATATTAGTTGGTGACAACAGAGATTAGTTGAACCAGGTGGTCATGGAGGGAGGGAGGCCACTTACTAACCCTGTAATTTTGAGTAAGTTAGTGGAAGCCTCAATTTTTTTACCTGTAAAATGGTGTTAATAAATGTGATGTTTAAATTAGTTAATAACCCATAAGTTTAGAAGACTTTCTGGTACATACTATATATTTGCCAATAAATACTTGATTGAGACCATGAGTTCGGTGTGGCCGGTTTGGTTTAGATCCTTACACATCAAAGTGTGGTAAGCAGAGCAGCATCCCTCCCAAGATGCTCTGGTCCTAATTCCCTAAACCTCTGAATATGTTCTCTGACCTGGCCAACACTTTGCAGATATGAGTGGTTAAGAATCTTGAAATGGGGAGATTATCCTGATCACCCAGGTGGGCAGATGTAATTCCACGGGTCCCTTTAAGGAGAGAGAGTGTGTCTGCGTTTCCCAGGTGCGCCCAGTTAGGCCTTCATGAAGGACAGGGCTGCAGGGGTCGGGATGTGGGGCGGTGCCATGATGGAAGCCAAGTTTGGAGTGAGCTGATCACTGGTTTTGAAGCTGGAAAAATAAGTTATTTAACAAAGAATACAGGCTACTTGTAGCGAAAAAAGAGATTCTCCCTTGGACCCTCCAGAAAAAAATGCAGCCCTGCGGGGACACGCTCATTTTAGCCCAACCACATCCACTGGGACTTCTGACTCCCAGAACTGTGAGGTGGTAAGTTTGTGTTGTTTGTAAACCTCTAATTCTGTAGTAATTTGTTATGGTGGCAAGGGGGGAACTAAGAGAGTAGAACACTTAATTTGCTCTTTCCACTTGACTATCATCTCTTTAAGGTGGAGAAATGGTCCCTGCGTCTGAAGCTTTCCCTGGGATTTCTCACACTGTCTCTGAGGCACCTCTGAGCCCTCTGATATTCTTGGAGAGTGGGCAGCATGCTCCTCTTATCCCAGAACTCAGGGCCCGCTAGTGTGGGCACAGTTTCTCCAGGAGGTGCCAAAGCACTAGGCCCCTGAGAGTGGGCAAAGCTGTGCTCTTCGGGGCACCACCCAGGGCCTGTGGTACACGGTGTAGGTCACTGAATGCACGGCCCCAGCCTCACAGCTGTGCCCTCTTGCTGGGGTTGCCTCCCTGCCTCTTCACAAGCGACACCTGTTTCCACCACCGTCCTGCAACCCTCTTCTCAGATCAGTTTTATTCTATCTCGTAAGTTGCAGACCTCGTGTGTTTCTGTATAACTGTCCAGTACAAAGAAGAAACAATCATCTAAAATAGATTTGCAATGATGCTGCCTTAGATGCTAGGAAGAGTTCACTTTACATTTTTATTGGGGTCAGCTTGTTTCCGTTTTGTCTAGGCTTGCTTGGTAAAACACAGGATGCCAAGTTAAACTGAATTTCAGAGAAGCAACCAATGCTATTTTAGTGTAAGTATGTCACGTACAATACTTGAACATCTTACAGTTAAAAAAGGGTGTTGTTTTTTCTTTTGAAATTTAAACTTAACTTGGCATCCTGTATTCTTGTTAAATCTGGTAACCATATTTTTATCACAACTTTCTGATTCCAGGCTTTATTCTGGAGTTTAGCTTTGTATAATGAAAATCTACATGACACCACCTTGTCAATGGGAGGAGTGGTCTTTTACCAAGCATGATTTTTTTCATAAAATCTTAGCTACAGTTGTGAAAATATCACTGTCCTTATGACTTCCAGCATCCTGCTGTTATTGGGGTAGTTATCAGTACTAATATTGATAACACCTATGGCCAAGAACTATTAGTATTCCTGATGTTAAAACACTAATTAGAAACTGCTGGTAATTCTTCCACTACTTGTCTTTAAAGACATGTTTTTAAGATAGTTGACATAACATTATTAGTCTCAAGTGGAGGTGGAGCACTTAAGTGATCACCCCAATAAGTCTAGTTAACAGCTATCAACCTACTTAGTTACAATTTTTCCTTATAATGAGGACTTTTAAGATCTACTCTCTGCAACTTTCAAACATACAGTACAGTATTGTTAACCATGCTTACCGTGCTGTATGCTGTATCCCCAGGAATTATAAGTGGAAGACTGTTCCTTTTTGATGACTGCTTCTAGCCATTTGGCTCAGCCACCCCCTCATACTTTGGTGACCACTCTGTTCTCTGTACCTGTGAGTTTAAGATCCCACATAATCGTATTTCATATTCTATTTCTCTCTCTTATTTCACTTAGTGTAATGCTCTCAAGGTTGTCTCATGTTGTTGCAAATGGGAAGATTTCCTTTTCTAAGGCAAAACAGTATTTTGTTAATATGTACATGCCTCATTTTTTAAAACCCATTCATGCACCAATGGACAGATTGCTTCCATGTCTTGGCTATTGTGACTAATGCTGCAGTGAACATGGGGGTGCAGCTATCTGGTTCAATTTAGTGTTTTCATTTCCTTTGGATTCTCAGAAGAAGTGGAGTTGCTGGATCATAGGTCTATTTTTAACTTTGTTTTTTGAGGAAGCTTCATATTGTTTTCCATAGTGGCTGCTCCAACCTATATTCCCACCAACATTGCACGAGGGTGCTCTTTTCTCTACATCTTCAACACTTTTTTCTAGTCTTTTTGATGATCGTCATTCTAAAAGGTGTGAGGTGTATCTCATTGTGGTTTTGATTGACATTTCCCTGATTAGTGGCATTGAACACCTTTTTGTGTGCCTATGGGTTGTTTATATGTCTTTAGAAAATGTCTTTTCAGATCCTCTGCCCATTTTCAACACTGAATTGTTTTTGTTGTTAAATTGTGTAAATCCTTTATATATTTTGGATGTTAATCCCTCATCAGATAGGAGTTGCAAATATTTTCTACCATTTGGTAGATTACCTTTTCATTTTGTTCCTTTACTGTGCAGATGCTTTTTTTAGTCTGATATAGTCCCACTTGTTTGCTTTTTGTATCAAATCCAAATAGTTTTATTCAGGTATTTTGAGGTTGTTTTTCAACACTTTTTTAAAGAAACAGCTACCATTTCCAACAGCTTGCCAGGTTTCCCTCAATGGTTTATAACTGAAATGAAACTAATTATATGCTGAGTTTGAAGGAGAAATTAATCCCCATTCATTAAACGAGTCATTGAGTATTTTCATTCAATTGTCTTTAAATCAATCATCAAAACATCAAAACTATCAGTCTTCATTCTGATTAACTCTGAAACTGTCACACACCTTAGTTCATAAAATCATCTTATGCCAATTCAATACCATCTTTAAATTGTCAATGATATTACACACCTTTAGTGTACAAACTTGTTCAATAGCTGCACATGTGACACTACTACAGAAAAGACTTCCTGAGGTTCCATTAAAAATCATGTTGAGAAACTATTGAAGATATAACATGATTGTATGTAGGCTTATAATTCTTAGAATTTTTATCATTCTTAGAATGCAGCATGACTAGAATCATATTATGCCTCCATCTCCAGTCATACCCATCAACTGTATCAGGCACCTAGGATTCTAGGCAATTATAAACTAATTTTAAATATAGTCAGTTACCTCACAAAGGAGAGACTAGAATTAGGTCCATATTTGTTATTAACTTGATGTTTGAAAGCAGTGTAGCAAAGTTCATAATATATGTACGAGTTCATCTCTAATAGTGGCCAGTACAATCATTTTAAATCATCTTTCATTGCCTGTGAGGATTAAATGAAACTGTGTTTCAGATGTGATGATTAAGTCCAACTCTGCAGATGATATGAACAGATCAGCTTCTGGATTTTTTTGGATGGAATGTTTCCATTGGGAAGAAATGGAAACACCAAATGAAACCCTGACGCAACGGTCTGCTGTGACAGAGGGATTCTGCAGGACTGGGTGACTGAGGAACACAGTGATGTAAGAGGTCCTAATTCCCTTCACTGTTTTCTGTTATCCTCAGTTTTTCTCTGTTTTTATACATAAGGAATATGAGAGAAATCAAATGAGCAAAATACTAACTACTAGGGAACCTAAACAGGAAAAATGCTGGAAGAATGTTAACTGTCACTTCAAAGAGTGAAGAATGAGATGAAAATACAGCAGCATGTACAAGAATTTGTTGTCTTAGCAACTGATGATGCTAACCTGTGAGATGATGCCTTCTTTTCCACTTCCAATTTTTTAAATTATGGAGTTAAATCTTCTTCAAATTTGTTTCTATGAGTGTATAGTATTGCTAAATAGTGAAATATGATTTTTGGCAATACCTTCATAATACTAGAGGGATTTTGAAAATAATGGGGATTATAATACGAAATTTTTGAAAAACATAAGTACATAAAAAGGCTTCTAAGATTCTTTTTCCTTGAGCTATGTTTAAGAAAAAATATCGAAGTAAACACTATCAATATTGACAAAACCTACTTGTCATTTTTCATCTTTAGATTATTTGATCATTAAAGTAAGCTGTGAAACTGTTATAATGGCTCAATTGATATTTTAAAATACATTTTGATAAAGAATATCATTCTTTTCCTGGAAGAATAACGTTGGTATAAACTAATATTGCCTTATCTATTCACACCACAAACATTCCCTACAGGGATGTGAAAACTGCACACACACTTGAACTTGTAAACCGCTACATATTTTGCATAGAGATTTTTGCTCTATTGTAGAAAAACCTTGGCAAAGTACCTTTATTCTGACCAGGTCTTTAACTGGGAAGCTTTAATAAAATATTGTCCTTACAATAAAAATCAACTTTTAAAAGACACAGAATGCAAAATACCTTTTCTGCTTGGCTAAATACACTATCGTGGGGGATCTGGACATCACTTTTTTGTTACCTCTTACAAAATGAGCCATAGAGAAAGAGATGTGCAATTGATAGAGAACTGTTACTAAATGACAGTATATGTATTATAACTAAAAGGTAGCAACATTTAAGGAAGCATCCTATAGCAATACTGAATAGCCCAAAATCTAATTATGTATTTATGTATATTATAGATTATGGAAAGCTATCCTCAATTCAATGTATCATAAACTTATTGAGTTTGTATCATGCGGCAGCTATTTACTAGGTAAGAATTCAGTACTAGACACAAACCCAAACTGTGTCATTTTCAGCACTGAATTTCATTTGATAGAGTTGCAAGTGCAAGTCAACTATTTTGCTGTGTTTCTTCAGGCCATTTGTAGTAGGAATAAAGAACAGAACCGTCTTGGCTTCATGGGAGAACAGCTCTTGTGGCGGAGCATGCTACAAACGGTAAGTCAATCATTGCTCTACACGTCCCTGCTGGATGGAGGTAAGCAAATTATTTATTCATTAATGGAATTAATATTTGAGAGTCTTGTAAACAAACAGCAGAATGACTGGGTTCTTAGAATGAGTTTACATCTCAAACGCCAAGATTAAATTGTTTAAACATGAAATGGATTTGACAGAATCTTATTTCCTTTTTAAACAAGCAATGAAATCTGTTCAATTGTAGTAAATTCCTTTAGAGTGTTGTAATCATTACTCAAATGTAGATTAAAAATAACTCAGAATTAACTGTTCTTAGATTTCTCTATTTCATTGTGACATGAATACTGCAGTTCCCAGCCCAACTTACACTCATTCTCTTTGGGAACTTTACATAAACAGAAGTCCCTGTTTGGTATGTACAGTGACTTCTGAGGCTGACAACCTGGAGTGAGTCACCAGACTTCACAGGCTGGGAACAGAGTCTTCCATAAGATGGCTTTCTCTTTACACACCAGCCACAAACTTGGGGGTTTCCCAGACTCACCCTCGGTTCTGACTATACAGTCAGGGGTTCCTGCTAGCCCTTCAGGTTGCATAATTCACAGAAGTCAGGGAAACTATACTTACGATTGTAGTTTCCTTATGGCAGAGAGAATACAAATCAGAACAAGCCAAAATGAGAGCTGCATGGTGTAAGGTCTGGGAGCTTCTCCTGTCCTTTCCCAGAGGTCAGGACATATCGCAGCTAAAAGCTCACTTGAGCTTCAGTGTTAAGAGCTTTTATGTGGGTTCGTTACATAGCCATACCTGACTTTCTGGTCATGAGGTTGAATTCCATGAGGTTAGGCTAACATGCCACTCAAGTCCTTACCCTGTAAAGAGACTACTGGTTTTTCTCACATGGGAGTCTCTCATTCTAAGTCACCTGCATCTTAAATTATCTAGAGCCATTGTGAATCACCTCATTAGCAGAAATTGTTACGGCCCACCATAAATAAAAAAGATGCTGCTATGACTCAGAAACCCCAAAGATTTGGAGTCTACTTCCCAGAAACTGGGAACAGAGACCAGCACCATTCTCTACCCAAGTGTGCAGAGGCTACCTAATCTTTATTATTTAATTGTATCGCTTTTAGCACTTCCATCTAAAAAACCCCCAAAGCCTCAGATTCTTGATGAAATCTTTTAGTTATTTTTGTTTTCAGCATCTCCCATCCCACCTATTCCCC
This sequence comes from Manis pentadactyla, assembly GCF_030020395.1. NCBI lineage: Eukaryota > Metazoa > Chordata > Mammalia > Pholidota > Manidae > Manis > Manis pentadactyla. The sequence continues at coordinate 148,802,508 of NC_080024.1, read as the reverse complement.
CAATTCCTCTTGATTCTCTATAAATGACTTCCTGTCTGTGGAATAACTTTCACACCCACTCACATTAGCTGTTACAATTCTTATTCCTTATTTCCTTGCCAAGTATCATAGCTTTATAATTTGTCTTCCATCTATCTAATCAGTTTCCTTCAGACAGTCAGGTACTCTGCTGTCAGAAGGGAATGTTCATCTCTTCAAAAATCCTAGTGTCTCCATATTGGCCCATGAGATGTCAGATTTCCTTTTCTGACTTTGAAAGTTTTTGATCTGTCCATAAATAAAACTCTCCAAATATGCTTAGCATTTTACAACTTCAGCCTCTAGATGTTAATACAAAAGAGATACTTGTCTTGCCTTAAAGTTAATTTGATATTTTGTGTTTTTCATTGTATGTGGTGTCGAGTTCATGCATCTTATCTTATTGACCTTGACTTATAATTTCGTGAATATACCATATGTGTCTAGAATAGTGTCTGGCTTATGGCAGTCCTTAAATGTACATGTCTTCTGTGATTCCAGTTCCCAAACATCAAGGACCAAATGTCTTTTAAAGTCACTAAATGGGGGCATTTGCCAAGACTTACCACAGTATGGAGACTCTAAATATAGAATAGCTTTCAAATACCAAGTAGCCAAAAATGAGTAAATGCCCAGTGAATCTACAATTGTAGGTGCAAGCATTAACATATAACTATTTTTTTTACCTATCTGTATCTATCTTTATAGATATAATTTCCAATACAAAATAGTTTCACTTAATTCAACTTTTCCTTGAATTATTGAGTATTTCCTCATGGGCAGCCCAAAGTTTTGACACCTTGTTTAGCTGAAAGCCGAGGACCACTGAGTGGTAAACATTCGTCCTCTTATGATGTGTCTCTGTGATTCATGCATTAAATTATACAGTTAATCAATACCAACACATCAATATACAAATGTGTTAAAAGGAAAGAAATAGAGAATTTCAATCATGTGGAAAAATGGAATGTTACCTAGAAAAATCAGAAGTTGTAACTCTTGTTTCTGAAACTGGCTATGAGGGTTTGCTGCTTTTATGTTCTGTCCTCCTTTATTTGTCCTTTTGCCTTTACTCAGCAACTAAAATAGTCAATGTTTTTAGTAAGCCAAAATAAAAGAAGCTAGGCAATGAAAATGTCCTTTTCAAAGAGGCGAGGGTTCCCCTAACCAGTGTATTTACAATCCTGAGGTACTGCTGACATACATGGGTCCTTGTATGGGTAATGCTTGATTAATTCAAACTAGAAAATATGCCTCCATAAATTACTAGATTATTTGCTTTATTGTATACATATACAGTTTGATATTTTAATTTTTAAATACTCTAATGCTTTTTGGATACTCTAATAATTAGCATTTATTCCATGATTTATATAACCAAAACCACTTTTCAGAAACAATAAAACTGGTCCTAGCTTGAAATTCAATGTGCTATCTACCAGAGAAAGTCATATGGATAACTTCTCAATCTGGATTCAGTTATTTTTTAATCCCACATATTGATTAGATTGTAGGCAATTTGGATTAGTGAAGCCCTGAAACTCTCATAGGATGGAAAACATCTAAAGGCTTCCCTGGGTATTTTTACAATTTAACCTAATCTGAGCCTATAGAACTATAGACTATGGGGTTGCTGTCAGGACGGCAACTAGTTTTTCATTACAAGGAATCCATTTAGTTGGGAAATTGCAGCGTGTTCTATCAAGGCAAGAACAGAGTTTCTGCTGGAGGAGGGGCTTCTCAGTTGTCAAGAAGACATCACTAGGGGTTTGGAACTAGGAGTACTCTAAATCCTTAAAAATCTCTTTTGTTATTCTCCATCTCTTACCTGATAAATATGCAGATTTTCAGAAAGGAGACCTGATGAAGCTGCAAATTACATTTCATTTTTCTTTGGGAACAAACTGGCATGAGTATTTACGTGAAACATTATAGCTCTGCAAAGGTTAAAAAATTGTTTTACAACAGTTAAAAAGAATCCTCTATGGTTTAGACTCTTCTTTATGTTAAGAAATAAAGGGTTTAAGTTTGTGGTTCTTCTGGTTATTCGGTCACCTCATCCTGCAGCTGTGTAATTCCTGACGGTTCTCAAAGCTTTACCTTCAGTGGAGAATATTCCAGGTGACCCTAAGAGATAGTATTTAGCTATCATGCTCTTGCAGACCTGTCTGCAATATTCGAGTATTAACTGGTCTGTACTTGTCCAGCCCCAGGTAGATCAAGGATATACTTCCAAATTTTACCTGATTCTTTGAATATCACTTCTAGCAATCTTCTGACCAGTGAATCCTAAATAAACTGATTGATCTGGAGAATGAATGTATTAGATGAAGACTGGGTGCCTCACAGGATTTGCTGGAAGACTTAGGAATTAGATAAGGAAACAGGTAGGAAAAGAGCACACTGGGTTCCACAAAGTGTACCAAAATACCTCACAAAAGCTGTGTTATGCTGCTGACCCCTGGATGGCCCCCGAAGCCCTGACACCACTCAGCAAGGTTTCACTTTCCCATTCTGGAATGATTTTTCAGTAATATTTGAATAGCTTTCTGGTTTGGGATATTTCTGTATATTCCCTTGTCCCAATTCTATGCTACTAATAACCTTAATAGAAGATCAAAAGGGAAAGATTATTGTTTACAAGGGGATGGAGGTGGGGGCTAGTTGCAAAGATATAAACCAATGCTCAGGTTTATTAAATGCTAAAATATTACTGAAAGTTAGAAAAATTATCTTAAAATCTATTTAAAATAGATAACAATCATTTGAAAGCAAGTTGCTAAAATCTCCATAGATGACTTCTTATACTTGTATATTCAGGAACTGCTTAAAGGGCCAGCTGATTTGCTGTTTAAATACTTCTTAAACCCCTTATCTAACTGCCTAGAGAAAAGTTCTAATACTACTATATTTAATATCTCATGCTTTTCAATATTTCACTAGAATCACCTAAAACTCCAGAGAAATCATATTCTTTATGGCTTCCATAAATGGTGTCATTTTTAAGAGCACAATTTCAAAAGGCACATATGAGAATATAGTGATATGACAAAATCTGTCTGGGATATTCAAACAGACACCTAAATCTCCAAGGGGCTGGGTAGAGGTCAACATTTATACAATATTTATAATGAAAAGCCCAAGAAACATCTTTCCACTATTACATTTCATGTACATCACTACATTATCCACTATGAAGCTGACACTTTTACTGCTTCAAAATCAAACTTGAAATCAAAAGGTGTTTTTTTTTGGTTTAGACCAGAATACCCTGCAAAGACCATCAAACTTGAAAAGTGTATTTCAAACTGCATGCTTTTTTCTGTTAGAAATAATTCAATATTTAGGTGACATAGCTAACTCCCTGAAATCAATGACAATTAGCTATTGTGAAATGTGCAGCACTTTTCACCTAATCCTAACCCTAATCCTAATCCTAACCCAAGGACAAATTACCTTGTTATCATAAAGGAGAGAAACTTTGGTTAGTGTGTTAATAGTGTAGGGTAGAATTGTGGAGGTTGAGTACACGTTTGCACACGTGTGCATGTGCTAAGTCTCTGTGGTAGAGTAAAAAGTACGTTTGTTTAGAAGTTAGAAGACGGTAAACTTTAACTTGAAGTGTTCATTATGCCTTTGTGATCTAATAAACTTACATATATGCATATTTCTCAACTACAGAATGTAGACTGTAGCTATTCATTGCTGAAATACTATGTAAATATATCTTGAAGAAGCTATACCAAAACTAAAGTGGAAATTATCAATTTAAATTCCATTGCTTGAGTATATGAAATAATGTATGTCTTGTAGAATACTATATGGCACGTAGGAACTACTGGCTAAATGTTTGCCACTGCAGACAAGTCACAATCTCACGAATTTAGCTTCATTAACTGTGTTATGCAATGTATAATTACCTCCAATATTTAGTATAATGATAAAAAAATCCAAATCTCAAAGTCTAAATTCTAATGACTTCTGAAATGTGAAATATTGAAATTAAAGTCAAATAATTATGGGGAAATGGCCATGTAGGCAGTTCTTAGAACCTGTCCTTCTGCACAAACATCACAAAATTAAGCAAAATCATCAGAATCCTCTTTGTCCAACTCTAGAAAACAGTCAGAGTCCATAGTAACCAAGTGAGTGGTTGTCTGGGGCTTGGGGTTGGGGGACTGAGTACTTAATGAATATGGGGTTTCCTTCTGGGGTGTTATATACCATGGATATGGAGAGTGGTAATGGCTGGACAACATATGTTACACTCCACTGAGCTGTATATTTTTAATTGTGTTAAAGTATAGAACAATTGTTCATAAAAAACCTGATACAATCTGAAACAAATGTAGATAACATAAAAAGCACATGGGAATATCTAACATGTACCATGAAACTCGTGTTCTGAAGAAATACTCTAAGATGTGATGTAGGCAACTTTGGCGTTAATATCAGGATATAGCTATGAGTATATGCTTGGGGGTCAAAAGGCAGAGAAATGATGGTAGGTAACCACCATACAAGAAGAAAACCTACTAAGACACAAATCCCTGGTATATATTTCTCTTTTCACATACATCAGAAGCAGCCTACCTTGTAAGGCAGACAAATAAACAGATGCACAGAAAAACACTATGAAAAGCAGTGGTCAAATGCAAGAGCAGATGTAAAAATGGAAAATTTAACTGAAAAATGACTTAAATGTATTTTAATTCTGTCCTTTCTGTAACATAAGCTTCATCAAAATACTTGTTTTTTGACTTAACTATATTGAACACTTGTTATATGTGGTTAATTTTAAAATACATTAATCATCTCTTAGAAGGTACTAATTGAGTAAACTAAGGGAAAGGGACTGGGGAGAATGGGAGGGAAGGGAGGGATAAGGGCGGGGAAGAACAAAGGGGACATTACGATTAGCATGTATAATGTGGGGGGGGTCATGGGGAGAGCTATGCAACACAGAGAAGACAGTGATTCTATAACATCTTACTACGCTGATAGTGACTGATGGGGCTTTTGGGGGGGACTTGGTGAAGGGGGGAGCCTAGTAAACATAATGTTCTTCATGTAATAATAAAAAAAAAGATAGTTCATATTAAATATAATTTGTTATAATAATTCAATGAATGGGAACTCCAAGACCACAAATTGACTAAGGAAAAATTAATATTGATTGCTGTGTCTATTTCTAAAAATAATATCCAGGTAATATATCAAAAACTGTAAAATCAAAGCATTTCACCAATATAGCACAGGTCAGTTTTTACTAGACGTGCAGCTACTAAGTTGGTTAAATTATTTTTGCTAACAATGATTCTAAAGGCTGAAGTGGCAACTGATCAGCATACACAATAATTAAAAAGATTCTGTATTGTAAAACAGCAAATTTATAAGGTAAATATGTATATATATACATAAATCACTATATGTACATATAAAGAGATGCACATGCACACGTACATACGAGAGACAAAGGTTTATGGTTGCTTCCTAAAAAGTTGAGTTTTGTTACTGCTTCCTTTAATCTCAGAAAAAATGTATATGCTTTCTACACACAACCATATTATATATAACATTGTGTGTGTGTGTGTGTATAGATATATAAATATAGTGTGTGTGTGCATGTATACCACACCCCATTCTCATTCTAGCTTCCAATTACGTCATCCTCATAATGGATCAAATAGATACTGTTTTCTGGCACTGTGTGACTTGAACATAATAGCTTTCAAATCATAATAAAACAGTCAACAAATAAACATTATTAGGGATCAACTGCATTATCAGTAAAGAATAAGGAATCCATTTCTCCTTATTGAAGCCTCAGGCATAAATGTCTATTAATTCTGGTAAATATCAGTGGTTCATAGTAATAGATTTCAATGAGCTGGTGCTACAGACACATGCAATTTGATGTTGCCTAATTTTCAAATGTCTTTATTTCAAATACTTTCTTAATAGAAACCAGGATGGTCTTAAACTCAAAACTCAAATACTCTCATCAACATCAGATATGTATCCTCTGATGTTAACCTGCTAACTAATTTCAAACCCCACCACTTGAGCTCCGGATTGTTAGATAAATTATCTTCCCACATTGTCATTCTTAAGGAGCTTGTCTAGTTTATTTTTAGATTTCATGCTTTCCATATGTTTTCTGCCTACAAAAGGAATGAAAGTAATAACTCCAAGATGCAAACAAGATAATACAGCCTTAAAGGATACATGTCTAAAGGCATTGGTTATTTCCTTAATGTTAAAACCAGTAAATCTTTAATGTGCTTAGGTAGAGGGTAGGCAGCATACAAATTCTCTGTGACCATTGTTAACTGATCATCAAAAGAGGAGTGAGGAGAAAGAATTTTTCTATTTTAATAACCAAAACCTAGTCTGTGTTTCCCACCGATAAATGTTGTGTAAGATTTCAGAGTAATAAAAGCATAGAAGTAAATGTTATCTTCCAGCGTCCCATGGCTTTGACAAGCCAGAAGAAAGTCTCCAGTGTAGCTAAATGGTGTTAAGCTTAAAATGTCAATCTTCTAGCCACAAGGATTCCTTTTATATTAACTGAGAGCTCTATCAGCCAAAATTTTAAATTGTGGAAGAACATATTTTTGTAAAATACTGACTGCTCCAAAATGAACATGCACAGTTTTACACTTTACAATTCTAATGAATTATTTTACCTTTTTGAAAATTCTTTGATGTCTCTAGTCTTACCTGTCTATACTAGATTTCCAGCTAGGACAATTAGCACTTACAGAACATTGTTGTTCTGACAGACACAGGTAAGAGTCACATACTCCTATTACCATCATTTCACAACCACCTTGTTAACCCCATTTGACAGATAAGAAAAAGGTCAAGAAGGCTTTAGCATTGCATCTTAATTCTAATGTCTGGTGGCTACCTGTGGCCTCCTTTGATGAAGCTTGTTTGTCAAAGCACTGCATAATCATTTAAGCCCTTCAAAGCACTGCATAAGTATTCTCAAAAGCTCATCAGAAAGCTGGTAATGCCTCCGTATGCCCGAGTATGTTATGTATGCCTCGGTATCAATACACTGCGCGAGCAGCATATGGTTCTTTGATGGAATGTAATGGAAAATGACAGGTTGTGTGAAGATGCTCTATCACTAATCTCATGAATAATGCATAAGAGTAACAGGTATAATCAGTGTCATTTAAGCCTCCAGCCTCCAGAGAGAGCAGAGGCATGAGGAAGAACCAGTTATCTGTTTTGATGTTGTAAAGGGGAATTTCATTTCAGATATTATTTTCTTTTGAAGCAAGGGTATATCTTTCCATGCAGAAATAAAACTAAAAAGAGTATTTTAGTAACTGAAGTTAAACTTGATTTATACTCCTTAATTTAAACCTAGGAAAGAGAAAATGCTTAAAGATACACGTATTTTAAATACTTAAAATTTCACAAATTATTCTCATTCACTGGAAAAATGCTTCCTAAAGAGCTATTGATGTAACTGTTCAAGTCCTGAAGATATAATGCTTCATAACACTATTAATCTGTTAAAACAAACCTTCCTTATAAAATAAAGTATAACTCTAATTTTATAACTGTATCTCTTTTCCCATTGATTGGTTCCAGAAAATGCCTTTCAGGAATCTGATGAAGTTAGTATGATTAGATTTCTTAATAGAAGAGTAGGTACCTGTTTTTAATCTAAATTTGTTTAACATGAGTCATGGATTCTGGTTCTAAAAATAAGTCAATAAACTAGGCACTAACTTAAGCAGCCTTGACAGTCACCAGGTTTTTCTATATCTGCTGATGAGTCAGAAGAAAGAAGGGATTGTCTGTTTGAATGGATATGCATGCAATTTATAAATTAATCCCTTGGAATAAGAAACTGCATTCTCATTTCTAGATTCCCCCACAATGCATATGATAAGCCATTGTATGTAATATACAAATATTATTCCATTAGAGTACATTGAATGTAAAAGTAAATGCATTTTTACAATAGAGGGAAAATCATACTATGCATACTGATAGCTAAGTCTCTAGGAAGGGTGCTTTTAGTATTAACATGTGGCTTAAAAAGAGGTATTGTTATACCACTTGAGGTATTTTCATACCCATTATTCCAAGTTCTATATTTTAACTATCATTAAAGAAGTAGTTAATATTAAGCATATCAATTCCACAAAGGGACATTTTTCACCCAATGAATTAATGTTTATAAGTTGGTAATAGCTCACAAAACTCATTGGATATGTGTTTTTATGTGGATCTTGTGGTCCATCCCTCCCACCTAAGTATGAATCCCCTTTAAATATCCCTGAAAACAGACCACCTACTTGAATGTTTTCAGGGACCGTTGCTTTAGCTACTAAATTGGGGGAAATTTGTCACTGCCGCAGTAGGAAACCAGTGTGCCTACTTCCTATCTCCACCTAAAAACTCTCTATGTAGTGCATGATAACGATGTGTCAGGCTTAATAGTCCAGTGCTAGAAATGAGAGACAAAGTCAGAGTAGAAATCACATATTCCCTCATGTAGTTTATAATCCATTAACCAGGATTAAGTTCAACTTTCAAAAATCACATGCCACCCAAATTTGAGAGGCCACTATGCCTGCTTCTATCTGTTTCAGTCCATCTCCATTGTTCCTTTACTGCTGAGGCTGCTGGAAAGAATTTGGGGTAAAAAATCGGTTTTGTTAGGATTGGTGACTGGAATTGGTATTGCCTAGGGAAATGCTTTTCCGCTTAGTGTTTATGGGGTAAATCAGTTCATCCATTTATTAAGCAAGTAGTTAGTCCAGACATCACAGATAAAATAGTGAACAAAACACACATACTCCGTCACCATGGAGCTTAGAGTTATTATCAACTATATATCATGTATTGGATGAGCTATTATCCCAGAAACTTTCAAAAATGAATCTCATTCTTTTTCTGTAAGGAAAATAAGATGAAGGTAAGCATGATGGCAGGTGTTTTCAAATGTTGATATCATGGCAAAAATAGATTTATGAATGTGCTGTGGTACTGTTGATTCATTAGATTAAATGATAGTAGATAACTGGGTTTTTCTCTCTACTGAAAAGCAGCTTGATATTTTAGTATTTTTCTACTTATATAAAAGGATTTCTATTTTTTTCATAAATCTTTGTTGATCACAAGTACTTCAGTTCTAATAATTTTTTAAAAAATATGTGCTCTCCTTTTGAACTTTTCAGCATTAGTCTTCAGAAAAGTCTCTTTTGGGTTTCAAATTGTATGATTGAAGTGAAGTAATATTCTCTTTTGTAAAGTCCCAAAGTGGGGCTTTGTTCATAATTATAAGTAGTCTTGGATTAAAACTAAGAGACCTCAGCCCAGTGCCACTCTACCAATGATTGGGGATGGCTTTTACAAACTCAACTTATAATTTAGGGCCTCGCTTTACTTACGTTTAAGACAAGAATGCAGGATGAAAATAATCTCTAAGCAATATACCTAGAGGATATTTTATGATGAATTTAGGCTTCTAAAATTTATCCTCATTGAAATCAGTGTCAGCCTTGTTTTTCTCCAACGTGCTGTATTAAACTTCTCAGAAACTATGTCAAAAGTAGAGTTGGTGTTGATATTGACACTGCCTATGCATTTGTGATTATATTCCAGAACAGGAAAGTTGAGGCCTCTACCAATCATCTGAGAAAGAGCACCACCCCATGCTAAGTTTTATTTACCAATGACATGGAACACTCATCACTTACTTTAGAGGTTAATACTGAAGGAAATACATCAGTACAGTTGTTGACGCAAACATTTCATTGGATAGTCACTTGATAATGTAGTAGTCTAGACAGATCAGAAACCTTTCATGATAGTGAATAATCAGAGAGGCCAAACATCCAAAGTACAAGGAGGAAAAAGAAACTTCTGCTGAGCATCTTCTAAGATTATGAACATGATTATAGCCACCCACTTTAGGAAGACAATTATCAGTGCTATTGACACAGTAACCATTTTATTTGTCTCCTTGCGTCAAGCCAAAAAACTATTGGAGTCATTGTTGAAGGCAATGTGCTAAGAATTATAAACGATCCTATTACTGTTATTATTTAGTATTTGTGTAAGAATATGGAAGACAAAAGAACTATATTTGACCTGAGAACTAGTCCTTTTGAAATATCAATCCTTAATTTTGAAGTAGGGTTTTATGTATTCAAGCCTAGAGCTAGGAACGCTGCCAAGAAAGGTAAGAATGTGACAATCAAATTATTAAATTGATTGCAAAATTACCAAATTAAAAAGGTTGTATGGGTTAAGAATAAAGCAACTATAAGTAACCTCCATACAGCTGTACTAACTGTGCTGTCTGTTCCAGTACCTAAGCCAGTATTGAGATCACCACCATGAAGGGATAAACTTGTACATGTCCATTTCTGGTACTAAATTTGAAACTTGAAAACTGACCTATTATGTGGCACCCTAGATTTTCTGGAGAAAGCCCATTACACGGCTCATCTAGCTAGGCTACAGATTAAGACGTCATCCTCGTGGGCAGGTAGACTAAAACATCCAAGCTCCTGCAGGGATTCATCAAGGTTCTGAATTTGTAGTTACCTTATTTATTGGTAGCTAAAAAATAATACTTGAGCTATTATATTAATATATTATTGATCAGAATATATGAAAGTGTCTGAAGAAAAAGCAACCACCCATAATCTTTGATACTGCACATAAACAAATAAAGACATGTTAATAATGAAGCTCTATCCAAATTGAGTGTATAAATTGTTTTTGTAAGTTTTACATATGTAGTGACATAAAACAAAAGGTATCTATTAACAGTCAAAACTCCAAGAAAAAAAAGTATCTGCCTGAGCAAAGCTAGGTATTATATTTAACTGTGTCCTATGGCGAGTAAATTCACTACAGGAAAAGAAAGGTAAATTGGTAGTCTTTTTGATTTAGTATTCTAAAGCATATGGGTTCTCCTCTTGATAGACCACTTATCCCCAAATCTGAAGCTGGCTCAAAGAAAACATATACCCCTGCACAATATAGGTGAGGTGACTGAATCTCAGACAGGGTAAGCAACTGGACCACCGTGACACAAGTGGCTGGTGACAGGTCATATTAGAGCTTTTAAACGTTCAGGAGAATTTTAGTAAAAAACTCACAAGAGTGAATACCAAGGGTCTTGGTGCTTTTTTGTGTGTATGTCATATAATAAGCCTCAGAATTTTCTGAAAAGAGAAATTATATTAATTTCTTTTTTTTAAAATTTATCCACTCAGTATCACTGCTCAAGAATTTATCTATGACCAGGTTGCTGTGTTATCTAATTGGCTTCTTTCTTTTACAACTTGACTAGACAAGAACTTCTCTTAGTTTATTTTTATTTCTTGGTTAGAGTTCAGTAGTTTATCTATTCCTCTTCCTCAGTCTTTTTTCACCCCAACTACTTGTTTAATATCTCCCATGATATCTTCCATATCCACTCTGTCCTCTGTGATAAGAAAAATGAGTGAACAGAAGTGTAGAGATTGTTTCTTATTTAAGAATGAAGCTCAGGGAAAGCAACCATTAGTTTTAAAGACAGTGAAGTTGTCAGACTGGAGAAGAATGTCACAAATGAGAAGCAGTAGAAAGTGGTTTAAAAAGGATCAACATCTGCAATGAAACCCCTTTTGTTTTCTGTAGTGGTAACATAACCAATAGAATCAGCTCATTGTTTCTCAGATTTAAACAGCCTACATAACACAAAGATCTGTACACACAGACATATTCTTTTAAAAATGACCTTATTTAGATACAACTAAGAAAAATACCCATTTCAATTCTACAGTTTAATGAACTTACAAATAAACACCATGTATCCACAACTCTTTCAAGATACTGAATAGTTCCATCAATACAAAAAGCTCCTTCTGTTTATTCCATGTCAATTTCATACCCTTTCAGCCTCAGCAAAAACTGGCATTTTTGTCACAATAAATTAGATTCGTCTTTTCTAAAGATAAATAGAAAAATGAGTCATACTGTATAAATTCTTTGTGTCTGGCTTCTTGCACTCAGCTCCCCTGTTTCTGAAATGAATCAGTGCTGCATTTATTAGTCATTTGTTGCAATTTGTTACTGAATAGTATTCTATCTTAGGGATGTATCACATTTTGTTTCTAGTTTGGGGCTACTAAGTCTAATGGTGAAATTCTGAGTTTGTGTGGAGGTATGTTTCCCCTTCTCTTTGGCAAAAACAAATGGGTGGAATTGCTGAGTCCTATGGTATGTGTGCGTGTTGAACAGCAATGATATCTGATAAAATGAGTATGAAATTTTGCATCAAGGGCAGGAATATGAGAGTTCAGTTCACGTCTCTTCTCGTCCATCTCTTCAAAGTGGATGACTAGCAGTACCAGAGCACAGTTTCAGTCTGTGCTTCCCTATTCGGTGATGCTGAACAAGTTTTCATGTGTGGTCAGTCATTCACATGACCTACTTTGGGGAAGATTATAACGTTTTCTAATCAGAGTATAAGATTCTGACCGATAGGTTGTGAATATCATCTCCCAGTTTATAACTTGTGTTTTGCCTTATTTGTTAGTGCCTTTTCAAGGGCCAGAGTTTGTGGCTTTTAAAGAATTTGTCAGTCTTTAATTTTTCCTATTCCTGTTCATGCTTTATATAGTGTACATAAGATATCTTTGACTTGGTCCAAATTCTCACAAATTTTCCAGAATCTATGAAAGACTTAGAAATAAATAAATGGTGAACATAATAAAACTTCTAAAAAATCAAAGTTTAAGATGTTGAAGGAAGCTGGAGAAAACAGGAACATTTCATACTGAGAAAAAAGAGAAGTGATAGAGTCTTTTGTAGGAACCACACTACCAGAGGCCAATAGAGAAACATCTTTAAAAAAATAATAATATGTGTATGTACATGGGCTGTGTACCCAGATTTCTATAGTCTGAATGTATCTTCCAGAAACATAGGCAAAATACTTTACCACACAAACATATGCTGAGAGAATTCATTCTATCGAACTCTGAATTTTACTATAAGAAATTAGAAAAATTTTCACAGGCAGAAAGAAAATGATACCAGAAGGAAATTAGAACTTCTATTCACAAACAGGCCAGAAGTGGAACATATGTATATACATGTAAAATAAATTTTTCCTAATTATTGAGTGAATTATTGAAAATATTCAGAAATTTACTTGAAAAAAGGTATCATAAGCAGTGAAAATATTCTGATAACAATTCTTTGCTGATTTTTATTTTGATAAATATTTCTCCTTCCTGCTGTCTCTTAATTCTGTATTGTGATTCCACAAAATGATTTATTGGGCTAAGACTACAAAGGAAAAGCATTTTAAAAGTGTATTTCAATGGGAAAACCACTGGAAACAGGAAAATACAAGAGCAAAATGTGCCGAGTTTTGTCACTTCCCAAGGTTCTTCCCCTGAGGTCTTCTCACCTGCTCTCCAGTCGTGGTAAGGATGGCTTCACATGCAGCAGGTCTCAGATCATATGCCACTTGCATGGACATCCTCACCACAGTGATTTCCCGGTGGTGTTCCTGTCATAGCGTGCTCCATAGCTGGTTTCAGAAGCTGTTACAAATATATGCATGTCTTGTTAAATTCCTTTCTTCCTGGTTAGTGTTCATATTCTACTTACTGTTTACATGCAGTATAACCTTGGGCAAGTTATTTAGTCAGCATGTAGTATAGCTGCCTCAGAAAGGCGAGAATTACACATTACATTTCTGAGAATTATTATGAAGGGAATGGACCAATGCAGGTAAAGGGGTTAAATCTATGCCTGTTAGATGGTTCTATTATGGTTATTATTATTATTAGATATTTTCCATTAGAACAGACATTCAGGCTTCAAAATTATGTACCCTATAGCTATCTGATTGGCACAAATATGGGTAAGTAAATTATACATAAGACACCTTTACTTTAAAGGAAAAAATATATATTTGAATATCATTATTTTCAATAATCCTATTAGAGTAAAAATGTAGGTAAATATTTTTTAAGGCTGCAGTTAAATTTTTATACAAATACTACTACTACTTTTGTAAAATGGCAGCAACCTTTCAGAAAACATGGCCACATGTATCCACCTTTTAAAAATATTTTTAATCTGACAACTTGGTAAAAATCTACTGTATAAAGAGTATATATATGGAAAATTCTAAATATGGAAGGGTGAAGGAGTATATACATATCTTTGAAGATATAAATATATATGTTTCATTTAAAAATGTTAAAAACTAATATATTAACAAACATACAGTAATCCATTCGGAAGAATATTCTTCACCTATTCTATGTATATATAAAATTTCATATATATTGTAAATAAACATTATGATAGTAGGCTGTAAAGAAAGAATACAAACGTCTAGTTGCTGGACAATTAATTTAAAACTGACAAAAACATCACATTGAGAGCTATAAAGAAAATACATCAAAAACACTAAACTATTTCAAAGTAGGGTGTTATGTTATAATTATGTATAATTTGATTTAAATTCCCTCTTTAGTATGTATGTATTATTTCAATATAGAAGTGAATAAGCAAACCATGTGTGGATTTATTTTAGTCCACCTGATAGCAACTCTAATGTTTTTCAAAATTATAAATCATTTGACAATTTCTTAGTAACTTTTCACAAATGGAACATACACTGAACACACGGGCCTAATTATCAGTTCCTTAGTTTGACTTACACGTTTGCCCTCCCAACATTTTTACCAAAAATAAAAAAAAGCTTTCTGTTTAAAATAGGAGTTACCTCAAATTCACTTGTGTTTGGTGTGTTATGTCTGCTCTGCTCACTTCTTTCTTGATTTTACATTCATGGCTATGCCTCTACTTCCATTTTCTTCATTTTTTTCTTTTAACTCACTCTACCTGATTTAGCCCCAGTACTTTGTTTTGACAACGAAATTTGCATAATCCCTGACAACTGGCTGTTGATTTTTAGATGTGCTGCTGCATTTAAACCCTTGAGCTTCCTTTATAAGGACACTGCAGTTATGAATATAGAATTCGTTTTATTATAGAAAATACATATTGAATGTAAATATATTATTCTTCTGGAAGCATACACAAATATTTTAATATGGTTAGTGCCTTAATATTTTCTATTCTTCATGTTCCACTTACAAAAATGTAATTACTTTCTGATGCCATTTATATTATCCAAAAACTTGCTTTTTAATCATAGTGTATCACATGGGTATAACAAATTATTGGGTTGCTCCTCTTTTATTTAGATTATTTGTCACCCATTCTTTTTTTACACTACTTTGTAATTCATGAACAATGCACAGAATACTTTAAAAGAATCTGTAACTATGTAAGTAGGATATTAACAGGGGTTTTCCTAACTTTCATCTTGTCTGAAGTCCTTGATCTGTATGAACAAGTTACTCCTTTCTTTTAAGAAAATTAATTTTCATGTGCTATATTTTTCAAAACATGTTTCCAAATCAGAGTATTAGCTTTTGTAAAACACTGTTTATGATATGTTATTTAAATTTCATCTCTTGGTATACTAGTAGAGATAAGAAAACATCCCCCTTCTTTCATGAAGTAAATAATCTATCTATGAACTTAATACATTTTTAACTGGGACTTTTATAACTGTTACCTTGGTTTATGTATGGTAATTTCGTATTTAGGATGGCAAAATTTAAAATAACAATTATTATATGAATTTTTCTAGCTCATATGTTGCATCTTAAATTATGTTTAGTTTTCACTTAATCAAAGAAGAGTTAATCTTAGTGATTGGTTCATTGAAGTTATACCTAAAACATTTCAGAATCCCAGGAAATATCCAATTTATTATAATTAAATATCCATTTATTTTATATCTAATTAGATACTAATAAACTTTCTAGAATTTTGTGCCTTCATTTTATACAAATATAACTTTAGAAATAATATGTATTTGGATGTCATATTAAGGTTAAACTCAAACTTGATTTTATGTTGAAATATTTTACCAAATATTTGAATGATTTTACTGAGGAGAAAAATGTTTTCCATTCTCCAATGATTTAATTCTATACTTTCCCCTTCAAGTCTATCTACTTGAACCCCTCCTTTCTTTTATTAATATTTTGCTGCACTGAAACATTTATGCATAAAATTGAAAGGACACATATTAATTAAACCAAATCTGTCATTTATTCTCCCTCCTTACAAAATTCTTTCTTACCTATTCTTCCATTTGAAATATCATTTTCCAATTAAAATAATTACATTAACTTTAAAAACCTAGAAATAGATAAAAATCTGTATACCCCCATAATAATTGCCATCTTTATATTCATTATTTCTGTATTTAACTGCAAGATTTGAACATATTCCTTTCATTGATATGTTTTCAAAGATAATATTACAATTAAAATCACATTTGATTTTTCTCTAACAAAGGGATTCTCAAGTTACACAGGAGAACTATGAACTGTTAGAAAAAGCATTTTTAAAAAGAGGACATTTTTAATGTAGTTTAGGGCAATATTAAACATTTGGCAAAGTACAAGCGACAGATCAGTGAAAAAAACAATAAATAATGCAGAAATGAGAATTGGCATATGTCTTAATTATTTTAATACATGTAGTGAAATGGCTACTAGCATCCAGAAGACATTTATTCACAACTAATAAGTAAATAAACACATTCCTACACAGATTGCTATGCTATTTATTTGTGGATAAAAAAGTAACTAATTCATTACTGTGAATGTAGTTAAACACATTTTGTCCCTTAAAAGGCTTGAGGGAATTTGAGATTGGAAAAACTTAGTGTCTAGAATAAATTATATGTTTGGAGTGCCTGTTTTCATTGAAATCATACTTGTGTCTCCATTATTATATTTCATAAGTATTTTGATAATTCCATATTAAACTTACCATGTTAGTAGCAGGAAAATGTAGACCAAAGAACTGACAGTAAAGCTTTTAGCCATATATTTGTTGTGTTTTGTTTTTTCTTTTATACATGCTGATGGTTTGGCTGGGCTGGTGCCTATATAAGAAAATTAAGGAAATTTAGCACCTAAGAAAGTTAAAGATGAATGAGAGAGAGAGAGAGAGAGAGAGATTGTGAGAGATGGAGAGAGTGATTTAAATCTCCACAGTCACAAAGTTCTGGATTTATTATTCTAAAGTAACTATTTTGTTCAAAGTAAATCAGATTTTCTCTTTTAAAATAATTGGAATACACTGCAGATATCCACAATAGTTTTAAAATAATATAATGACCATTATATATCCATTAACCATCTAAACAAATATATTATTTCAAATACAGTCGAGGAGGTGGTTATAACCCTTCATCTTACTCAGAGACTATACTCATTTTTATGTCTAGTCTTCCTATAAGTGACTTATATTCTTATTAAATATATCTTTAATATAAAGTATGGTTCATCAGTGGTCAGATTTAACTAATATTGTGTTGTGTGTATCTCACTTTTCAAATTTAATTTTATATTCATTAATACCATGATAACACTAGCATCAATAGTCCATTTCTTTTTAATGTTATAGTATTGTGTGAATGTATGAAAAATTTTCTAATTTCTTTTGAAGGAAACTTAGGGCACTTAGAATCTTTCACTATTAAAAGTAATGTTTCTTTGAGCGGTCCTGCAGTTATTATCTTCTTATCTGGGCACATGTGCAAGAATTGCTCCAGGATTAACCTAGAAATGCAGTTGCTGGAAGAAAGATGATGCACATTCCCCAATTTGTGATCATCAAACTAGCTATCCCAATGGTTTTAACAGTTTTACACAATACTAACACACCCTTGACCATAAAGGGAATGGACGTAAATCTTAAATTGTGCTCATCTGGCATGTAAGAATATATTCTGGATGTAATTCTCTGACGATTAATGACAATGGTAACCCTTTTTTGTTTCCTCTTTTTGTCAATTGCTTTTTTTGTTTTCTCTTTTTGTCAATTGCTTTTTTTCACCTTTTGTTCATTCTTCCTTGAAGTTGTCTTCTGCATACATTTCAAACTATATATATATATATATATATATATATGTCATTCATATATACAGTTATTATATATAGTAATTTAAAAAATTCTAGCAAAGCTTACTTATGAATATTGTCCATTATTGCTTAAGAATGTTTTGCATACCCTGGTGTTATATTATCCTATATTTCCTAAGTGTTCAAAAGATTTTCCCATTTATACTATTAATTCAAATTAAACTTTTATATGTATGTGAGGTAGGTAGGCAGGTTAGTTCCATACAGATACCCTTTATAAGAGCTGACCTGCAAGCAATCTCTATCTTTATAAAAATTAGTGTAGGCATAAGTCTACTGATGGGCTCTCTTCAATTGTACATTTTATGTCCCAGACCACTACCATACTATCTAACACTATGATGACCTCATAATTAGCCAAGCCATTCTATAACCTTGTAGAGAAAGTTACACTGTTTTGACCGTTACAAATATGACTTAGATGTTCTTTGGAATTTAAGTTCCAGGTAATATTATGGTGTATTTTATAACTAATATATTTATTTTTGTATTAAAGGTATAAATTAATTCAGAATAATTACATTTTATATCCAAAATTCCTTTACATGAAGATGATACATCTTTATTATTTTAATAAAATTCTGGTTTTCACCATAATGCTTTCTCTATCTTATACTTCCAAACCAGGGTATAATATATACATATATATGTATATGCGTATGTATATGTATATATATATACATATATATGTATATGTGTATGTATATATGTGTGTATACACACACACACACACACACACACGGTAAGTCGCAGATATTTTTAATTGCCAGTAATACAATTTAAAACATTTCTAGTTTTTAATTTTAATATTTTTGATATACTTTTAAGATTTTTTTATCTTAAAATAACTTGATTCATAGATCCTAAATTTACCTTTGGTCTTAGGGAAATCCTTCTCTTTAAAATTTAGCAACATCTACATTTGTGTTGTAATTTATACTTTCAGTTTTAGTTAAGAATCTAATTCATCTACAATTTTTCATGTATCATGTTGGTACGGTGCTGTATAATATTTTCACAGAGAGTACCTCTTGTCCCAACATGAACTATTAAATGATTATTTCTCTACCTGTTTTATCACTTTTATTCACCTATTAGTTAACATTGCTGGTATATTTTTGTTCTTACTATAATTTCACATTTTGAATTTATTTTAAATGTTAAAAATTTATTAGTTATAATTGTTTTAATAAAAGTGAGCCATTATTTTTAATACTGCAGTTTGGAGTGGCCACCTGTCTTACGCTGGAGCAGAATCCCCAGGAGCAGGTCCTGATAAAATGATTTTAATTCAAGTAGTTTATGTAGTGTATGAGCCAAGGAAATATGAGTAAATGAGTGAAAATGTAAGACAGCAAAGGGAAGGAAGCCAGTAAGGGGACTTTACAGACATATTGCCTCTGGAGACAACTGGAGCTCAGTTCTCCAGGGGACTAGGAAAATAGTAGGGAACATTCCGGAAGTCTAGGAAGAATTTCATTCACCAGGTCCACTGGGTGTAAGGGTTGATTCTTTGGACAGTAAGTCTCCAGTAAGTCCTCTATCCTTGCACACAAATTGAGCATGTTCTTTCAGCCAGAATAAGGCCCCAAGCAGAGGCATTAATACTTGCTGTAGGCAGCCGTTAGCATATGTACAGTTTAATGTGTGGATATGAGTGGTGCCAACAGCATCATCTACTAAAGGCCTCCCTTTGCATTGCTTAGGTTCACTCAGACCCTGCTTAAATTAGGTTTGCTTTTCCTCTCAGGTTTCAAGATAATGGCCAGTTGTAGTTGCAGTAGGACCACCTGCAGCTGGTTCCAAGGGCATGATTTTGCTTGTCACTTCTCTCTTCTTCCTCTCGTGCTCAGGCAAGTACTTGTATTACTCTCTAGGTTGCCTTCTTGGCAGTGTGAAACAGACATCTTCCATGAGGGGTCTGAACCTCCAGTCGTTCTAACACCGATCGGGCGGTGGTTGCTCGCTGCCCTGTACCTCAGTGAATCCACTGACTTGGAGACGTGCTTGTCCAGATGCCCGTCATAGAGCAATAGCCTTGTATTTTCAGATAAGGCCATCAGTCACCCTCCTACAATGACAATTCCTTTCAATACCTGATGGCCTGTGCCCAGGAGAAACACAGTAAGACCTGGTGGCAGCTGCACTTTGGGTTTAATTTAATATATACCCTGTTGAATTTTGATGATTTGTCCATTCCTGGAAGCAGAACATCTACTCTGCCAAGCTATCGGAGATCACACCAGGAGGAAAACTTCCCCAAGTGAGACAGTGGGTGTGATGGTGAGAGGGGCCACTCTGCTTTCTCCCTGGGATCCTAGAACCAAGTAGTCCAGATATTAAGGTTGTGTCCCTACATATCAGCAAACTCCTCAAAGCCTGTAACACCTTCTGAAGGACAATGTCTTTATTTCACAAAATGTTATCTTTAAGCTGACACTTTGGATAAATTCTTAGGAGGTGATTCAAAACTTCTGTTTCTGAATAGGATAGATCGAATAGGCTTAGTGCTTCCATGGCAACACTTAGAAAAAGACAAATGAACTATACAAACTCATATTTTTTGTAAATCTAAAGGCTTAGAGGAATTGGGTTTCCTAATTGGATTCTTCTCCTCATAGCTGAAGAGAAATGTGATTGTCCTCTCTGTCAAGAGCAGAATAGGCTGTAGGGACAGTGGGAACCTAGAGACTAACGGAGTCAGACTAACTGCAGCCAGACTCCAAACCAGCTCCATCTCATCTTGGGTGGAGGCAGTTAGCCACTTACCCTAAATGTGCAACAGAGTAAGGATGAGTGCTGCTGGCAGTAGATGCCACATGAATTTCCTGTGATGCTTTTATACAAAAATCCTGGAAGAAAAGCAAAAAAAAAAAAAAGGTACAAAAAGAATATTATACCTAATCAGGATAAAAGTAAACAGTAGATACAGCTTCATAGATGGTCAACATTTTGGAAGCAGCAGAAAAGAACTACAAAACAGACATAATTAATTTTGAAGAAAATAGAAGAGATGGTAGACAAGTATGGAAAAAAAACAGTTTCAACAATCATTGGAATCTATATATAAACACAGAAAGAATAATCTAGAATTGCAAAATAAAATATCTGAAATTAAGAATTTTTTGAACAAAGTAAAAAACTACTTTTCCAATCTCCTTTATTAGTTTCCTAACTTAAAATGCCATCCCGAAGTAAATATCACATGTTTCAGGTTTCTTATCTTTTTTTTTCTGATTAGCAGCAATTTCATTAGCAAATGCTCTATCAGTTAGCTTTTTTCTCAGTAATGCTGCCTACCAAATAGCAATCCCCAACTACAACGCTCAGTGACTTCAAACAACCATCCTGCGCTTGAGTGTGTGCATCAGTAGGCTGCCCTTGACCTTGGTAGATTGGGTAACTCCGTGTCTAGTGTGGGTCTTGGGTAAACTGGGTGACTGTGCTTCAGGGTGAAGCTGGGGCATCTATGGTCTCTCTGTTTTCATCCTCCTCCTGAGACAGTGGGTGATGGGGCATATGTCTGCCTCATTATGGAAAAGACACAGATGGCAAGCATGCATGTGGTCTCCTGCGACCTTGCCTTGACCCGGCAGGCTGCTGTCATTCTGTATGTGTGACATTGGCCAAAACAAATCACATGGCAAGGACCAAAGTCGAGGAAAGGGGAACTCATGTAGCATTTGATGAAGCAATAGATGGAAGAGGAAGTGAGATACCGTCAATCTCAATGACACCAGAAGGGGCATAGAACAGGGCTAAGGAAGGGAACTGAGGCTGCTAGGGTAGAGAAGCAACTTTACACATCTGGGTTTGGGGGTAGTGGTGTTAATCGAAAAGCTGAGCAAGTTCAGTTTAAATTTTGTCTTTAAATGCAACTAAAAGATAGATTCTATCTTAAACTAAACAATAAACTTTATATAGTATAAAAATAAATGTGAAAAATTAATACATTAGAAAAAAATGTTTCTATTAGGATAGTAAGGTTGTCTTAAGACATAGAAAAGATAAGGACAAATAAATTTGAATATAAAATACTGTAAATATATATTGCCAACAGCATCATAAATAAAATAGGCTTTTGGCTGACTCTGAGATTATATTTGCAACTACAGTAGGCATGACTTCCTTTCTTGCAGGCACTCCATGCCCTCCTCACCTCAGTCTACTATGACCACGTTCCTGGGAGCAGCTCACCTCTGAACCCAGCCTGCATCCCACCCACTTTGTCTCTAAGTCACTCGAGCCAAATGTTTAACAGGAAGGGCGACTCTGTTGATTTATCTTTTGGATCCGGCAGTTGTTCCCTTTCAGTTTCCTATTTAGGCCACATTTTCTGATCTGGTATTTTAATGATTCCCTGGCCAATATCTTCAAGCCACTCGACATTGTTTCCCTTTTTATATTTCACTAAGAATGATTGTGTCTTTGCATCAATGTAAATATCCCCTTACAATCACTTATTTCAGCTTCTGGCCTGAATGAAACTCGGTAACCAGAGCCTCCTACATTTCAGGGAACATGAAAACCAACAGGCAGAGACTGCAACTCAATTTCTCATGCATATTTCTTCTTGTCTGCATTCATATTCTTCTTCCTATATCCCACCTACGTGTATTGATGACAGTTCCCATTTAGGATAGAAGCAAAAGGCAGGCGAGTTGGAAGAGCAAACCTGCCTGATTTCCAACTGTGTCTCCATTCAAGCGTGCTGTATTACCTCGGGCCATTATATAACTTCCACGCATTGCCTGTGTGGTATGCCAGTGAGTATAACATAAGGTTCATACTGAGTAGTAAGTTAATAAATCCACCTGCTGACTTAGAGCCATTTCTGTAACTAGTAGGACCCTAATCTGTTTATCTACTCTGAGTCCTGTGCTGCTATGTTGTGTGAGGTCATCCTTCAAGTTCAATGTCCATCCTAATGTGGATCTCAAGTCTCTCTTCCCTCCCAAAGACCTCTCTCAATTACTCTCCCTGTCCCCTATTATCTTTCCTTTCTCCCTTAAAATTTTCTCATCAGAATTTAAATTCCTCTATCATCAAGATCCTTCCTTCCCTAAAGGAAACCACCCCTGACCTCTCATCACCATCCCGTTTCACACTGGCTATTACCATTCCTCCCATGAGCAGTCCACACACACTATTTTTACTTTCTAGCTTTCTAAAACCAGTTGCAATGTTGCCTTTTATCCATCTCCCCCACTAAAATTACTCTCACGCTGGTATCAATATCTTGATAGCTAAAGTTGTCATGAGTTTCACGTCCACTCAGTACTTGTAGCGTGTTTCAGGTCAGTGGCCTAATGCGGCAATGGTGGAGTTAGTGAAACTGGGAGATGGAAGGATACTGAGCATATCATCCAAGGCAAAGGTCAAAGAAAACAGCCTCCTCAGGGCCAAGTGGTCCAGTACCACCCACCTCAGTTACCATAACACCTATCCTATAATTATCTCCAACATACGGATTAACCACCTAGTCAGGCTCTGCTTTAGGGAATATGGTTTGGGAAGATGAGAGGAAATCTGGCACATTCTGTGGCAGTCATGAATTTGTTACTTGGTAACTGTACTTCCCCCCAAAGCATCGGTGTGCTATGCTAGGACACTCTCTAGCCAACAAACTGTCGTAAAGCACCCCTCAATTTAAAGCAATCTCTGCAGATTCAGAGATCTAGGACAGGAGTCAATAGTGTTAACATTCAAGGTTATGACGCAGTTTATATTGTATGCATTCAAACAAATTTCAAAAACATCAAAATCACAAGCTACACAGAAATGTATTTGCATATTTTTAGGGAAAAAAATGTTTCACCACTGTCAGCAATGGATCCAAAAGGGGGGTAAAAATTTCAGATAACAGCAAACACTTAAACAGCAAATAAATGAGCTAGTGAGTAGGTACTGCTGTAAATACATATAAAAGCTACTTGTTCCTGATAGAGGAAAAAAAAGTATTCCATGTAGTAGGTGAACAATTTCTGTGCTAATTTTACAAGTGAGGAAACTGAGGCACAGGCAGCTTAAGGGATTTTCCCAGATCAGAAAGAACTCATCTTTGAACCAGATACATCTCTAGATAGCAAGATATCTGAAAGCTCTCTTCATTCATCACATTTTGCAGCAATCTCTAGATTCAAAGATTTTTATTTTTCTCTTCTTTTTTGCCAATACTGATTACACCCCTCTTCACCCACCACCGACTGGAACAGACTCTTTAGCTTTCACGGTGTCACTCTCCCCGAATTTATCTCTGCCTCTGTGGCTGCTCTTTCTCAGAATCCTTTGCAGGCTTCTATTTTTGTGACCATCTGAAATGCTAGTGTTTCTTAGCATTTTTTTCCTCGCTGACTTCCCACGGTCTCCCTACGTGACCCCATCACGCCAGCAGCTTTGCAGGCCCTGATGTGTGCTCCAAAATACACTTCTGCCCCCCACTGTGCTTTCCAGAACTTCAGACCTCCTGATTGATGGCCTGACGAACAAGAGCTCTGGTTTTTGATGACCCCGTGTGAACTCGGTACTCATCCCCTTGTGTCCCTGTTCATCTTCAGCTCAGGGATAAACTCCCCCATGTGTCAAGTTCCAAAGGCCACACGTGTGGGCACCATTCTCGATTTATCTCCCTCCAACTTGCACTCTTCTTTACACCCAGGCCTTGATGGCATCATACTAATTTTACATTTCCTAATTGATCTACAGTCCTCATAATCCACTGTGTTTGAGCCTTTCATTATTTCTGTTCAGATTACTCCAGTAATTTTCTTACTGCAGTGCTTTGAAGTGTGGCTGCCTTAAACTCATCCGTTAGTCACTCACAAAAACTTTTAAAGTGCAAACACGATGTATTTAGAGCTGTGCTTGAATCCTGTAATGAATGTTTGCCATATTCAGAAAAGCATGTAACACCTTTCATGTATAAGGCAGCCCTCTTGTCACTGCTCCTTCTGATCTTTAGGTTTCAAACTGAGCCATGTGCATTTTTCTGACCATGTCATTTTTTCTTGAATGCCTTGAAAATCCTTGCTACCTACTTACCAGTTCTAACTTCTGTCTCTTCCCAAGCTCTCCCTTTAACATGCATTTAGGTACTAGTCAGGAAAGATTTTTCAGATGCTCCTAATGTTATTTAGAAGAGTATATGATATATACTATATAGGGGAAGTTTGTCTATGTGTATGGTATGTCCCTTATTAAAGATGTTGCAGTTGTATTTCTACTTATCTGTTTTGTCCCCCAGACTCAGCAATAATCTGTACGATGGTTAAAGGAATATAATATATAAAATTCTACATACCATGAATATCCTTCAAAATAAGTATGATATGCAGAAGATTTTAAAGCTTTATTTTCTTTGAGCAGTTTTGGGTTCCCAGAACAATTAGAAAGGTAGAAAGTTCCCATATACCCTCCTGCCCATACACATGCATATTGCCCCATTATTAACACCCCCACCAGAATGTGGTACATTTACTATGATTGATGAGCCTCCATTGACACAGCATAACCCCCTAAAGTCTACAGGTTACATTACAGTTCAATCTGGGTGTTGTAATTCTGTGGATCTGACCAAATGTGTTATGATGTGTATCCATCATTATAGTACCATACGCAGTATTTTCACTGCTCTAAAAATCTTCTGCCCTCTGCGTATGCATCCTTCCTCCCCAACCTGTAATAATCACTGATCCTTTTACCATCTTTATAGCTTTGTCTTTTCCAGAATGTCAAATCATATAGTCAGAATCATACAGTATGCTTTTCAGATTTGCTTCTTTCACTTAGTCATATGCATGTAAGGTTCCTCTGTGTCTTTTTATGGCTTGATAGCTCATTTCCTTTTAGCACTGAACAATATTCCATTATCTAGATGTACGACAGTTGATCCATTCCTTACTGAAGGACATCTTAGTTGTAGCAAAGTTTTGGCAATTATGAATAAATTGGCTATGAACATCCACGTGCTCATTTTTGAGTGGACGTAAGTTTACAATTCCTTTGGGTAAACAAAGTGCAATTGCTGGATCATATGGTAAGAATATGATTAGTTTTGTCAAATTGTCAAGCTGTCTTCCAAAATGATATGCCATTTTGAATTTCCATTAGTAATGAGAGATCCTGTGTTCTTTATCCTCACCAGCATTTGGTGGTGTCAGTGTTCTGGATTTTAGCCATTCAAATAGGTATGTAATGGCATCTCTTTGTTTTAATTTTTGTTTTCCTGAGACATATTATGTGAAAACTTTCATATGCGTAGTTGCTATCTGTATTATCTTTGATGAGGAATCAATATTTTTGGCTCATTTTTTAATTGGGGTGCTTGTTTTCTAATTGATGAGTTTGAAGAGCTCTTTATAAATTTGGATAACCATCCTTGATCAGATATCTTCTGTATGTATTTCTCCCACTTAATGGCTAGTGTTCTCATTATCTTGTTCTAAGAGCCATTTTGATAAATAAAACTAGAGGATGCCCACTTAAATTTTGATTTCAGATAAACAATGAATAACTTTGAGTGTAATTATATCTCAAATATTGCAGGAGACTTGTTTATACTGAAAGAAATCATTGTTTACCTGAAATTCAAATTTAACTGGGCATCCTTCATTTTATCTTGACACCTGATAAACAGATGCACTGACAGGTTTTCTTTTACACCATCTTTTCAAGGATGTTTACATAGCAAACAGCTTTGGAATATGAAGATAGTGTCTCCCTCTGAAATAGAGGCAATCTTATTTACTATCCAGAATGATGATGATGACATCTCCCTCTGCTTTACACCTCTCTCCCATAGCTTTGCTTGCAGCTTATTAAATGAGATTCATGGTCTCTAAGCCCAGGTTCCTCAGCTCTGACACTAACTACTGTGTGCAGTATCCACCTGTCCCCCTCTACATTGCTCTTCTATTGTTCTGTGTTATATTTTGACCAGAGTGTATAATTGTTCTCAGTGTGTAGGATTAATTTTAGTTTGTGTGTAATACTAAAGCAGAACTGGAATTCATAATTTGGAGCTTTTAACATACTTCTTGCAATAATTGACAGAAGTAGAAAATACACAGATAAGTATGAATTATTTGAAGAACACTATTAGCCGGTTGACATGAATAGAATAATACACCCCACTGCTGCAGAATACTACTTTCCAAGTGCATCGGGAATTCTCACCAAAGTAGACCATGCCATAAAGAAAGTCTCAATATATTCAAATATGCTGAAATCATACACATATTGTCTGACCACAACAGCTATACCTGAGAATCAATAACAAAATGATAAATAGAAAATATCAAAATGTTCTAAAATTAGGCAGCAATAAATGAATTTTAAATGGTTTGCAAAGTTCCCTCTTCCTACATTTTCTGATTTATTTTTACTGAAACAAACTTGATACAGAGATTTGTCCATTTCTTTCAGACTCTTGGAGTCATTTCCTTTTAGAAATAATTTTGAAAGTTCTTCAATCACTAACCCAATCCTGCATAAGAGTAGGAGCCAGATTTTTTAGTTATACTGAACAAACATTCAACTACAGTGTCAAATGTTATAAATGTGTCCGGACGTTTACTCTCAACTTCAGCCCTTAGCTTTCTGGATACTAGTGATGGTCTTTGCACGGGCACTTTGTCAGCACTGTTTACACTACATTAGCTTCAAAACGTTGTTGGGCTGGGGCAGCCAGATCTATTAACCAAACATTTGGGGAGCAGTTCAGTTCATTTTTACACCTCTAAAAATTCCCCGTTGATGCTTCCTATGCACACTTAAGCATTATTAGGCTTTAAAATATCTTTTTTTTCTACTTTGTCCTGCAAATTTGGTTAATTTGGCTTCAAGGCTGGAGGTTGTTCTTAAAATAATTTAAATATATATTGTAACTGAAGAAAAATCATAAGCTCATGAAATGAAATGAAAACAAGAAGCAGTCACAGTGAGAACTGACTGATGGGCTTAAATTAGAGTAAAATTACATGTGTTCCAAGTTGAAACCAGGTTTATATGTACACATTCTTTGGGGTTTATAAGCCCTTGTAGGTGACTTCATTAGTGTATTTGACCCCGTGTATTTGTTCATATGTCACTTAATACTTACAATGTATTGTTTCTATGACCACTAAATACATGTTAGCATTTGTGAGATGGAGACTGAGTGATGGTCTCCAAGTTTCCAAACGGATTGTTTGGTCTTTTCTGTAAACAATTAGTTATTTTTTTCTGAAATAGTGCCAAAGCATGTGAGAGTATTATCAATTGTCTAATATTCTGAAAACGTTTCCTTCATTTTTTTCCTGATCTTAAGCTCTTTATACCCTTCAGGGTTTCTTTGAATTTAGTCAGATTCTGCTATTAACATATGATCCACTCCACGTCTATTTTGAGAAAGCATCTATTTAGAGACTTTGTACTGGGTTATGTTTAAATACTTAATGATAGGACACCACAAGAAGAAATTATGCAGAAACAGTTTAGAGATGTGAAACCCTTGCCTAATGCAATCTTAGAGGGCCAAGAGAGAAAAGCATACCTCAATATGCGCTTGGCATATATTCAGAGAAACCATGCCAAACAAGCTTAAACTGTGTTTAAATCCAGAGGCTCTTTCTGTGGAAACAACCTTCCTCCACTGTCCATTACAAAACCCCTTTCCCTTAGTTTCAGATATTATTATTAACCTTGCCTTCCCTGTTGCATTTGATATTGTTGGAAATATTTCACTCCTCACCATTGAAATAAGTTTGCTGACCTCTGTGTTGTTGACTTGAATATGAAGAATGCATCATTCATGCACTACTGATTAGAGGTTAGTATGCTGCAAATATTATAGGTTTTTATTAAGCAAAGCCTGCTTAATTCATGCTGTGCTAAATGAAGTAGGTGGTGGCTGTTCAATTTAGCCAATTAGTGGCCAGAGTCATTTTGGAAAACACTAGAGGGCCAAGAACTCCTCATTAAATTTTATTTATAACAAGGGCAGGGGAGGGGAAGATCACGGAAACACCCGGTACATAACTCCTAAAGACCCAGAATGCTTTAAACATTCTGCTGACTTGGTTTATAAGGAGACCGATGGGCTTAAATTAGAGTAAAATTACACATGTGTTTCAAGTTCAGACCAGATTTATATGTACACATTCTTTGGGGTTTATAAGTCCTTGTAGGTGACTTAATCAGTGTATTTGACCCCATGTATTTGTTTGTATGTCACTTAATACTTACAATGTATTGTTTCTATGACCACTAAATACATTAAATTATTAATACATTTTATATCCACTCATTTAATAAAAACCAATGGAATAATTTAGTCCGTATCAAGCCATGAGACAAAAATTATAAACACACAGTTCCTAACTCCTAAAAAAGTTGCAGTCCAGAGAATGTAAAGCTGCGAGATTGATACAAAAAGTTTAAGAGAAACTGTTTTTCTTATATTAGGTTTTAATAAGGGCAAAAATACAGGTAGGGTCTAATGTCAGAGGATATGGCAAAAATAAGTCACATTTAGATAAAGTTATTTTAGGAAATTGCTGGCGGGGGGCAGTGGGAGACATACATTGGGGAAAAATTCATTCCCTTAGGAATTCATTCCATGAGGACGCTTTGCACAGAAGACTTTATTAGAATAATACTTCAGTTTGTAACCTAACTCATTTCTCCCCAGGCTGGGCTGCAACTGAAAGATTTGGTGAGTTTGGTGAAAGGAACTGGCCTGGGTTGCTGAGTTCTTCCTCTTGGGTGACAGTTTCCTGAAGGAAACGAGCAAGCCTGTCTCTGTCACCCTGCTGAGAGGTTCACGGGGTTAAATTGGCTCAGTGGTATTTTCAGTGCTGCTTGAAACTATGAAACTCGTTAGTCATGTATTTCAAGTGTGGGCAGGGAACAGGTAGGGACATTTATTGAGTTCCATCGAGTTCCCAGAAGGCTGCCCCTTTATGTGCTGACACAGCCAAGAGTACGTTCTGCCCCCACTCCCCCACTGACAGCCACTAATAAACTGGCTCTTGTTCAGCATCTGCAGACGGGGCCGAATGTGAAGAAGCAGGTTCGTATCTCCCGTGTCCCGCCCAGGAGACGTGATGTCCACGCAAGTCCCTGGAAGGAGTGAGGAGCAGGACCGGCCTAGCTAGACATGTCTCTCTTTGTCCCTTCCTGCTGCTGCCCTTTTGGTCCAGCACCAATAGCTGAGCCCCTGTCAGGAAGTGCAAATTCAGTGGGCTTCCTTCCTCCCATTGACGTTTCTGATAGGAAGAAACATTCTGATACAAGAGTTAAGGAGAAATGGGCTTTCACCAATTTTGTTCTCATTTTCAACAATGCACGTTTTTAAAACCACTCTGTTGAGGTATGATTGACATGTAGACAACTGTGTATATTTACTACATACAACGTTGTGAGTGTGGACATAAGTGTACACCCCTGAAACCACCACCACCATCAGGGGCCAAGGCATACCCATCACTGCCCAAAGTTTCCTCCTGCCCCCTTTATTATTTTCTAAAATTATTTTGTGGTAAGGATGCTTAACGGAAGGTCAACCTTCTGAGGAAATTTTACGTGTACAATGCAGTATTAGCTATAGGCACTATGCTATACAGTAGATCTCCAGAACTTAGTCATCTTGCAAAACTGAAGCTGTGTGCCCTTTGACCATCACTTTCAAATTTTAAAACAGCTGTCTTAGACTCCGGGCAGCTAGAACAGCACAGCACAGACTGATCAGCTTATAAACAATAGAAATGTATTTCTCACCGTTCTTGAGGCTGGAAGTTGTAGATGAGGGCGCCAGCGCGAGGGCCCTCTTCCAGGTGGCAGCCTTCTCGTTATGGGTGGGAAGGGAATAGGGAGCTCTCTGGGGTCTCCCTTACGAGAACACTAATCCTGTCCATGAGGGCTCAACATGAGCTAAGTACCCCTCCCCAAGGGTCCAACTTCCTAACACCATGTCATTGGCATTAGAATCTCAACATACTTATTTAGGGGAACATTGAGGCCAAGCAGCTGAATCTACTATTCAGACTATCTCAGCAAAGTGGTATTTTAGACTAACAATTTGGATGCTTTTACTCAAGACCATAGTCAAGTGGTCCTGTCCATGCCTTTATATAGTACTTCTGTGTATTTTTAACTTCAGGAAAATCCTTAAAATTACATATGATTTCATAGGAAACCAAGCTACGGAGAAGTTAATCCACCCAAGCTTACAGTAAATTCTACTTTTCCGGTTTGTTTGTTCTCCACACACGCAATGGATGCTCCATGTTACCTTTAAAATTCTTACTATTGACAGGTAACCGTAGGGAGTCATTTAAAGTTGCAGGCCCCAACTCTGGACAGCACGATCTCAATTTCATGAACAGTAACAACTATAAAACCCCTGTTACAGTAAAATAATCATTGACATTTTATTAAATTTGATAGCATGTCAGTCTGTAGGTTATATTCCAAGTACACTATATGACTTTTTTGTTTTGCTCCAACTAGAGCATGAGCACATAGAATGCAAAAATTCTAGTAGTCTGAAAAAAACTTTGTGTTCTCCAACTGACAAAGTTCATAATGGCAAAAAAATGTTAAAATACAATAAAAGGAGACATTTAAAAACTATAATCCATTCAATAAATATTTAGTAAGCATACTGCATGCAAAGTGTGTTTTGCAAGAGATTGGAGTCGCAACACTGAAAGACAAACTCATAATTTATCTGGAATATACAATTAGTGAGTTTATAAAAAAAAAAGCATAGTTCAGACTGAGCTATGATGTTTAGTCTGAGGTCAATAAGGTGAGTTGAAATTATGCAGAGGTAAGCCTGGGAGTATCCCCCCTGAAATGGAAAGCCAGTTTAACTGCAGGGTAGGTAATGAGAGGAACATGGAAAAAAGCTAAACTTGTACTCCTAATTTGTTATTTTTCAAGATTTTAGGGGGATAGTGTTAAGATGGTTAACATTATCATATGTTTTAGGATCAAACTTCCAGTATCTGCAAAAGCAAACAAAACGATATTGGGATAATATATATATTGTACTGAAACTATAGATGAAATTAAGGGCAGATAACAGTTTAATAATATAGCCATAAAATCCATGAAGGTAGTTATATCAATGGGAAGATTGGTCTCAAAGCTCTACTTTGTCAAACCCTGATTTAGATCACTTTAAATGATACAATATTTGTACTTTTTAGGGAAAATGTCTCACCCCTCATTGGCAAATGTATTTCAAAGGTCACAATTTTGGCACTAGTGCAAAGACATTATTTTGCACTTAATTTCCTAAGAGTTTGTTGGTAGTAAATAAAAAACAAGTAATTATTAATTTTGTGTCCATACCCTGCTAAATCACATATTATAGTAGATACTTGTCCATTTCCTGGTTCATCTGCATACAAAATTACGTTTCCTATGACTATTGGCAACTTTAATTTTACTTTTGTGCTTTCTCTTATGTTAAAATTATTACACTGAATACCACTTATTATGATACAAGTTGAAGGTTTTTTCATAGGTTATTTTTATCAGATTGAAGATGATTGGTTCTTCCCTGTATTCAGAGTTTTTATCAAAATGTGTTTTGATTTTGTGAAGGCTTTTGTTTGTGTAATCAAGTGAGCATGTGATTATTCTATCATGAACAACTTTTACATTAATGACAAGACAACCCAGCTGGTAAGGTACATTTGTTGTGAAAACATAACTTTGAAAATGATTCAAGAAGTTAAAAATCAGCATAGTTCTCTATACATTTAAAAAAATATAATTGGTAACCATAAATCTCACTAACAATAAATGGTGCAGATGCTTCCAATGGTTAATTGTACTTAACATTTATCAGAAAAAAGGTACACTCTTTCAGAAAAGAAAGGTGGTTAAGAATATTTATAAATAATATATATAAAGAACATATATAACTCATTTTTGATACATTGAAATTATTTAAGACTATTTATATAATTAGATTAAAAATCACAAGGACATTACAAGGGAAGACATTTATAGCCTATAATTCCTGAATTTAGATGCCAAACCCAACTCTCTATAAATCAAGACCAAAGGAAT
Source organism: Manis pentadactyla (assembly GCF_030020395.1). NCBI lineage: Eukaryota > Metazoa > Chordata > Mammalia > Pholidota > Manidae > Manis > Manis pentadactyla. The sequence continues at coordinate 148,769,359 of NC_080024.1, read as the reverse complement.
TTTACCACAGTAATGCAAAGTGTCTGTTTATATAACTCAGCACAACAAGAATATGGAATAATATATAGAATAATATGAATCTGAATAAGTCAGTAAACAAGAAGGAGGGGCAGAAGCCAGTTCAAAAAGCCAGAGTACAAAGTCAGTTTCGGAAAACTCCCAAATAAGTAGACACAGAAAATGACAGTTCAGACATGCAAATAGAAATGCAAATTTGAATGAAATGTAAGATGATATACTGAGGGAAGATTTATCTGCTCTGATTGTCTGATACATTGCCAACCCAGCTCTGATAAAACAACTAGGCACAGGGAGTATGGAAAGGGGTTGACAGTGCAATAATAGCATTGAAAATCTTTCTTGTTATCCTTGCTGGACAAATTTGTTGCACATAATTAAATTATACTAGGCCAACATGAATTGATTCCAAAAACTTTATGTAGTGCCAAGAACTCATTAAGGACTTTTGGTGTGAAAGCTAGCTGGAAGCATTTAAAAGCATGGACATTTTTCCATGGTTTTGCATTTGGACATAGAGGAAAAATCTGCAATGTGAAAACAAGGAAGGATCAACAAGAAAGCCCATCAAAGGGCTTTGTTATTTTCTATAGGATAGCTTTCCTAACACCTTTTCTCCTGGGGGACCATATGTTTATCCATGACAAATAGGAAAAAAATATGTATTTATTTCAGATCCTTCAGAAAGGAAAGCAAGATATCATTGAGGCAAGTAAACTAATGTTATGTATTATATTTTATTCAAAGTCATTTGTCTCTACAAAATTCCCCAACTTTGTTTCTTTTCTTTTCTTTTTTTCCTCTCCTTTTCTTTCTTTTTATATTCCAAGTGACATTTGAGACTGGAAGCAAATATCCAGGGATAAAAGATAGATGCTCTGGCATAGCTGTGGGGCTGCGAGCATTACCTCCACTGTTCTGATGTCCCCATGCTCCTGTGGTGGGGAGTCTGTCAGAGATTTTAGTGGGGTCTCCCAAACACAATTAGGGAATTGTTGGCGTTTGAAGGCTGTCATCACTGTAATCCAGGCTTAGGTGACTAGACAACTAATGATAACACTTATTCTTGAGGTCAGATACAAAACCAGTGCAAGAAAAATATGCAAAGGAAATTCAGACCAATACAACCCAATGTAAAGACATACAATCTACAAAGTGGGCTGTGTTTACCACAGTAACAAACACGTCCACTCTGGTAACTGAATGCTAAATCAATCCAGATTCAATCTGAGAGCTCTAATATGGGTGTTACTGTGGACATGAGTAGAGAACACCAGATAGAGTCGTCATATGAATTCAAAGAAACAAGTTTAATGATAGACTGCAGATTTTATAATATACATTGATAATAAACATGAGATTGTGCTTATGTCTAAATGTTTATTATATAACAGAATATAGTTGCCCACATATTACTTTATATCTTCTTTACCATATCTGGGACATTTTCCAGTTTGATCTGAGGAACAAAACTTCTTGCTTTTATTTATTTTGTTCTTTGGCATTTTTATTAAGTTTTTTTCTTTTTTCTTTTTATTATAAAGGCCTGTAAACTAGGGGAAAACCCCTTTAAGTAACAAAGTTGCACTTACTCCTACACAGAGCTGTATAGCTCCTACATTGGCAAGACTTGAGGAGCATATATTTTTTGCATGCAGATTACTAAACTTAAATTGGCAGGTGAAATTTAAAACCTACATTTCTTAAGAGGGAAAACCAAATTGAGGTGTGATGTAACATTTTCTGTGGTTTTTGAGACTCGGTACTAAAACAAAATGTCCACTTTCTTAACTGGTCTCAGTACTGATTGTCACTTTTCAAAAACACCAAATTTGTTGTAAGCATGCAGAAAGCAGTATTTTTCAAAGTAACTTCAAACATGCAGTTTGTTTCCTGAATAGTTCTGCTTCATAATTACTTTAAATGATCCCTTTAATATTTCAGTGATGTATGTTCTGTGAGATATTAAATTCATGACTTGATGAAGTCATGAATTTAATATCAACCTTATAGAGGGAATAATAAAGTCCTTGAGCTCTTGAGTTGTAACACTGGATTTTTATATTAAATGATTGAGTATAAATTCACATTATAATAGTGCTAGTAATGTATACATATCTTTCCTATACATTTTCTTTCTTATAATAATTAGTTTTTTTAATTTTAGGGAGGTGAAGGGATAATTAGATTATTTTCCTCTCTTATTTATATTTCAAAATTAAATGCAGAGGAAGTTAAATGGCTTTAGGTAGGAATCATGGCCTTTCCTCATATTACAAAATGTGCTGCATATGAAATGATGTGCCTGCAAATGACGTTTTAGTCTGGAGAACCAGTGTACATATAAAATACATGTGGCTCAAAGATTAGACTTCAATTAGGAAAGATGATGGTAAGAAGCAATTTTAAATTATTTTATACTGAAAATAAGCATCTTGAGAAAATTAATGACCTTTTCTCAAATGGCTTAAAATATATGGCCAGGGTGGTACCTCTGAGACTACAGAGTGAGAACCTACATAAATTTGTTCTCCATTAAAAAACAAAAACCAAGAAAACACTGGCAAAAAGGCCAAAATTAACATTTTCAGGTATTTGGAAGTTAACCCATTTGAGGAGTGCTTATTCAAGAAAAACTGTGAAACCTGAGTAAAAATAGCATGTTTGTGTAGTCTCTTAATAAGTTCCATGCCCCTACTCCACATTCACTCCCAGCTTCACAGAAGCCTTAAAAACCATCAGCCTTGCAGCCTGAGAGCTGTAGACACAGCATCCTAGCAGCCAGGAAAGGCGGCAGACCTGGTTTTGAGCTTCTAAGGAAATCCGTACCCAGACCGTTGTTGTTACCCCTTGACATGTCTTTCAGTGCCCTGGAATCACTCTATTGCAACTGTTCTTTGACCTGGTTTAGCACTCACTCTGTGGGAAAAGCCCTATCTTTGTGTCATTTCTTGAAATTAATCAGCATCAATTATGCAATCTCATGCCTGTCCAAGGCAGTTGGGAAAAATACAGCTTGGTTAAAGTTTAAAGGATGATACTGGAATGAAATGTGCATGGAGTTTGGAAACACACTGATAGATTCACATACACCTGAAGATGCAGAAGGCAAAGCAGGAGTGAGGGCTGTTTGCATGTCCAGGGAAGTCCAAAGTGGGCCCCTATGTCATCCATGGCTGACATTTGGGTTCTGTTAAACTGGTAAATGAAGAATAAGGCAGTTGTAAACTGCTGACTCCGAAGGCCTAATTCAACACACACATGGAGACTTTCAGCAGAGGATAGAACTTTGGCTCAAGGCATTTAATGATATCAGTGATATCACTAATCTGAGATGTCAGTGATCTGACACTGCAGGAAATAGAATTTTTGTGGATTTAATCCAGGTAAGTCACTAACAGAATAAGTAGCAGTAATAACAAACAACAAAGAAAGAGCAACAGGAAGTCCTGAGAGAAGGGGAGGGAATATGATTTCCAGAGTTGCCACATTACATTATATAAAATGTCCAGTTTTCATTAAAAAACATATTATACATACCCAGAAATAGGAAAATATGACCAATACACACAGAAAGTAAAGCAATCAACAAAAATTGTCCCTGAGGGAGCCCAGATGTTGAACAAACATATCATATCAGCTATTATAAATATCTTCAAAGAACTAAAGAAAACAGTGTCTAAATAATTGAAGTATGAAAACCAAGTTTCTTCAGATAAATATTGTCAATTAAGAGATAAAAATTATCTTAAGAAACAACTGCATAGATTCTAGAGTTAAGGTAAAATAGCTGAAATTAAAAATTCAACAGATTTGAGTTAGGAAAAAAGAAAAGAGCAAACCTGAAGTTAAATCAAGATAATTTAGTCTGAGAAACAGAAAGATAAAGAATGAAGCAAAATAGAACCTTAGGCCTGTGGGATACCATCAAGAATTAATGATATGCATAGTGTAACCCCAGAAAGAGAAGAGACACTAACCAAAAATTCCCCAAGTGGGATGATAAACTTGATCTATTCTAAAAAGCTCAAAACCCCATATCTAGACACACACACACACACACACACACAGTCAAATTGTGAAAAGTCAGGAAGGCAGTATCTTGAAAGAAGGAAATGACTCACCACGTACAAAAACATCTTCAGATTTCAGTTAAGTTCTCATCAAACTATGGAGGCCAGAAGGCAAAGGGATGATGTATTTAAAGTGCTAAGAGAAACAATACTATCCATTCTTTTATATTCAGCATCACTTTGCTTCAAATGCGAAGTTTAGACAATCTCAGATAAAAACTGTGAGAGTTTGTCAGTAGCAGGCCTTGCCCTACAAGACATATTAAGCTAGAATGAAAAGACACTAGGGAGTAACTCAATATCACACAAAGAAAAATCAGAACCAGTGAAAGGAATGGAATAAGTAAATGTAGAACACAGTTTAACTGTATTTTTGGTGACATTTTTCCTCTCATTTGACTTTAACCAATGCATAAAGCAATAATTACAAGACTGTTTTGATGGGCCTGACTATATAAAGATGTAATTTAATGACAGGAGAAGCACAAAGGAAAGGGGAAGGAATGAAGCTATCAAAATTCAGTAGACTACTAAAATTAGTATTAATCTGAACTAGATTATTTAGGCTAAGATAACTCAGAAATATTACTATAAGAATAACTTGTAAGTTACTTTCAATAAGACAATAAGGAGTTTGGAAGAATATAGTGTAAGTAAAATACTAAGGAATTAAAATAATGCACTAGAAAATATTTACCATGAAAGAGAGGCCATAATGAACAATACAGGAACAAAAAGTACATAAGACATGTTGAGAACAAGTAGCAAAATGGCAGATATAAAACCAACCTTACCAGCAACCACATTAAATGTAAATGATGTAAACTAATTAAAAAGCAGACATCAGGATAGAGTATAAAGTAACTGACTATATATTGTCTGCAGAAGACACACTTGATATTCAAAGATACAAATAACCTAAAGGTAAAACACATAAAGTACATATCATGCAAATAAAAACCAAAGGAAAATTGCAGTTGATGTCCTAATGTCAGGCAAAATAGACTTTAAAACAAAAATTGTTACTACAGATAAGGAGGAATATTTTACCGAGATATAATTGACATGTAATATTGTATTAGTTTTAGGTGTACAATGTAATGATTTGATATTTGTATAGTGAAATGATGACCACCACAAGTCAGCATCCATCAGTGCACATAGTTTTTTCTGGTGAGGAGAATTTTTAAGATCTACACTCTCAGCAACTTTCAAGTATATAATACAGTATTATTAATGATAGTACTCATGCTATACAATATATATCCAGGGCTTATTTATTTTATAACTGGAAATTTGTATGTTTTGACTACTTTCACCAATTTTACCCCCTCCTTATTCCCTCACCCTCTACCTCTGACAACTACTGATCTATTCTCTGCACCCGTGAGTTTGGGTTTTCTTGTTTATTGATTCATTTATTTAGATTCCACATAAGTAAGATCATATGATACTTGTTTCTCTCTGTCCAAATTACTTCATTTAGCATAATGCCTCATGTATGTTACTGCAAATGACAAGATTCTGTCTTTTGTATGGCTGAATAATATTCCATTGTGTGTGTCTATCTCACATTTTCTTTTGATGTATACTTAATAATGATAATAATGCCAATTCATCCGAAATACTATCAATTTAAAATATATATGTACCTCACAAGGCTTCAAAATACAAGAAGTAGAAACTGACAAAACTAATGGGAGAATGAGACAACTCAATAATGGTACTTGGAGACTTTAATATCCCAGTTTAAATAATGAGTAGAAAAACTAGGCAGATCAAGATTTTAAAGAGAAGACCTTAAAATACTGGAAACATCTACAGAGCAATCCACAACCATATACACAGTTTCTCAAGTTGCACATGCAACTTTCTCCAGGCTAGACTGTATGCCAGGCCAAATCTTCAATAAATTTGAAAAGTTTGAAATCCTACAAAGTATCTTCTTTTGTCACAAATTAAGTAAAAGTAAATGACTAAATGATATATGTATTTGAATTCATTCACACTCAGAATTTCTAGATGATGATTTAATGTCTTGAAATTGTTCTTACAACAGCAGTAGAGAAGGAAACATTAAAAAATTATTATTTACGCCCAGATATATTTCTAGATATGTGTATAGTATTGCAAGTTTTGATGGAAAATGATTTTTCTTAGTAAAAATTTTAAAATCTCTAAATGTAGTATTATTTATGCATTATGTGAACTAAGTTTTACATGGTTTATAATTTTATGTAAATAACTTTTCGTTTCAGCAGTTTAAACAGTACAATCTATATTTGTCTTTTCTGCTATTCTGATATATGTTCCCAAAGACTACCCATGGAGAATTTAAACAACATAGATTACACCCCACTGTTTTCCTGCCTGAGCCATGAAATTTCCTAATATGGTCATTGGGCATAGTAAAGCTTATACTTTTATTTACCTCTTATTTCCATATTTTAACATTTTTATTTCAGTTTTATCATAGCTGTCATGCATCCATTATGCAATTCTCATAGTTCACCTTCAAAGAGAGTTTTATCCAGATGTAGACACTTTAATTCCTGTAAACTGTTCAAGCATCATTATTCACAGTGCCATTCAGCCAAAAATCTACCTGACTCATTTTTTCTTCTCCTACCTTATATATAATAAAATTGATTTATATGAAATGACATCCAGAATATATTTTTAATCTTTTTATTTATATTGAAATAAATAATTTAGTTTTATGTCTCTATTATTGGTATACATCTTGAACAGGTACTTCTCATAATACAGTATTCAAATTGGCAATACAGATAATAAAAGATACCCAACCAAATGGAATATAGTCAGTAATATTGTAATAACTTTGTGTAGTGACAGATAGTAACTACTCTTTGGTAAGCATCCGGTAACACATATAAATTTTGAATCACTCTGTGGTACTCCTGACATATTATGTCAACTATACTTCAATATAATTAAATAAATAAATAAATAAATAAATAAAAACGAAGGTACTGAACCTTATTATTCATCAGGGAAATGCAAACTAAAACCACATCAGATAACACTATACACTCACCTAATGGCTTGATTAAAGAAAAAAAATAAAGAACAAAAGGAGAATCCCAATGGCTGGCAAAGATGAGGAGCATTGACATTTCCATAGATTCCCCATAAGAGTATAGCCTGGAATAAGTTCTGGGGCAAACTGTTTGGCAGTTTTTATTAAATCTGACCTTATACACACCATATGATCCACTTGGGCCTTGTTATATACCCAAAAGAAATATATGCACATGTTCAACAAAGGACTTACAAGAATGATTAAAGGAGTACTTACTAGGAACAAGTCACTTCAATATCTATCATCAAATGTTGTGGTTTTAGATACAATAATATGGATCATTTTAATGAACATAATTTTCACAAAAATCTATTGACAAAATATGCAAACTCTGTGACTCTTTTGTATTAAGTTCTAGAACAGGCATAAGTCATCTCTGAAGATAGATATCAGAGAAGTATTTACTTTTGTCATTGACCCAGAAGAGGCTTTCTGGGCGCTAAAATCTTATATATTTTTATTTACAATTGATGTCTGAATTTTGAAAAAAATGCAATAAATAGTACCTTCTGAATGTACTACCTGAAGAATAATAAAGTTGAGTTAATTTCAATGTAAACATATATCTAATATTAAGTGGCAATCACTGTTTAAATTAATGTCAAGGTGAAAGCTATTTAAAACTGATGAGAAAACAATCTGACCAATAGAGAAGCAGATTTTTTTTTAAGAGAGCCTAGAGTTTAGGATTAGTATTTGAATACAGAACACAATAATATTTAGAAATTTTACAGTTAAAATTAAGACTGTAAGGAGGCGGAGCCAACATGGCAGCGTGAGTAGGACAGTGGGAATCTCCTCCCAAAAACATATATACTTTTGAAAATACAACAAACACAACTAGCCCTAAAAGAGAGACCAGAAGACGCAGGACAGTGGCCAGACTGCAGCTACACCAGCGAGAACCCAGCGACTGGTGAAAGGGGTGAGATACAGTCCCCGGCCCGGCGGGACCCGAGTGCCCCTCCCCCCAGCTCCCGGCGGGAGAAGAATAGGCAGAGCGGGAGGGAGACGGAGCCCAGGACTGCCGAACACCCAGCCCCAGCCATCCGGGCCAGAGCACAGACACAGTGCGTGGGCGGAGGGCCCTGGATACTGGGGGAACAGGGAGTAAGACCTCTGAGCGGGTGCCGAAGCTGATGCCCCTGTGACAAAGAAAAGCTGGGGCTTTTTGAAAGTCTTAAAGGGACAGGGACTTAACACCTTGACGGAAACAACCCAGGTCACAGTACAGCAGCTGGAAATTACAGGGAAAACCGGGTGCACTAACCCCCTGGGCAACAGCTCTGAGACCCCTCACGGAGGTAAACAGTCAAGCAGCCCCCCCATCCATCACCCCACCCGGCGCTGCGAAAGCAGAGAAGCAGCCTGAGACAAATTCCGCCCACAGAAAGGGAAATTTCTCCCTCCCGGCCAGGCAAGACACAAAGACCCACTCTACACGCAATTACCCAACACAAGCCACTAGGGGTCGCAGTTGTCCCAGTAAAGAAAGGCCAGGAGCAAGTGAAAAGTCTGGCCCTCCCAGCTGACAGCCAATAGCACCTGTCAACATGAAAAGGCAAAAAAATATGATCCAGACAAGACTAACCCAGACAGCTTCAGCATCTGCTACATCTTCCCCTGAGAAGGAACCTGGGGATATAGATTTAGCCAGTCTTCCTGAAAAAGAATTCAAAACAAAAGTCATAACCATGCTGATGGACTGCAGAGAAATATGCAAGAAGTAAGGAAGGAGAATTCAGAAATAAAACAAGCTCTGGAAGGACTTCAAAACAGAATGGACGAGATGCAAGAGACCATTAATGGACTAGAAAACAGAGAACAGGAACGCAGAGAAGCTGATGCAGAGAGAGATAAAAGGATCTCCAGGAATGAAAGAATTTTAAGAGAGCTGAGTGACCAAATGAAAAGGAACAATATAAGAATTATAGGTATCCCAGAAGAAGTAGAGAGAGAAAAGGGGATAGAAAATGTCTTTGAAGAAATAATTGCCAAAAACTTCCCCAAACTAGGGGAAGAAATGGCCTCTCAGACCACAGAGGTACACAGAACTCCCATGACAAGGGATCCAAGGAGGGCAACACCAAGACACATAATAATTAAAATGGCAAAGATCAAAGACAAGGACAAAGTATTATAGGCAGCCAGAGAGAAAAAAAAGGTTACCTACAAAGGAAAACCCATCAGGCTATCATCAGACTTCTCAACAGAAACCCTACAGGCCAGAAGAGAATGGCATGATATACTTAATGCAATGAAACAGAAGGGCCTCGAACCAAGACTACTGTATCCAGCACGAATATCATTTAAATATGAAGGAGGGATTAAACAATTCCCAGACAAGCAAAAGTTGAGGGAATTTGCCTCCCACAAACCACCTCTACAGGGCATCCTACAGGGACTGCTCTAGATGGGAGCACTCCTAAAAAGAGCACAGAACAAAACACCCAACATATGAAGAAGGGAGGAGGAGGAATAAGAAGGGAGAGAAATAAAGAATCATCAGACTGTGTTTATAATAGTTAACAAACGAGTTAAGTTAGACAGTAAGATAGTAAAGAAGCTAACCCTAAACCTTTGGTAACCACAAACTTAAAGCCTGCAATGGCAATAAATTCATACCTTTCAATAATCACCCTAAATGTAAATGGACTGAATGCACCAATCAAAAGACACAGAGTAATAGAATGGATAAAAAAGCAAGATCCATCTATATGCTGCTTACAAGAGACTCACCTCAAACCCAAAGACGTGCACAGACTTAAAGTCAAGGGATGACAAAAGATATTTCAAGCAAACAACAGAGAGAAGAAAGCAGGTGTTGCAATTCTGGTATCAGACAAAACAGACTTCAAAATAAAGAAAGTAACAAAAGACAAAGAAGGACATTACATAATGATAAAGGGCTCAGTCCATCAAGAGGATATAACCATTATAAATATATATGCACCCAATACAGGAGCACCAACATACCTGAAACAAATATTAATAGAACTAAAGGAGGAAATAGAATGCAATGCATTCATTCTAGGAGACTTCAACACACCAGTCACTCCAAAGGACAGATCCACCAGACAGAAAATAAGTAAGGACACAGAGGCACTGAACAACACACTAGAACAGATGGACCTAATAGACATCTACAGAACTCTACATCCAAAAGCAACAGGATACACATTCTTCTCAAGTGCACATGGAACATTCTCCAGAATAGACCACATACTAGGACACAAAAAGAGCCTCAGTAAATTCCAAAAGATTGAAACCCCACCAACCAACTTTTCAGACCACAAAGGCATTAAACTAGAAATAAACTGTTCAAAGAAAGCAAAAAGGCTCACAAACATATGGAGGCTAAACAACACGCTCCTAAATAATCAATGGATCAATGACCAAATCAAAATGGAGATCCAGCAATATATGGAAACAAATGACAACAACAACACTAAGCCCCAACTTCTGTGGGACACAGCAAAAGCAGTCTTAAGAGGAAAGTATATAGCAATCCAAGCATATTTAAAAAAGGAAGAGCAATCCCAAATGAACGGTCTAATGTCACAACTATCGAAATTGGAAAAAGAAGAACAAATGAGGCCTAAGGTCAGCAGAAGGAGGGACATAATAAAGATCAGAGAAGAAATAAATAAAATTGAGAAGAATAAAACAATAGCAAAAATCAATGAAACCAAGAGCTGGTTCTTCGAGAAAATAAACAAAATCGATAAGCCTCTAGCCAGACTTATTAAGAGGAAAAGAGAGTCAACACAAATCAACAGTATCAGAAACGAGAAAGGAAAAATCACGATGGACCCCATGGAAATGCAAAGAATTATTAGAGACTACTATGAAAACCTATATGCTAACAAGCTGGGAAACCTAGGAGAAATGGACAACTTCCTAGAAAAATACAACCTTCCAAGACTGACCCAAAAAGAAACAGAAAATGTAAACAGACCAATTACCAGCAACGAAATTGAAGCGGTAATCAAAAAACTACCAAAGAACAAAACCCCCGGGCCAGATGGATTTACCTCGGAATTTTATCAGACATACAGGGAAGACATAATACCCATTCTCCTTAAAGTTTTCCAAGAAATAGAAGAGGAGGGGATACTCCCAAACTCATTCTATGAAGCTAACATCACCCTAATACCAAAACCAGGCAAAGACACCACCAAAAAAGAAAACTACAGACCAATATCCCTGATGAACGTAGACGCAAAAATACTCAACAAAATTTTAGCAAACCGAATTCAAAAATACAACAAAACCATCGTACACCATGACCAAGTGGGATTCATCCCAGGGATGCAAGGATGGCACAACATTCGAAAGTCCATCAACATCATCCACCACATCAACAAAAAGAAAGACAAAAACCACATGATCATCTCCATAGATGCTGAAAAAGCATTTGACAAAGTTCAACATCCATTCATGATAAAAACTCTCAGCAAAATGGGAATAGAGGGCAAGTACCTCAACATAATAAAGGCCATCTATGAAAAACCCACAGCCAACATTATATTGAATAGCGAGAAGCTGAAAGCATTTCCGCTGAGATCGGGAACTAGACAGGGATGCCCACTCTCTCCACTGTTATTTAACATAGTACTGGAGGTCCTAGCCACGGCAATCAGACAAAACAAAAAAATACAAGGAATCCAGATTGGTAAAGAAGAAGTTAAACTGTCACTATTTGCAGATGACATGATACTGTACATAAAAAACCCTAAAGACTCCACCCCAGAACTACTAGAACTGATATCAGAATACAGCAAAATTGCAGGATACAAAATCAACACACAGAAATCTGTGGCTTTCCTATATACCAACAATGAACCAACAGAAAGAGAAATCAGGAAAACAACTCCATTCACAATTGCATCAAAAAAAATAAAATACCTAGGAATAAACCTAACCAAAGAAGTGAAAGACTTATATTCTGAGAACTACAAGTCACTCTTAAAAGAAATTAAAGGGGACACTAACAGATGGAAACGCATCCCATGCTCATGGCTAGGAAGAATTAATATCGTCAAAATGGCCATCCTGCCCAAAGCAATATACAGATTTGATGCAATCCCTATGAAACTACCAGCAACATTCTTCAATGAACTGGAACAAATAATTCAAAAATTCATATGGAACCACCAAAGACCCCGAATAGCCAAAGCAATCCTGAGAAAGAAGAATAAAGTAGGGGGGATCTCACTCCCCAACTTCAAGCTCTACTATAAAGCCATAGTAATCAAGACAATTTGGTACTGGCACAAGAACAGAGCCACAGACCAACGGAACAGACTAGACAATCCAGACATTAACCCAGACATATATGGTCAATTAATATTTGATAAAGGAGCCATGGACATACAATGGCGAAATGACAGTCTCTTCAACAGATGGTGCTGGCAAAACTGGACAGCTACATGTAGGAGAATGAAACTGGACCATTGTCTAACCCCATATACAAAAGTGAACTCAAAATGGATCAAAGACCTGAATGTAAGTCACGAAACCATTAAACTCTTGGAAGAAAACATAGGCAAAAACCTCTTAGACATAAACATGAGTGACCTCTTCTTGAACATATCTCCCCGGGCAAGGAAAACAACAGCAAAAATGAACAAGTGGGACTATATTAAGCTGAAAAGCTTCTGTACAGCAAAAGACACCATCAATAGAACAAAAAGGAACCCTACAGTATGGGAGAATATATTTGAAAATGACACATCCGATAAAGGCTTGACGTCCAGAATATATAAAGAGCTCACACGCCTCAACAAACAAAAAACAAATAACCCAATTAAAAAATGGGCAAAGGAACTGAACAGACGATTCTCCAAAAAAGAAATACAGATGGCCAACAGACACATGAAAAGATGCTCCACATCGCTAATTATCAGAGAAATGCAAATTAAAACTACAATGAGGTGTCACCTCACACCAGTAAGGATGGCTGCCATCCAAAAGACAAACAACAACAAATGTTGGCAAGGCTGTGGAGAAAGGGGAACCCTCCTACACTGCTGGTGGGAATGTAAACTTGTTCAACCATTGTGGAAAGCAGTATGGAGGTACATCAAAATGCTCAAAACAGACATACCATTTGACCCAGGAATTGCACTCCTAGGAATTTACCCTAAGAATGCAGCAATCAAGTATGAGAAAGACCAATGTACCCCTATGTTTATCGCAGCACTATTTACAATAGCCAAGAATTGGAAGCAACCTAAATGTCCATCGATAGATGAATGGATAAAGAAGATGTGGTACATATGCACAATGGAATACTACTCAGCCATAAGAAAAGGGCAAATCCAACCATTTGCAGCAACATGGATGGAGCTGGAGGGTATTATGCTCAGTGAAACAAGCCAAGCAGAGAAAGAGAAATACCAAATGATTTCACTTATCTGTGGAATATAAGAACAAAGGGATAACTGAAGGAACAAAACAGCAGCAGAATCACAGAACTCAAGAATGGACTAACAGGTACCAAAGGGAAAGGGACTGGGGAGGATGGGCAGGTAGGGAGGGATAAGGGGGGGCAGAAAAAGAGGGGTATTAAGATTAGCATCCATAGCGGGGTGGGAGAAAGGGGAGGGCTGTACAACACAGAGAATACAAGTAGTGATTCTACAACAGTTTGCTACGCTGATGGACAGTGACTGTAAAGGAGTATATAGGGGGGACCTGGTATAGGGGAGAGCCTAGTAAACAAAGTATTCGTCATGTAAGTGTAGATTAATGATTAAAAAAAAAAAAAAAAAAAAGCAGTTCCTATGTGGTGACCTCTAATGAGTTCTACACAATGTTATAAAGGGCATATAAAAGTGTAGACAAAGGGTCTGTTTGTGTTTATACAGAGGATCAAAGCCTAATTTGGCTACCCCGAAAATGAACTAAGATACGATATGAAAAAGAACTTCCAACATCAGCACTGTCGGGAAGACCCATGACAGAAGATGATCAGCAAAAAAAAAAACTCCAACAAAGATCCACGCACTGCCACAGATGTAGATGCACTCATCCCACCAGTTCCTGGACTTGCCATGGGAATGAGGAAGGAGATATCTAAGCTGGCCTGTGCATACAGTAAAACAAAAAATTGGACTGGATCTATACTGTTGGAACTAAACTAAGAATTAGGAGAAGTGCAAATTGTAGCGCTCCAAAATCTTACAACCACAGACCATTTATTGTTAAAAGAACATATGGGATATGAACAGTCCCCAGGAATGGGTTGTTCTAGTTTATCTGAATTCTCTCAGACTGTTTAAGTTCAGTCGGACAATATCCACCATATCATAGATAAGTTTTCACAAATGCCTAAGGTGCCTAACTGGTTTTCTTGGTTTCACTGGAGATGGCTGGTAATTACAGGTATGCTTTGGTTAGGTAACTATATTCCTATTATATTAATGTGTGTGCACAATTTAATTAGTAGTTTAAAACCTATCCATGCTGAAGTTACTCTACAAGAAGATATGTCAAAGAAATAATCAATCTTCCCATGTTTTCTTCCGCCTGCTACTTCTATAGGTTTTCTTCTTCCTACCTAATCACAACCTTTAAATAGAACTCGTGCCACATGTCGAATTTACCGAGTATCATAATTCTTCCAAGTGGTAAAGACACCTCAAGACAAATGCTGGGCATAGAAGCCACAGGGCATAAATCTGCAAAGAAGTAAAAAGCTAACCTTTTCAAACAATAAGGCTTCTCTCTCACTTACCAACTTAACATTTCCCTGTATGGCCCTGGAAGATGACTGGTTAGCCAGAGACGGGTAAGATTCCTCAAGGGAGGAACAACCTAAGACAGGCACAGTCGCAGGGGGCCATCAGGTGAGAAATTGGGGAGCAGCAGAGGTGAGGCTTAGGACCTCCCCCCTCATGTTCTGAGAGAAATCTTCTGCATACGTGGATGTTTATTGCCCTGGTCTAGCTTGGATCAACACATAGTCTACAGGCACACACCTGATCATCTACATTTGCTCTCTTACAACACTAAACTCTGTTTTCTACCTTTATCTTGTATCTACCTACCACTTCAGCATTTTATTAAAAATAATAATAATAGAGAAATGTGGTATCCACATATAAATCAAGTATAAAAATCAAATGAATATTCATATTTGAACTGTGTATAGTTCATAATGCATGAACAAAACCGAAAGCTTCTGTGATGACTGCCCTTGCACTGTTCACCATGTAACTTATTCACTATGTAAGAATTTGTTCTCCATGTAAGAATTTCTTCGTTATGCATCAGAAGATTGGAGACTGACGAAAATTAGCCTTGGGGTCGATTAATGATTGTGCATTGAGTATTGACCCCCCTATACAGAAATTTATTGTTGTTAACAACTATTTGATCAATAAATATGAGAGATGCCCTCACAAAAAAAAAAAATATATATATATATATATATATATATATATATATATATATATATATATATATATAAACACACTTCCAATTGTAAAATAAATAAGTGACTGGGATGTAATGTATAGCATAAGGAATATAGTCAAAATATTGTAACAACTTGGTATGGTGATAGCTGGAACCTAGAATTAACATGTATATAAATGTTGAATCACTGTGTTGTACACCTGAAACTAATGTAATGTAATACTGTTGCCAACTACCCTTCAATAAAAAAAAAAATTAAGACTGTAAGGTTGAATCATTGAAATGTATTGCCTTTTGTTTTATATAAAATTTTTCTCTTTTAAATAAAACAAAAGGCAACATAAATCAAGTTGTGATAACTAAAATACACCAGCCAAATATAAATGCAGTAGCTATTTCATAAAATGAACAAAATAGGTACAAAATGTTTGTGGCGAGCCTCCCACTTGCATAACTGTCATATCAACAAAACAGAAACATGATTCCCAGATAAACATTTTTGTTTCAATATTATGTATTATCATATCCTTTGGAGAGAGATGTACAGATGTTTCATAAACTCGACATAAATTTTAGTATAAGACAGTGTATCTCAATTAAAATGTTATAGTCATCAAAACTTATTTGAATTTTACATTATATACATTACATTATATATATTTTTTGTCTATATATTTTTCAACTCTAAAATGTTCAATGTATACAGTATTGGGCATCTGTAACTTAAATTACTATTGAGAGTACTGTCCTGTTGAATATTTTTGAAAATGCTGATTAGTCTGTTATGTACAGAATTGTACCCTCCTCAAATTCATATACTGAAGCCCTTATCTCCAGTAGCTCAGAATGTGACTCTATGTAGAAAATCTAATTGTTTTTCTTTTGCATGTTTCCTACACTGCCTAAATATTCATTGGTAGGAGGGTTGGGAGTTTGAGTAATGATTCAATCTCTTCATTCATTATGGATCTGTTTAGCTTCTCTATTTCTTCATGATTTAGTCTTAGTAGTTTGTGTGTTTCTAGGAATTTATCCATTTGTTCTAGGTTATCCTTTACACTTCATAGCATTCCTTTACACTTTTTTATTTTTGAGGCATCAGTTGTAATGTCCCCTCTTTAATTTCTAATGTTATTTGAGTCTTCTCTTTTCTTAATTTACCTGAATGTTATTTTTTTTTAAAAAAAACAACTGAGTGTTGATTTTTTTCTCTTGTTTTTCTATTTTCTCTTTTGTGTAACTCTACTCCAATCTCTGTTGTTTACTTCACCTTTTTGTTTAGGATTTAGTTTATTCTTTTCCTCGTTTCTTGAGGTTAAAGTTATGTTGCTGATTTGAGATCTTTCTTCATTTTAAATGTATGTGTTTATAGCTATATACTTCTTAGCTGTAGGTTTGTAGTTTCATCTTAGATGTTTTGCTACAGGTCATAATATTTGATATGCTGTATTTTCACTTGTCTCAAGGTATTTTATAATTTGCTTTGTGAATTCTTTCACCCATCTGTTGTTCAAAAGTGTATTAATTTTCATATATTTGAGATTTCCTGGTTTTCCTTGTGTTGTTTATATCTAGCTTCATTGCACATTGATCATGAAAGAAAAATATTCTGTATGATTTCAGTCCTCTTTAATTTATTAAGACTTGTTTTGTGGTCTAGCACATCATCTAATCCTGGAGAATGTCCCAACTGCACTTGAGAAGTGTTTATCTTCTGCTGGTTGTTGGATGGAGTGCTCTTTATGTCTGTTTTAGGATTTCGATGATTTGGTTTTTTTTGTACACAGAATTGGAGGTGTCTGAAGCACTGGATATGAAAATCTGGGATTCACAGAAAAGCTCTAAGTCTGGCATACAAATTTGATAGTCTCCAGAATGTACAAAGTATTCAATGCCAAAAAAATCTAGAGGGAACATCTAAAGAATGTATGCAAATAGGAATGAGATGAGGTCCAAAGACTTTCTATGGCACACTGTCACATTGAGAATTCAGGGCAGTGAAGAGAAATTAGAAAAGGAAAGTGAGTAGTAGATAAAATGGTAGGAGGAAAACCAGATGAAAGTGATGTTGTAAAATCCAAGTAAAGAAAGTGCTTTGAAGAGGAACTGTGATCAAATGCTTTTCATAGATCATGTTCATTTATTACCTTGAGATGGGTAATTTTGGCTGGGTGGTGTGGACAAAACTGTTTGGAGATAGTTCAAGACAAAAATGAAAGGCAATAATTTAAAATTACCAGAAAAGACTGCATGCTCTAATTTCATCAACTTGTCCTGTGTTTCTGAACTAGTCTTTGAATTATGAATTACTTGTGTTTAAAAATATTGATGGCATACAAGGATAAAAGTATCTTTTATGTATGTCATCCTTTGTTCTATAATATCTTACTATTCGGCTGCAGAATTTAAAAACATTAAAATTTCAAAATAAAAGGATCAATTCAAAGGCAAGAATTAAGGGGAAAAAGACTTACAAAAACAACTGCTCCATATATCAGTTTACACAGTAAATTCATGTTCAGGGGACATACGAGGAAGCATGGCCAAAGGCTGACTTGTGTATGTCCTGTCATGTAGGATTCACATTTCTCTTGATAGCCTCATCCTTCGCCTGCTGGATTCTTTGCTCCTTTTTGGTAGAATAGATTAGGACAGCAAGACATGTAGGCTGATACAACATCAGAAACAAAGATACTTTCCTTGCCTTTAGCAACCCAAAGACTTTTAGTCAGCTGCAATGGATGTTCTGGAAATCAATGTTTGGTGGTTAACCACAGCAAACTTGTCAAAAACAAGAATGTTTGTAGACACCAAGACAGTTGAACAGAACTATTTAAAAACATCTTCCATTCCCCCACTGCCCTTTGCATTTTTAATTAGTAACTTCTACTTTCTTCCTGTTTCCATTTCATTGAAAATCAATTTGATATCCTTGAAGGAATTACCCAGCAATCTGATGAGACATACATATTATTAGTGTCATGATTTCTCAAAAATAGATGGATGCACGCATTTGAAGAGGGCTTTTTAACTGCTCAAAGTACTTTTTCTCCTTATCCTGCATTCATTTGAGGAAGACAGGGCCCTGCACCTAAGCCTGCACCTTATTTGCAATAAGGGAACCAAAAATGCCCTTAAAACTCTCAAGTTCTCTACCAAGCTTCAGCGCTGTCCGCCCTATTTCAAGTATTAAACTAAAATCCATCAGAAGTTGAATAAATTTCAAACAATTGTGCAAAGCAGAGAGATGGCAGGGAATGTCTGAGCTACCCAAAACTAAGATTTTTGACTCCTACTCCCTACGCTGTCTTCAAACACAGAGGGTGTTTTCTTTAGTCTGGACTGCCCCCTCCCTCCCTGTGCAAAGTCTGAAATAGGCAAAAGGCACATTCACTATTTTATTCCCTTAGTACTTTCCACAAAAACAACTTCTAGGAAAACAATGCTGTAAGATGGTATGTTACTAAGAACGTATTTTGTCCTAGTCTCCTAAGACTACTTGAATATTACTTCATGTCTAATTTGGGAATAAAATATTCAATTGCCTCAGAACAGTATTTTGATTAATTAAATACAATTATTCAGTTAAATGAGCACTTAATGGGAGGCTTATCATGAAAATTACAGTTCCGGGCAGTGTTGAAGATTCAGCAGGGGGAGCACACAGCATGCGGGGGATTTAAGTTCTTGCACAGACATAAAGTTTTTTCAGGAAACTTCTGTAGCCCCTAGCTGCATGTTCCGTAAGCCCTGGCTAAAGCGTGTGAGAGACTCAACTGTCTGTCCTGTTGCCAATTTATACAGAACGGCTAGCTAGGTCAACCCCATCATTTTAGCATTTAGATATCTGTGTTTTTTCCCCATGTATAGAGCATACAATCTTTAGTAATGCTTTGCCTTTTAAAATTATGATGTGTAATTTTTTAATCTTCCATGGCAGAGTATGGCAAATTATTTCTTATTAATTGGTAAAAGAATATGCTTCTCAGATATGACACATCATAGTCACTTTACAAAGAGAAAAGTAATGGTAATACATGATCGTTTCCCAGTGGCTGACACAGAACCTGGCACTTCACAGAGAGTCACAACTACTGAGTGACGATGGGCACATAAATAAATGAAAATGGGAACAAGTGAATGAATAGCAAGATTAGCCAGAAAGCTCCACCTCAAATGACAAATGGGATACAAGTCGTAATGGAAAAGCCTATGTACTAGAAATATGACAGGATATTAGTTTTGCAACCCACTTGTGTAGGGGCTGCTAATTTATAAGCAAACCCATTTTCATCTGTTTTTGGATAGTGCTGAGTCTACATATTGAAAAACTTACAGAAACATGAAAGCATACTATTGTACAGGATTGGAGATAATAGCAGTGGGAAAAACAATGATCATTTCTTCAGTATCTACCTGGCCTAAAATTCCAACCAGACCTTTCCTTATCTCCATTTCCAAATATCTAAGGGACGACTGGTCATCTCCAGTATCCCACAGGCCCTTGAGATGAACAAAAGGCTCGGTTTGCCAGAAGCAGATCTTGACCTGAGGATCTGTGTCAACATAATTTATTAACAGCTGTGTTCAGGGAAGACCAGCAACTATATCCAAAAAAAAAAAGAAAAAAGTGCCAGAAAAAAAATAGAGGCTAAGAAAGGGTGAAATATCAAGCAAAGTACTCCAGGGAGTGACTTTGGCTTAATCTTTAGGGGGGTTCTAGAGACTGTTGGGGTGCTCAGTAATAGGCTCAAGGGGGTGTGGGCAGCGCAAGGATCCTCAGATCGTTCTCAGCTTCACTGCTCTCCATGCCCTTAGGTTTGATAACAAAAAGAAGTCATTTTTATATATTTTCCCAATTATACTCAAACACGGACACTCCTTTCTTTCTTTTTGAACACTTTTTCAGATCCTTCTGAATACACACAGGAAAGCCCTACCGTTACCCTAGGCTCTCTCCCTCCCCCCGCCGTTCTTTCTCTACACAGTAGCCAAGTTTGCATTTCTCAACAAGAAATGTAAACAAATCACTTAATCACAAAAATGATCGCTGGTCATTCTCCTCATCACCAAAAAGGTTTTGTGTGCCCGATTTTCTAAAAGGCCTTCAGTGTCTACTATGGTTTGGTGCCTATATAACATACCGCGTCCTTTCCCCAAACTTGCCGAGACCACGTGCGGCACTGACCCGGTAATTCCCACGTGGTGCAGGCCCTCCGGTCCTCATCCGCTGCCTCCCTCCCACGGCCTCGCCTCATCCTGGTGCCTTGGGCGCTAACCTGCTTCCAGCGCAGGAAGCTGTTCGGTAAAAATGCGCTGTGAAGACAGCACTGACCACTGGCCCTCCACCCCCAGCCCTGCCACACACCAGGGTTAATCACTAAGTAAGACAGTTACATTTTCATTTTTAAATTTCTATTTTTGCATTTAATAACTTGAACAGTGGTTCTCAACTAGGGATGATTTTGTCCCAAGGCACATTTGCCAAGTTCTGGAAAAACTTGGTCATCGTAATTGGGAGAAGGGAATAGATAGAGAAATCCAGTGGATAGAGGCTGGTGGCGCTGATGAACAGCCTACAGCGTGCAGGGCGAGCCTCACAACAGGCGCTCTCGGCCCCCAAATGACATAGTTTATGTATCTACAAATGTCTCTATTATTCTCGAAACTTCCTTAGGAAACTGCTACCTGATATACCTCCTGCATCATGACTGCCATCTTATAAGAGTATAGTACCACTCGGTGACATTAAAACTCACATGAGAAAATTATGTTAATAAGCAAATACATGCTAAAACAACCTGAATGAAACATTTTTTTTCCTCCTTTTTGGTTACAAAGTCATTGATTTGAGCAAAATTTAGGATCTAAATTATAATCACAATTTGTCTTATATTCAGTTGATCTACTTTTAAGCAAATTCTTTATAGCAATATTTAGATTATGCCACTGGAAGTCTGTGTGTATTTATAATCCCTATTAGTTTTCCAGTAAGTAGAAATAGAGAGATCAACTATATTTGCTGCCTATTTTTGCAAATATGGAGCTCAGGTGGCACTAAAATCAGTACTTCTCATGGGGTGGCTACCCTGCCAGTTGGGGTATAAAGCAGCTGTGACTTTCATTAGATGCGTTCACAACAAAAAAGAGGCTCCAAAATGTGCCATCTATACAATCTCCTTATCGTCAAAGAGAAAGCAAATGTATTTTTTTCGCAATTACATTCAAGAGTCAAATATACATGTTCTATAATACTTTTCTTTAGCCTTTTCTAAATTTAGAATAAATGTATTTCCAGTATTGAGGAAGTTACAAAAATTATAATGGAAACCACTTATTTCAAGAGATGTAAAACTGCAAAAATAGAAAAATAGCAGCCAAAATTATTTTGTTAGAACAATACAAGATTATAACCTAGTCCCAGTGTCTGCATACACACTGCATATCTATATGATATACAGATATCTTGTATATATTACTTGTATATGTATATAATGTATATTTAAATAAATATAAATTTGGCAAGAGAATTAATGTAGATAATTAACCTAGTATCAGATAAATCAAAGGTTACAAAATTAATATATTAAGATCATTCTAAGAATTAATTTATCTAACAATTTCTTTAACTTCTGAATTTCTCTCCCCTATAAGAAAGGGAAGAATATAGCATTGAATCAATCCTAATTGTTATTTTTTTCCTTAGTGTGAGAACTATCACACAGTGTTCATTATCCTGTGTTCTAACTTGAGAACCCATTACAAAAGTTGAGGATACTTGTGACAGAAAGTACCTTCTTCCCACCATGACATAAGTTGAATTCAGTGGACAGTAGCAAACACAATTATTTAATGAGAAAAAATTCACGATTTGCTCAGTCCTTAATTACTTTAATATTTAAACTCTGGCCTTCTGAAAAGTCTCAGGTGGTGAAGTCAAAGTTTACACTAAATGCAAGTGGGCAATTAAATAATTGAAATTATTTAAATAAAGTGTCTTCTCTTTTTTCGTACCTGCCTGAATATAGATTGTAAAGATTAGGATAATTTATCATAAAAAATTATGGTACTTCTTATTAAAAATTCTCTTCTCAGATGTTGATCTTCTCTTTCTTTACCTTTTAATTTGGGACTGCTTTATAATTTTTTGATGCACTCTTTCTCTGTAAATAACCAGGTCAAATGAAACTAATTATGAAATTGTTATTTGCAACTTCACCTAAATTGTGAATGTATGCAAATGAGATATGGAAAAGCATGCATTTTTGCCTAAAATAAGAAATATCAGTAATACTAAGGATGAGTATGTATCATATTAATATAATAACCTGAATTTTCCATATGTAATAAACATCGAATCAATTCCTCTATGATTTATTAAGACTACCCCAAAATTATGGGATATAAAATACATTGTCATTTTATTAATGGGATGTTTAGATTCTCCACTAATAAAAAGAAAGGAATTTTGCTTAAAGGAAGTTAGCTGATAATTTTTATTTTTAACAATAATTTTAATATATGTAAGTTGGTAATATTCTTACAGTTCACTTTGGAGAAAAGAGGATGCATTTTCTTTCTTAGAGTGTTTTTGGAATTGGATTTTGTCTAAAAGAAACTTTCTCGAAGAAATAATTGTGAAAATAAATATATAGTCTTAAGCTCTCACAAATGGTCAGTTTCCTTCAATTCCCAGAACCTCTGGCCATACCAAGTACAGCAAAAATTACTTAGCAAATTACAGGAGGGTTGAGCATGTTTATGTTTTTCTTCAGGGAAAATACTGACATCTAGCTTTTTTTATTTTATTTTTTAATATCTGCCAATTCATGCAAGTGCGCTCTGTATTCGCATCCCTCTCCTATGAGCCAAAAGGTAAAAATAGCATCCTGGATGTCATCGATGTCAGTCACAGAGAGTAGACTGTGAGGCTCTGCTTAGAAGGCCATGTTTTCTGTATGGTGACTTAAGTCACTGCCTCTTTTAACGTTTGTGGGAAAGCAGAATGGGGTAGCAAAATCCTTGATCACCCGCTAAGTGGTCAATCACAGCTAAGCCACTGGAAGAAGTGTATTGGAGAGTGGGGCAAGACATCAACTCTTGTTTTTTTTCCTACTTAAAATATACCGTAAGAATTGTTGCTCTTTTTACAGGAATTTGATTCTCAATTAGGGAGATATGAATGAACAAACCAGGCTCCACCCACCCCAAACTCTCTATGATGATTTTTGGATAGTTATCTTTTGATAAAATAGTGATCCATTGGGTCTTACTAACGTAATAAAATCTCATCTAAGTGTGTTACAAGCAAACTGACCAAAGTAATGTATTCATTAAAAGCCTTAATGACATGAAAACACAGCCCTACAACTTAATTATGTACGTGCAACCTATTGGGTGCCTGTTGCAGACACTTGGGGAAGTTCAGAGTGGCTCTGGGCTTCTCATCTGCTTATAACGTGAAATCTCCAGGAACAAGTCTTAGTCCTAATAATGTCTGCTTTTAAGTTGTTTTGTGTGTGAAGTTTAAAAGAGGTGTGTTACTGAGCTTTGATGGAGATGCTCATGTCCTCTTTCAATCTTTTATTCCATGAACTGGTGTTATGACCCCTATGGGAACCCAGGCAGCATCCAACACCTGGCCATCCTGAGAAGATCTAGGAGATAATCAGACAAAGCTGTGTTTATATCCCAGCTTAGCTATTCACAAGTTTTAAGTTTCAGCATTCACATTTATAAAAGAGAGAAATAATAGTACTTACTATTAATAATAGTAGTTAAATGGTATACAGTGTGTAAAGTGGGTGGCGTATAGATGGTTCATAACTGATGATAACTAATGTTAGTGTTCTTGCCATCAAATCATCTTCCCTTTCCTCTATGAATGAGAGATGGGAGTAACGCAATAGTTTAAGGACTTTATTAATTAAATAACTTGCTTTTTCTTTTTTGGAGGGGAGCCGTTGATCCATTTTGAACCATACCATTATTATCCACAGTGTTTCTCTGACAACATGTATACATTCTAAATATTTACCATACCGACAGCTGGAATGTAATCTATATATCAATGATTTCCTTCTTTGACTACTTTCTGACACATGTCACCTAGTGGAAGCCAGGAGAAGTCCCTGTATGAAATATTTTTCCAGCATGATTAGAAATGGAGTAATAAAAATGACTCTATCACTGCACACACAACTTAATACAAGAACACACAAAAGAAGCCAAAGATGATACTGTGCTAGTCAATAACAAAGGGAAAAAATGAAGAATGTTGTTATGCTCAAGGTCATCCAATGATTTGTGCGTCTACGGTGATAGCACCCTTCTCTCTGCCTTCCAAATTGCATCGTCTCCTTTGCATAAGGAGAAAAGAGAGGCAGCAGCCTGACCGTGAGTCATTCTTCTCCTGTAACAGAAAACAGTTCCTCCTATTCAGGGGCACTCAGGACTCATCACACACCATGAGAATGAGCAGCGGCCGGTAACTAGCTCCTCCGTTCCTTTCGGTTTCCACATTGTCTACCACATTGCACCCCATCCATTCTTTCCTGCTCCTAGAGCTACTAGGGTTATTTTTGTTTCCTAACTATGCATTTATGAAGATCCCTACCTGAATTAAACTAGAATTAAAGTCACTAAATACCCCTTACCTTGCAGATCAATATTTTTAAAGAAAATAGTACACATATTTAGGTTCCAGTCCTCCTTGGGTCAGTTCACAAGAGATGCCTGTGTAGACTGAGAATACCTTATACAATCTTCTTTCTCCTTTTGTGCTTCTCACATAGAACTTGACAACTGCAACTCTAAGAGTGTCTACGGTGTTGTAAGGACTGTGCAAGCATATAATGAGGGCAAGCCTGAACCCAGACTAGAGCTCAGAAATTAAAAGAGCTGCATGCCACAGATGATTTCCCTGCTGGTCTAGTTCTAGTTGGAAACCTACCTGTCACTGAGGAAAAATACCCTTAAATCTTTACCTTCTGATGCTGAGCCAGTGCCCTGGACCAAGCTTCCTACTTTTTAGGAATCTGAGGCTGAGCCGGCTCTCTGAATGTGTTTTTAGCTTAGAAAGTCTATACAAAATTGAGTTATTTACCAGAGATTTTTTCGGCAGCCTAATGTCTCATGTGCTTGCAAATAAGCATACAGAGGTAGGTGGAGTAAGGCTCTAGTCCTCAAGAGTGAATGAAATACAATAAAATAGCTAGAACCTTAAAAAAGGACATCTGTGTCTATTAAAAGAGCCAATGTGTCAGTACTCAGCAATTCCAGGTATAATTGGCTCAAAACCATTATGTTGAAACAGATTTTCACTTGCATATAAGAATTTATACTTTAATAATTATTTGTTGGGATCAACTATAGAAGGATGTCTGAAATGAGGAAGTTAAACTGCTTATACTCCAGCTAAAAAACTGACTCAATCCAAGAAATCACTTGGTAAAAGGACACTTAAAGTCCCTGTATTTCCCTGTCCAAAGTCCCTCAGGACTACCAAGGGATGGGTGTGTGTGTTTAATGTTAGTATCTTATTCTTGTTTCTTCCCCTAAACAAAGCCTGAGAAAACTGTTGAGTGCAGACAGCTTATTCTGGAAACTGATCCCAGGAAACAGGATTTAAGGCTGTGAGTAGAAAAGAAAGTGGACAAGTCAGTCACAGGGCACATTGCAAAGCTGATCTCTTCTGTGGGCACCTGAGCACCGTCCACTCAGAGACCTAAGAGGAGAGTGTGTGTGCTCTGATGACATCCCCTGGTCAAGGTATTCATATTCTTTCACATCCAGTTCGGCTCTTATGTCAAAGTAGCCAACAAGTTCCCCACAGGTGTGCCAAACAGCAATGTCACAGTAGGTCCGGGGCAGAAAATGAAAGAGATGCAAAAGAGCTGGAATGAGTTGCTGCTCCCAGTTCTCAGCTGTGCCCAGAGGTGGCTAATGGCTAGAGCTCAGAATTCAGAGATAGGCGAGGAGGGTATAAAACAGGGCGCAAGACATCCAGCCCCGGAAACATTCAGAAAACTCATGTGCTACAAAAACTCCAACCCCTCATGCAGTCACAGAGTCGGTGGCCTGCTGCAGGCTCTAGGCCCTGGACCCAGGACTGCTGTCTAGCCGAGTGTAGTTATGCATTTGAGGAAAAAACATTCAAGCATCTCTGGGACTGATGGTGAAGGATCAGTACTACCTTCCTTCCTGCATCAGGCCCCATGTTCTAGCTGTCAAGGACAAGGGCAGGGCCATACGTCTGACCATGAGTCATTCTTCTCCTGTAACAGAAAGCAGCTCTACTTTCAGTTCTACTTGTGGTATAGTATGTATCCTGCATTCTGTAGGCTGTCTTCTGAGCTGTCATCCTAAGCAAGCAGTGACAAACGATCTAGCTGACTTCTTCAAGGAGATGTGTTCTGCTAAGACCAATGAATGCCTTTGGTCCCAAAACGAATGCTGCACCTCCCATACTATCAAATGAGTCCCTGGTTCTAGGCACTGTTATGCAGATGTCTTATGCTAACTCAGACACTGTTAGCATGAGGCTAGTGGTGCCTGCAGGTCCACTGTGCAGAAACTGCTCTGCCTGAGAAGAGAGGGGAGCTGGTCTCTTTTAGAAGAGTCCTACCTGTCCGTTTTAACACTCCCTCCTCAGAGTGGGTACTGCCTGGTTATTATGAAAATGACACAAAGGTCACCAGTCCTGTTGCCCACCGCCATGGAGCCTTGCACTTTGCCCCTTTCCCAAACTTCTTTGGCTCTGATCTTCTTACCTTGCTTTTTCTGCTAGCTAAACATGTGAACCACCTGAGCAAGAATCCGTGTATTACGTGTGTGTCAGGCATGCCTCCAGATGAGGTGAATGGCCAGCTATAGCCCTGACTGCTCCGCTCAAAGAGAAGGTTCCCTTGGCCATTGTCCTCCAGGCCATCCTTGACAGGCCTGCGGTGAAGCAGAATAAATATAACTCGCAATCACTGTAGTACAGCAGGTTAACCAGAGAATTTGAGAACAAAGCCATTCTTCTTTATGGGGTTATTATGGAGAAATTCCCAAAAGGCCACATACATATGCAAATTGAGAAGGAGGCATTTGATGACAGGGAGGTAACAGGAGCTTCAGTCACCATGTTCAACGTATCTTTACCTTCTGGACCTTCCCAGGCCAGATCTATAATGCATTATTTTCAACGTGCAAGGGGTCTTTGCTGCGACTGCCTGAGCCTGCCCAGTGGATCTCAGAATAACCAGGTCAGGATGGGCTTCTCTGGTTGCAGTGTCGGTGAACTTGAAGAGCTTGGGAGATTGCTGGGTGAAATCTGAAACCCAGTCCCCTTACACAACAGGCAGACAGGCCACCCCAAGATTGGTAGTGGCAGGTTTAATAAACAAGGAAACTTAAACTTAAGAGTCTTGTCTTGGGTGGCCGCAAGATGAATAGACCTCACACCCACCCACCAAATCTTCAAACTTTATGTGGAGGCCTCTACTGGATTCAGTCACTATACCATCCGGATAGTCTCAACTCCACATTTCTGTCTCCAGGCTGTACCTTGGGGCAGCTCTGGGAGCAGGGAGGGCCAGCAGAGCACCTTTCCAAGGACAAGTGGAGGGGTTGGAGAGCTGCCACTTGCCGTGTCCAGTTCACGGGTCAGCCCATGGTCACGTGATCATGTCAGTGACCTCCCCCAACACTAAGTCACTTGCTCCTTGGCCAGGTGTTCAGGCCTTGAAGGAAGCAGTGCCACACCAACTGCTGTTTTTAAAATGATGAATAGTTTCTGCCAGAAAAGACGAGACCCAGCTGCAGTTCTCGAGAAGCCAGCTCCGCAGCTCTCAGCTCTGGCTCACTAGAGCAACCACACGGTACTTTCTCTACTCACATACCTCTAGGCGCATCAGACCTACAGAGCTCTGAGTGGAAAGGCCTAGACATGCTGCAGAATGCGTGCTCCCCCAGGGACTTCTGAGTCAGCTGGTAAAGTAATTGGAATAGCCTTCCAGATGGAACATTTGCCATCTCCAAAGCCAAAGCGGACCAGCAAGCTTAGAGGTGGCACAAGTGGGCAAGAAGTCACCCTATACCTTAGAGGAGATACATAGGCATGAGTCACACTGTCTGAGCCTAAAAATCATTATTGATGTGGCAGATCCCATCGGCTCGGTGAGCCTTATTTCCCACCCTCTGGAATGCCTGTGTCCTAAATTACCAGAAAATGCTTCCTGGTTCTTGGGATTGCAGTGAACATGACCACGTCAATCTAAGGACCAGTATGATGTCTGCAGGCACTCCTGGTGGCACAACCCCTTCAGACCATGTTTTAGCAGAGAACAGAGGAATCAACACAGCTCAGGGGCAGGACAGTGAATGTGAACTATAGTCCTTTCCCCAGAAGAAAACGTACTAAAGCATAAAACAGAGAAAAGTAAATCAGAAGTGTTCACATCGGCAAATGTCCAGAGTAGACACCCACTTACATCAGCCCCATGGCAAGAAAGGACATTATCAGCTGCTTTCCAGTGATTACCCCTCCCCTGGGCATGACCACTATCCTGGCTTCTAACACCACAGGCTGGTTTTGCCTTTTTTCACAACTTCCTTGTATCTGTCATCCTCTGTTCAACATCATCTTTATGAGATCCATCCCTGTTATTGTACGTAGTTGTAAATTATTTGTTCTTACTGCTCTATAGGATTGTGTTTATGAATATTAGTTTATTCAGCCAACTCTTTATGCACATGTGGGGCTTCAATTTAAGGCTGTTATAAATAGCCCTTGCAAAGGTCTCTTACACATGGCTTGTTAAATATTTATATGAATTTTCCTTTTGTATATACATAGGAGAGAAATCAGTAGGTGAAAAGCTTTCAGATGTTCAGTTTTAGTACGTATTGGCAGGCAGTCACCAACTGCATTTGCCCTATTTGTACCTTACTGCTATATAGGAGAATTCCTTTGTATGGACATCCCTCCAACACTGTTGTCTCTCTTCTTTTCACTTTTGGCAATATTGATGGGTCAGAGGTATCACGTTGTGATTTAAATTTGTATTTCCTTGATAACTAATGAGTTCAGGCACATTTATATATATATTGCCAGTTGGCTATCCTGTTTTGTGATATACCTGCCCAATTACTGTTGCCCATTTCTCAGTTGGCTTGACTGCATTTTACTGATACCTAGTCCTTTTTTTATATTTGAATATGAATAATTTGTTGGCTATAATTACTGCAATGACCACCTCTCTGGGGCATAATTTTTAAGTCTATCATTGATGTCTTTTCATGGCAGTTCTTAACTTTGATCAATAGTCACCTACCCAGTGCCAGATTCTGCATCAAGTTATTTGCATATCATTGCCATATGTGACATCCAAGCTGTAACTGAAGTACCGTCTGTTTAAGTGTATGATAGTCCATAATTATGTGGCACTGTTTGATTTTTTTTCAGTGTCCAGACTGGAGACTAAGTGTAGATTTTTAGGCCATACTACCGCTGCGTCATTTAATTCATTGGTGGCATTAATCTCTTTAATGCATCTGACTATGAATTTGCTTGTGCAATGGAAGGAAAGGAAACTTCAGAGACTTGTACTTGGCCTTCCCTGTCTTAACGGCTCATTCACAAGTGAGACCATGTCTGTGGAATTCTTCCATTACAACATCCATCCCAATCATACAACCAGAAAAATAGTCACATAACGAGCACATGGACATTTTGGAGCCACTGAGAGGGATGTGTGCTTAGAACCCTGGTCATCACCTGACCTTCATGGGTTCTCACTTTAATCATCAAGGTGTTTTCTGTTGGCATAAGAATCAGTTCATATCTGGTGCCCAACAGCTTTTGGGTGGCCTGGATAGTTTCCTTATTAATATATATCCACAAGTCTATATTTAGGAGGCCTGGACTCTCCTTCAATTAAAGCATTTTGGGTCTGATTATGGACTTAGATCTAGAAAGTGTGGCTGAACTCCACACTTTGCTTATCAGTTCTCTGTTTTCTGATTATATAAGTCAAGTAATATCCATGCTGGCATGCCATCTATCTAATCCCTAAGTTCACTATGACCTAGTGGCCATTGCTGAAGATTCCTGAGGACCAAGCATCCAGGTTGTGTCTCCAGTCCTGCTGCCCTTTATGGTAATTACCTTCACCTCACTTTGATCAGTTAATGATCACCACTGGGCTACTGGTGGGCTAAAAATCCTATTACACACAACTGCAAAGGAGAGCCCAGTCATGTAGCAGCTTTGTCTAGCATCAATTCCAGCCTAGAGAAGGCAGTTTTTACTTCTTAAAGGTGTTGCTGTCTGACACACCTAAAACCTACTTTACTTACAGCTTCAGCAAATGAAGTGGCCTTGTGACCCTCTTGGAGAGCATCATCTGGCGATATGTTTCCTGGTCTCACATATTAAATTTAATGTTCCCGCATCTCCATCTGTGACACTTGTCTTTTGTGGCCTCTGTCATTTACTGCAGCCCCTACTGTATCCATCACACTGACAAGATGCTGGATCTCAGGTGATAGGAGTACACATCCATGTCAGTAAACCCTCCCTTATCTACCCAGATGCTTCTCCCATTCTGGTCCAACACCTTCAAGATTAACTGTAATGCATGACCACCTATCCCAAGATCCCCAAACTCTTTGGTAAAAAGTGGTATGTTCTCATAGCAGGTAAAGAACTTATCAGCTGAGATCTGGCCAAAGTTATTCACCTGGTGGTGATACTGAATTAACTACATAGGTGAGGGAACTTTTTTAGTAGCACAAATATCATGTTGGAAAGCACCCACCTCATGCAGGAGGGTTCAAAGGAATCTGAGGCTTTAGACTTATTCACCCAAATACGCTGCCCCAGGACTCAGGATTCCATTCTTTCCAAGTCCTGACTTTGGCAAAGGAGAACCTATGGGGCTGAGTTCAATTCCTTTGTAGCTTAGAAGCTGTTATCAACAGGTAGCCAGTCTGTGCTTTTAATAATTACAGTTTCCCCACATAATTCAAGTATCACCACTAATCAGTGCTTCACTTTTCCCCTGTGCCTTTCCCAGTTCATCACCAATAAAGTAAATAGCAGTTGTGAAACTACACATCAGGAGTTACTTCCACACCAGTCCTTGGTCATCGTGTCCTTACTGACTCTGATTGGCTCAAATCAGAGAGCCCAGGTCCAACATCCCCTCCAGAAGGTCTTCCTTCCAGGGCCAGATTAATAACCAATTCTCTTCATCTGAGCTCCCCCAAAAGCATGGCCTAAGAAAATATCCTGAACACAGGGATGTTAATTTTGGGAATAATCCCAAGCCAAAAAAAAAACGTGAAGAAGGAAAAACAGAGATGTGGGACAGTTAATACAAACTGAAATATTGAGCTGATCACCACTGTGAATAAATGAATTTCATCCTGCTGACAAGTGTGTAAAGAGCCTTGTTGAATGCATCTCATAAAGAGCCCTCCACCATAAAGACAGATTAGAAGAGCAATTATTGATCAGATACCGAGCGTTCAGCAAGCGTTGCCCCATAAAGGTTAACATCCACACTTCCCTGTTTGTCCAAATGATGACAACTGAGAGCATCTGCAGGGAGTTCTGCGTGGCACCTGTGGTGTACTGAGGGAAGGTGCTGCCAGTTCACAATGGTGATTGATTGGTTGAAGGAGCAATAGTGTGACTAAAAAGGCGGGCTGAGAAAATACAGACGCTACAGTTTGGATATCAAATTTTGTTCAATTTTCTGTCCTTAAGTATTGATTTATACTCCTTTTTCTTCTTGTGATATGGTCTTTTTAGTTCATGCATTCTAAAGACTTTATAGATGTATCTATAGAAATCTTTTCACAAAAATATTATCAACGGTGTGTTAGGGTTCAGTTAGAGTGATTCATTGATATGAGTGATATAGCATATGAAAGATATTATAAGAATTAGACTTTAGTCAATTCATCAAGCTGGTAAAGTGGATGTAAGCCCTCTCCCTGTGGTGAGCAGGCTGACTGGAGTGAAGGAGAGAAGCCCAAAGAGGGCTGGTGTGTCTATGTGTACTTCATGACAAGAGGGCGAACAGGCCAATCCATGGCGATGTGTGTGAGCTGTCACTCTACCTGGTGCCCAGCTCAAAACTTGAAAATATATAGTATTTCTTTCATTTCTTCCTTCCAAATCTCATGTAAATTTTTCTCATAGCCAACTCCAATCTAGAGTCATAGAACTGAATCATGTGAAAGTTTCTCCAGCTTAATGAAGTTGACCCATCATATAGCCACTCTTGTCCATTTAATATCCACACACACCTCCTTTAACCAGAACTAACTTCCAGGCGATAACAAATATGCTTGCACCTAACAGGATACAACCATCCCTGGTAGAGCTGAGAGCAAAATAATCTGTCCCGCCAAAGAGGATGCCAAGTGCCTTAATCCATCTTTGGGTGATGTGCATTCCTTTCCTAGTTGAGTCAAACTGTCCTTTGACATATTGTAACTTAAGTACTGAGATAGTTTACTGTATACATCTTCTGCATTCCTGACATCCTTCTTACTGCTGTACTGTAGTAGCAACCTAAGTTTCCCTTTGAAATCAGAATTGGTCACCCTGGCCAGCATACTAACACCTTTATTTACCTGTTGACACTCTGTCATGAGGAACCCAAAGTGGCCGGGTGGCAGTCTCAACTTCCAGATTAATGGAATCATTGTTGTGTCTAGCAATAGAAGTATCCAACTTTGGAAACTATTGTAGATAACATAAGAACAGTCATTTCCAAGAGTATGAGCCCGCTGCCACACTTGATCTGCTATAAACCAAATTCCTTATCAAACTCAGTGCTGAGTTCCAATGCCGTGGTGGTAAGTAAGGCTTTCTGTAATTCTGTAGATGAGGGTTTTTCTGCAGAAGCATTGTGGGTAGTGTAAATTAATCCATAAAGCTACCACATGTTATAAACATTCAGTTGGATTCTAACAGGATTTCTAAGGCATGTCAAAAAGTCAAAACAGCCAATATTATTTCCTTCCTTAGTTTGGTGACAGAGCACTGAAATTAGAAAAAAAAAATGTTTTTATCGTATGCACTACAAAAACATAATTATACTCCATAAATTATTGCCAATTTAAATATATTTGGATAGGTGGCTAGTACTTACCCATCTCCAGTCAGAGATGTGCCAAATATGTTTACAATCTATTACCTTATTGAATATGTTTCCTGTTATCACAAATATGAAGGAAACTTATATTTTGGGAAACATGCAGGTTCAACACAAACTACAGTTATATATTCATCATATCATACATGTGTCAAAATAAGATTTTTCCGTATAATAACTTCACGTAAAAGAAATTTCCTATGTGAATTATCTCATGCTGATGTTTCATGGCTTTCTCTTTGCTATTTATTCTTTTACTGTTCAGGAATGATCTGTTCTTGTCTGTCTATCTCAAATCACTGCAGTCTCTTGCCTAATCTACAGGTTCGCATTCCCTTCCTCTACTTGATGGCAAACAGAGGGAAGCCATCAAAGCGGGTGATCGATTTCTCTAGAGACACAGACAAGGTGAAGATCTGGGGTTGGAAATGATGTCTTTTCTAGCTCTGTGGCAAGTCTGTGTTTAAAACACACTCTGTAAATTACCAGGCTGATTCCTTCTTCCTGAGGGATTTGTGGGATGTTAGAAAAATGCCTGAAATATTTTTGAACCCTTATGAATTGTGTTCCAGCCTAAGCATAAAATTATGATAAATATTGTAAGCAGCACAGATCAGGTAGGACCCAATCACCATGTGGTATCTTTAAGTTCCTTGGAATGGCTCTCTTTAGGTGGTTTTCTTAGGAGGACTCTTGATATTCCTTGTTTTTATTTTTTTCCTTCTAGAGCACTAAAAAGAAGTGGATGCACAGGGAGTTAGATTACTGGGTGTTGACAGCACAGAGACAAAGGATGCGTGCTGCTGATAACAATTCCCAATTTTTTGCTCTAGGCACAGTGTGTGTATGAAAAGGAGCAAGTGCCACCTGCAACCACTGTCACTAATTACTTATTCACAATAAAATTATGTTTATTAAACAATAGGGTCAACATTAAACAGATAATGGCCAAATTGACACTTCAGTTCCAGCCCGTGGGCTTTCCTGTTCTGGTACATTGCAGAAAATGATTGGCATTTTGTGCCTGGAGGGATGATTCTCCTACTGCATTGAGCCACATTCCTCTACAATGAAGCAGTAGCCGTCCTGGGTCTTCCCAATGTAGAGCTAACTCCTCAGCCTGGCCCTTGACATTTCCACCATCTGGCTCAGAACATTTTTACATTATATCCTGTTAATCTCCTTCAGAACTTAATCATCAAAATCAGAATAAATTTCTCTTCTTTCTCCTAATATTTCTGAATTTTCCTACCTTTTGTTATTTATCCCTTTATTTAGACTATTTCCTTGAGTGCCCCACTACTCTTTATAAAATTCCTATCATCAAGTATCCATTTCCAAAACCATCTTTTTTATGTAAGCTTTCCTAATCCTTTTTACCAGATAAAACATCTGAAACTTTTAAAAACACTCACTATCTTTTCTCTTTCTCCTCTCTTTTCCCTCCTCTCACCTTCATTCTCTATGATAATGTATCTGTAGTTTGCAAATTTAATAATTATATGTAAACAATATAAATTGGCTTACTGTAACTCTGGGGACAGGGTTGGGGGTGGGGGGATATGTTCCCAGCCCAGGGCAAGTAACTTCTGAAGCCTAAATCAGTCAAAGGGAGAAATAAGGTGGGAGAAACCCATTTATTGCCTACAAGCAGTTGTCCACTTCTGCCCACCGGCATCTCTGGTGACCCGGCTGCAAAAGGAGCCCACCATGCCTCTTCGGTTCCAATGTGTGCTTGCTCCCCACCCACCTTGTAATCACCTATTGATATGGAGATGGTCTACTGCTTTCCACCCCTTGGAAATCTATTGGTAAGGAGATACACTAAGGCCAGGTGAGAGATTCTGAAAATACTGAAATTTCACCTACACTTATCTAAAGTGACCTCATAAACATTCTGTGAAAGTAACTAACAGAGTCAATTCAACTGCATGCATTGTCCTATTAAAATTATAAATCATGGGATAATGTGTACCATGCACCTAAATGGGAATGACATGATTAAACTCTAGAATCTCAGTTTTTAGGTCCATATTTGAGAATGGAAACCTGAAAACAAAGAATATAGTTTTTTAGATATGGGGACATTTTTATGAAATAGTTCACATCAGAATCTCTCTTCCTACAAAAGTCAAGACAATTCTTAAACCTCATCTATCAACTTCTCCCATGCTATCACTCTGATAGAAAAACAAAAAGACATTCAGAGATATTAGGAGGGAATTGAGAAACCATTTTCAAGTGCAAGGGACAGAGTTCCATCTCTTGAACTGTTCACATGGATATATTCAAGATAAACCAGGGATTCAGAGCTAAAATGCAGACATTTTACTAACAAACCCACTGTTGCTCAGTATAAACTATGGTAAATAATCTTCAAAAAATTTAAACTTTTCCATAATAAATATACCAGTCATGATCAAAAGAAGCAAAATAAAGGGGGGGGCGGGGGTGTGACTCCCAAAAGCACATGAGGATTTGAGTTAAGGAGAGAGAGGAACAGTATTTTAAGTTACATGTATTATGGTTTCAAAATCCAGCCATATAGTAGTAGACTTTCTTGGCATTTGTGGTGGGGAGTGTGTATGTCTAAACCAACTGCTTCTTTAGCTGTGTATCATTAATTCCATATGTGAATTCTTGCATTACATTTTGCTTCCTTTATAAAGTTCCATAATGCAATATTCTTTCCAAATATCATTTTAAGTAGATTTTTTAAAAAGGAAGAAACCAATATCCTAATGGTTTCACAAGCTTTGAATCCATTGTGAGTGAACTGAGTAAACACAATAGAAAGATATCTAAGCAAGGCAAATGATTATTGGACTAAGTCACAGAGACGGAAACATAATCCTTTGTTTTTCCTAATGAAATGTTGATATCTTTGGGAAGGTTCATCACTGTGCTAAGAAACATTGGACCACAAAGTTGATCAATTATTCATCAAGAAAGTGAAGAATTTTATACTTAGCAAAATAGGCTCTGATAACCGTGGGAGACAGACACATGTTCTTATTGTCTTAAAGTGGCTAGTTTATTTTGATCTACTATTATTTGTGGAACCTACTGACTGAATAGGCTATAAGTATTCAGGGAAAGAATTAAAAGATGAATTAAAAGGAAATTTTACCTATGACCAAACCCCATTTCCTCATCCCTTTACCCCACCTTGAAGCTAATCTGTGATATAATTGTCCTTGTTATTCACAACTGGAAAGGGAGTTTTTATTCACTTGAATATCTTTTAGTCTGGGTATATGAGCATAAGGGGGTGAAAATAAATATGGTAAAATTAAAATGATGGGAATTAGAGTGCATTTTTGTCTCACATGCAATCAAAGATCACACCCATATTATGGACAATAGTTGAAAATCATTGCTGCCAAATGGTGGATAAGCCTTTCTCCTTCTTCTTTAGATAATAAATGATATTTTATGAGCTATGTATATATCACAGTCTCCTTCAGAAATAAAATAATTAGCAGAAATGTGCATCCATTACTTTTGGGGACCGATGAATGTCCCCTGATTTTCAAACTCAAGCTAATGTTAAAAATGAACATTTTTCACGTTTGGAAGTTTTTGCACTTCTGAGAAGCAGCTGAGCCAGAAGCAGAAATGCTAATATGCCATGGGAACAGCTGTTGTTATGGTATTTCTAGACTCGCTGCTTGCAGAAAGATTAAATCTTGCTGTACAACTTGCATTTTCTCCTAGACTTCGCAGCTCAATTTCACAAACTGGAAAGGTTTGAGTAGGGGAGATGCAATTGTGATCAGCAGGCCCAGGCATTTATTTCTCGGAACTAAAACAACCCTTTAAACTTTTCTCTGCTGTAATACATCTCCATTAATAGTGAGTGTTAAAATCATGAATTAAGGTGGAAGCCATACATAGATTTCTGATCTGCAGAAAAGGAGAAACCCCTAAGTTGTAAAAGCAAATCTGGAGTGGGGGGAAAAAGCCTGAGAAGTTGTCACTTTTCAAGCTCTGGATATATATGTATATATGTATGCACATGTGTGTACACACATATTTAACTTCTATTAAAAGGATTGCTTAATCCTCACCAGAAGATTTAATCCACATACAAAGAGAACCAGCAAAATAAAACAGTGAGATAATGAACAGCAACTCATTTCACAATCACCACCAAATATAAGTGTGTGTTTTAACATAATTTGAATGGACTGGTTGCTGTGTAAGAACATACGTGGTTTTACTCCTATTTAAAAAATTGGTTTGAAGAATTTCTAATCTCATTACTCAGTGAAGACATATGGGTAACCTTTATATGTCAGAAATAGCTATATTAAGTTTAATTACTTTAAACTCTGGTCTTATTTGAAATGTCTTTTTTCAATGTAAAAGATACAGAAAAAAATGCGATATATTTCATACATACTGTATAATTAAAATGTATAAAATCATTAATTCTTAACAAATAACTACATTTCAAAAATATAATTGGTGAGTAATTCCCATCAATCAACCAAACTGCAAATGTTAAGTATCCACCTGTATTTCAGGTTCTCTGATGACTTCATGTAAAATAAATACTATTCTAAAAAAGCATTTCATCAAATATGGGGGTTGGAAGATTCAGGTGCCACATTTACTCAACATTTTAAGAATTCCCATCCTATCTTGTTCTCTGTAAAGAAAAGTCCATGCATTCATAAAGAGAAGTGTCTAAATCTGGTTCATAATTGCTAAGAAAGACTTCACAAAAAAGAAGTCTTTCAACTGCTTGGTCTGAACTGTAAAAATAAGCTGAAAGGGGAGAATTCATGTAGGATTACTTCTTTATTAAAGTGGGAGAGTGACCAAGTGACCTAAAATGTGGGTGATGAATATATCTTGACAATTATGTATGCTATGTGCACACACATACATACACTTATATAATGGCATAACAGATTAATAATAAATTATGAAGCAATTGTTTCTGAATTTCTATGTCATATATACCTATATGTCTCCCAGCTGGCTTATGCAGGCAATGTGTTTTTGTTGTTGTTTTTTTAGCAATAATAACTGTCAATGTGTAAATAGGAAAATGGTGCAGGGAAGGATAAGATTGGGTTTGCCCTTCTGCTGCCATGAGGGAAGGGGGTAACTCTAAGAGGTAGATGAACAGTGCATTGTAAGCAAAAGAACGCATATGCATTTCTTTCTGGTTACTCTGTTCTCTGCAGCTTTTGTCAGTAGCCCCAGCATCTTTTAGGTGCTCAAAATAATTATTTAACTGTACAATCAAAAGATATTTTCACTTCATCCTTATTTTTTTAGTGCAGCTGTTGTTAGAAGCAAGCTCGAGTGCACATCAGGGAGAAAGAATTACCTGGATATGACATGATGGAACTATGTATGCTAAGTTCAAAATAATAAATCTTGATGCCAAATTAGAAGGGGACATAAAGAAATAAGAACATAAAGAAAATGACAAGAATATTATGTAATTTTGAAGTGAAAAGAAAAGGAGGCTTCAAGAAGTAGGAAAATTGTCAAAGGGAGAGTGACTTTCTAAAAACAGAGGATAGATTCTATTAGCTAAAATAAATGACTATAACTGATGGTTGTTCCTCCCATTTTTATTCCTATTAAATATTGGAGGAAAGGAAAAAAATAGATTTGCATGTAAATCGATCAAATGTAATTGCTTCCCATCCTGCTTTTACTTGTTACTCGGTTAGAACTGTTGTTTCCAAAAGGTCATCAATGACATATTGTTGATCAATTACATTATCCTGCTTAAACTCTTCGTCTTCTTTCAATATTTTTCACCTCTCAGTCTTCTTTGTGTCTGAATTAAACTGGTTCTTCAATCACAAATTCATTCATTCATCCATTGATCTACATATACAATTCTGGTGCTTCTAGGGATGAAGCACTTGTGATTTTATAATCACCTAGCTTTGAAATCTCAAAACTTCAAGTTATTCTAATTTTCCTCTTCCTAATTGATCATTTATAAACACTTTCAGTATATTTCAATTCCATTGTCACAATAAGACCTACCCATTTAGAACCTTTCTTACACTGTCAACATGAGGCCCTGTGCTTTAGCTTTGAGAGGGTATTTATTATTCCTCTCAAAAACACTTTATATCAATGAGCCTAAGTGCTCACCAGTGACAATTTAAGAGGAAAAATTCATTTTATCGAACAGGAAGATTACAGTGGAGGAATTTCCTGAATGCAGTATCAGTTACACCTTGCTAATATTCCAATTCCCTTTTCATAGTAAATTGCATTTCTGATAAAAATGATCTCATTATGAACTTTGAGATAAGAAATTAAGAAAGTTAAGAACTGTAAGTATTATGGGATAGTCTGTCCCTCACCTGAAGGCAGTTCTGGGACTAATCTGTGCTCTCAATTACATGGGGAAAAGCGCTGCTACCAAAGGAAAGAGGCAGCCTGGTTTCTAGATAGAAACATGCCATATTTCAATGCTATTTATTCTGTATCTCTTATAATAACTTCATTTTTATCTCAGTATTGTGATCATCATACATGTGGCTGATTCAGATTGTAGCAACATTCTCCAGCGCGTGTGGGAACTGGTGTATAGTCTATATAATACATCATCCTAACATTTAAATATGTTGAAAGATGTTCTCACATTGACTTGTAATATGATGTTAAGAGTGAGTTTTTGAATCTTTACTGATATTGGTGGGTAGGATTCTGGGAGCAGAGGCAGTGCATATCCAGTGGTGCTCTGCAAAATTTTAGACTGTGTGCAGCTTTCTGGGCAAAGTGACTGTCTCATTAGGGATTCAAGGTGGTCTATATTGCCAAGGGCTTAGTACCATCTGTATGGTGTAGACTGACAGCATCATAGTGGATTTCTAAGCCGTAAAATAGTAACAACTGAACATACAGTTAGGCAAGATACTTCAGGAATACACACGGTTCCATTTTGTATATCTTTTTAAAACACACAAATAAAACTTCTAGGCGTTCCAGTTGGATCGGAACTTTTGAGAAATTTTGATGATGTTATCAGATTTTTGAACTTCTTATATCAAGTAGGACACACTGAATTGTTGACTTTGCTTCTCTTCTGGAGTGATAGAATAAAGTTGTTCCCCTATATTCTGCATTTTTAACTTTTCCACAAAATAGGTTTTTGTTTTTATATAAAAATATATAACAAACCTCAAAGGAAAGTGGTACTGTACTCTGTACCCACACTCTAAAAAATTTAATTTCAGAGAAATAAAAGTGCCAAAACTTATGTTTGAATGGAAGACTATGTATAATGACTGAAATCAATTTTTCTTTCTTTTCTTTAATTGGTCAGATATCTGAAAATAAACATTATATAGTTGAAATTAAAAATGTAGAGAAGGTGGTAATTGGAAGTACAAATAACTCAGAAATGAACAGAAATGAAAACAATGTTTTCACTTTAGAAGTGAAAATAATTCAAGTAAATTCATTTCCCTTCCAAAATGAGTAAAAACTTGCTTCTTTATTTTGATAAGAGGTTACATAAATTGCAAGCTCAATCAATTGGTCTAGAATGAATCCATTTTAATTTGTATACATTATTTTCGTATCAGGACCATTAGGCTATTAATATTCATTTTTATATGATTAAAAAAATATTGAATAATTGTAGGAAAGTATGTTCTCAAGTGAAAGGAAGAATTATTAAAAACATTTCAAGCACAAAGCATTAAATAGATATGTTTATGAAATCTATAGAAGCAGCTTAATGTATATTCAGAATGCACCATGATTTGTGGACAAACTTAGCACTTTTTTTATTATATCCTGGAGACTATATGAGGATGTTTCAAACAGAAAAAAACTAATATCTTTTTTATTATCATATTTTTTCTTGTTTTAGTGAGGTATAACTTACATATAACAACAAAGTATGCATATCTTAATCTTACAGCTTCATTAATTTTTACAGAACTTTATGTCAGTGTTGCACAAATAACTGTATTTTCAGATCTTTTGCTATTTTTAAATTAGTTTACCTCTTTCCCTTATTTTTTTTTCTTTGTAAACATTTTGGGTGTGAACCTTTGGCAGATGTTTGCACATAAATACCTCCTCCTAGTCCGTGGCTAGCATTTTCAGTATCTTAATAAATTTAAAATATGATCCTTCAATGAACCTAAGTTGGTAATTTTAACAAATTCCAATTCATCAATACTCCCTTCATGGTTAATTTTTTCTGTTACGTTTTTTGCCATATGGAAGTCAGATTTTTTTTTCTCTTCCAGAAGTTTTATTGTTTTGCCATTCAATTGTGTGCTTAGATCCCATTGGAAATTAAACTTTATATGGTTTTCCTCAATGTTTAAGGATCTTTTTCCATATGAATGCACAGCTTACTTGGAACCCATTCTTAAAATGGTGATTTTTTTCCCATAGATGTTAGCAGTGTTATTAGGTGATAATGCATATGTAGGTCTCTTTCTGTTGTTTCTATTCAGTTCCATTCATTTGTTTGTCAGAGTTGGTACCAACCATGTAGTGTGTTAGTTACAGTAAACATAAAATGTCAGTAGGGCAAGCCATCCATATTTGAATATTTTCTTCCAAATTGCCATGGCTAATCTAGGCTCTTTGTTCCTTCATTTACATTTTAGAAACGATGCCAAATTTCTACCAAAAGAAATTCTTCTGTGATATTTTCCTTGGAGTTGCATGAAATATGTAGCTAATTTTAATATCAGGTGTTCCAAATCATTAGTATAGTATATTTCTTCATTGGTTAAGATACTTAATCTCTATGAGGGAGGTTTTATAATTTTTAGAGACAGTGTCCTAAGCCTCATTTCTTAGCTATTCTGAGATATTACATTGTTGCAGACAGTTTTGTAATTTTTGTTATTTTTATTTACTGATTGCACCTTTGCTAATATATATGAATACATGATTTTATATCTTGTTTTTGAATTCAGCAACTTTGTTAATTCTACAAATTAACTCTGCTCATAGATTCTTCTGAGTTTACACAGACACAATGATATACTTTGCACTATAGTGAAATACTATTTCTTCCCTTCAGTCTTTATACCTTATATTCTTTTCCCTTGAATAATTTTACTAGATCTATTAATAGAAGAGGTGATGGTGGGCATTCCAGTCTTGTTGCTGAACACAGAGAAAAGCATTGACTACTTGCTCATTAAGTATGATTTTACCTCTGTTTTCAGACACCTTTTATCAGTTCAGGAAAGTTCCATTCTATCCCTTGTTTGTTAATAGTTTTGGATTTTGTCAGAGGCATTTACAGCCATCTAATGAAATGTTAGAGGAAACTTAAATGTAAATGAGGCCTAAGATAATGCAGACCAGCTTTTAATATTTTTTATGAATGTTGGTTTTACTCTGACAGAAATAAGGAGCTAGTGTAGGGTTTAATTAGACATGAAATGATTTTATTTCCTATTTCTCTTTAGAGAATTGTTTAGATTATTTGGAAACAAGATAACCAATTAGGAAGTATTATCAATAATCCAGACAAAATATGTGGTGACTTGGAAAATAGCAGTGGAAGTGATGAGGAAATAATTCTGTATACTTTTAGAAAAAAGGCACAATAGGATTTTCTGAAGAAATGGATATGAACTTTCAGAGAAAAGGAAATCTTTAAGGATTTAAGCCTATGCAATTAGCAGGATGGTATTGGCGTTAAGTTATAAGGGGAAAAAGTTGGTATACCAGATTTTATAAAAAACATTAAAGATTTAGTTTTGGGAATGTGCAGTAAAAGACATTTATTAAACAGAAAGGGAAGATGTTAGATATGAGGTGGAAGTTCACAAGAGAATTTTCCTGGAGACATAATTTGTGGGTTATCAGGATGT
Source organism: Manis pentadactyla (assembly GCF_030020395.1). Taxonomy (NCBI): domain Eukaryota; kingdom Metazoa; phylum Chordata; class Mammalia; order Pholidota; family Manidae; genus Manis; species Manis pentadactyla. Next base: position 148,725,744 of record NC_080024.1, on the reverse strand, counting down.
GGGAGTTAATATGTAAATGCATCACATTACTACAAGAGAAGGTACAAAGATTTTGATCTACAGCAATCCAAAATTAGGGGGAAGTATTAAAAGAATCTCCAAAGTAAGCAGAGAAAGAACAGCGAGAAAGGATGAGAGAAACTAAGAGGCATGCGTCATGTTATTAAAATCACAAGGAAAAGAAACATTAGAAGAATAGCTAATGTCATTCTTCAAGGAGGTCAAGTAAGATAACTGAGAATTGACCTTTGGATTTGGCAATAAAAAGCTCACTGGTGATCGGGGCAGTCATTTCTGTGAGGCTGTGTGTGTGTGTGTGTGTGTGTGTGTGTGTGTGTGTGTGTGTGTGTGTGTGTGTGTGTGTGTGTGTGTGTGTGTGTGTGTGTGTGTGTATGTGTGTGTGTGTGTGGTGTGTGTGTGTGTGTGTGTGTGTGTGTGTGTGTGTGTGTGTGTCCAGTACACTGAAGAGAATGAATGGGATCAAAGAGATTGAAGACAAGGAGCTTAACAACTATTTATAAAACTTAGCTCAAAGGGGGAAAGAATTGGATGGAATTCATTAGAGCGGGGACAGCAGGGAATGGCAGCTGCCTTGCAGGCAGCCGAGAACAGGAAAGTGCAGAGGCAAAGTTCTCGGCCTAGGGCAGATGCTCTTGCCAACTCCTGAAGCCAGGGTCACCTGGTGCCCTGTGTCCACTTGAATCTGCATGGCATGGGCACTGGCCGCTACCACTCCAGGATTTGGTGGAGCCACAGAGCACAGTATGGAAAGAGATTATGTTCTGAGAACTGAAAGAAAGGAGATTTTCAGGCAGGTTACTAAGAGCAGATAGCACAGCTGCAGTTTCGTCCGGGTCACCCAGGTGATGGAAACATGCAGGTCCAAATCTGAGCTCTTAGCAGCCCTTTCCTACTTGTCAGGAGTAAAGCAGAGACAAAGTGAAGAGTTGGAAATAAAATGAAATAGCAGAGACAAAATGCAATAATTTGAACAGTGAGAAAGCTTTATTTGAAAGTATGCAGTTAAAGGAAAGTGCAGGCATCCTTAGGAGGCACCCTGAAAGTTTGGGGATTCTGTCTTTTAAGACTTTCAAGAATGGGGCAAAGGGCAGAGGGGGTTTTGCTGGGCATAGACTTGACTTGTGGTCTCAAAATGCTTATCTCTGGTGAGAGACATCATGCCTCCTTTCTTTTATTATCAGTTCTCCAGCTAATTCTGCTAAATAAATTCAACACAAGGAATTTATTTATTCTGTTCTTCTCCAAGATAGTGGAGACATATCCTCCAGTAGTGGGGACATATCAGTTAAGACTGCCTGCCCCTGCTTGTAGATGGGCTGTTGGGTTATTGTCTGATTACCAGAGAATATGTTAGGGATCTAACCTCTCAAGTCTCTGCTTTTTAAAATGGAATCTTAGCCTTAAGATGGAGTCCCTCCTGTTCTTACTGTACTGTTTATATCTCAGCATTTTTCATCATAGGCAGGAAGAGTTAAGCATGATGCTTGCCGTATGTGCCTGCCCTGCCTAAGTACTTTTGAAATACCTCCGTCCCACAGGCAAGGGCAAAGCTAATAGTGTCCAAACGTCACATGTGATCTAAAAGATACTCCCTTTTGACCTGTCCCTATTTCTCCTTGCTTAGTTTCTACCATTCTTCCTTTATATTTGATGACCTGGCTATAAATTTCCAATTATGTCTGATTACGCCTAGTTGTTTAAAGCCTCTGTATGTTTTGATATTGTGACATTTTCTTTATAAAATTCTACCAATCTTTGCCTGGAAAAATTTTGGTTATCCACCTATAGGGTTGGAACCTCTGCCAGAGGGGCACAGTTTATGGCACATGTTCCATCCTTTAGTTCTGAAGCACTTCATAGGAACAAATTAACAAGCAAAGAAACTGTCAGTTCCAATTCTCAGTCTCTATTAAAATGTGCGAGTAATCATGCCCCTAGATTTGTTATTTTAAATAAGAACACTCTAGGAGTTTGAGTGCCTGAGAGTTTAAAGAGAGAATGAGCTCAGGGCTGAGGTCTTGGAAGAGAAGCTAGGCACGGGGTGTCCTAAAGAGAAGAGCGGCAGGCCACGCACCCCACGCTGCCAGGCAGGCCACTCTCTGCTTGTGACCAGTGAGGGGGTAATGTTTTCGCATCAGTATTATTCATGGTCTTCATTGATTCCAACCTTATTATGCAAACGTGGAATTCAATCAATAAGAGTAAAAGCATTTTGTAAGGCTGTGGGTAGTTCATAGTCACTGGCTCATCCATGGTAAACATTCCAGGCATTGGACTGCATTCCTCAACATTTGAATTTATGTAATCACCTATTAAGCTCAGCATAGCAAAGAACTGAAAAATTATTCAGTATAGTACCTCTGTTTATACATCCAGTATGTGTATTTCACAGGGAAAAAAAGTTTATTCTTTCTGTATCCAGACCTGTTATATGATGCTATGGTGTTATGTCATTGCTGAAGTTGATAAAGTATTACTCTATGACATTAAGGCTTTAACATGTAAGGTCTATATGTAGTTGAATAGGCTGAATCTAAACAGAAAACCAGCTTAGAATAACTTATCACTGACTTTAATGGCAATAGATCTTAACTGTCATGTGTTTAATGCCTGAACATTTTAGATGGAATACACTGGCTTGCTGAGACATACCACAGGGGAGTAGTATGTCTTGAAATAGTGTTTTGAGCTGGTACAGGCCTGTCTTCTTTGACGCCAAAGTGGTCTGAAATAATTTATGCATTTTCCCAGGTGATATACAAAAAGCACATTGGGAAATAACTTGCTCACTCTTAGCATCTGAAAATTTACTCAATTTGTTAAAATGTACTTTAAGGAAAAGTTACCAAAGCCAGAGAATTATGTTTAAGCAGCTCCAAGCCTCCCTGTTTAGCTCTGCATCCTTTAATTCTCTGTATTACTCTTTTAACATTGCCTCTGTCTTAGAAACTGTATCAGGCTATTTGTTTTCATGGTTGTGCTTTGGCAACCTGTTCTTATAGCCATCATGTTTTCAATGAAATAATTCAGCATAGAAAGATATGCATGTGTGTTTCCAACATGAGGTAATGTTGATGCCATAACACCGTGTTGATCAGTAGCATAATTTTATCCTGGTCAATTTTAACTCACACCATCAGGATTTTTAATGGCCTAATTCTGAGTCAGATTTGGAAAGCCAGCCTTGTGAATTGTGCCAGTTGTTACCAGAGACGGGTCCTTGGTCCCCCTGCAAGGAAGAAGTCAAGAATGGACGCACACAAGCCATTGAGCACAGAGAGTTTATTTGGAGATTTAGAGTTTAAAGGAAGGAACACACATGATGTGAAGTTGGGGGCTCACAGAGCAGGGTGGAGGGTGGGGGTGGCTTCAAGGAATAATAGAAGCCTGTTCTTATACAAAGAGATAGGGGTATTCACCAAGTAGGGTTAGGTTTCAAAGGGAAAAGATGGAGTCTTCCTGGAATTCAGGCTTCCTCCATCCCCACGTCGGTTGGGGAAGTTTTTGAGGGCATGTGGTTCCCCTTGCAACTGTCAGGGTTCTAGGGGGAGTGAGTTTGGCTGTTAATGACAATTTTAGTATGTTATTTACTATGAATTTTACTATGTTATTGGGTATATAATGTCTTTGGAGGTAAGTTAGGGTGAATTTCTTCTCCATGTGGGAACCAGCCAGTTCAGGCTGGTCTGTTAACTATTCCCTCACTCCCTGTCCCATGGGAACAAGAATGTGTGGAAGCTAAGCAAGTGTCCCACTGAAGTCCTCCCCACCCCCCTGCTGCTGTCCAGCTGGGTAACTACTCTAACACAGTTACTTCTAAGACTTCCTCATGCTAATTCGTACTGATAAAACCTTTCTCATCCTTTAAGTTAAATGGGTTAAAATATGGTCAGTTTTGAAAAAAAATTATATAAATTATAAAGGATAAAGAGACTAATGTTTGTTGAATGTCTGTAATATACCATATACTTTAAGATAATATTGGATCATTAAAAGAATTACATGGCTTATTATCGATTCGTTTTTCAGAAATATCACTGAGGTTAAAAGTTAAAATCCTACCCGAGGATTTTAAAATCCTACAGGTACATCAGATACTTTGGATTAGCTCATATTTCCTTCAAAAAGCAGCATACATTCTTAGTCTTAGTGGACTGAATTTCCTCCCACTTTTAAACAATGAAAGGATAAAGTAACATTTCCAAAATAGTTATAAACATTTTCAGTTTGTAAGCTAATAAAATACACAAAGTAAATACATCCCTGTATGTTTGCAGTACCATAAAATTTGTTCATATTTTGATATACCTGCTTCTCTTTTGTTATTGTTTTGTTATATTACTGATTATTTTATGGAGAATTGATTGCTCCTGAACTAAAATATTTTTGCCTTTAATGGCCACCTCAGGTTATACTTTTGTGAAAATGTCTCCCCCAGTGATTCCTACTCTCTGTCTTTCCCTTCTTAGTTTAATTTAGTTCATATACCTTGTACTATATTGTCACATGAATATTCACTTTCCTAGTCTTAATTTTTTGGTATGACAGCATTTAGCCTTTTGTTATCAATCTTTGATGATATATACAAAATTCTTAATTTTGACTCACCTGGTCACCCCGAATAGGTTAGAAAATAGGTTTGTGGGCAAGGATACATCATATACATATAGGGGATTTATTAAAGCTATGTAGTCATTAGATCACTTTAAGGAGATATGAGGAACAGAATAGCTGGTACATGGAAATGTATACAGAATACTTCAGTAATTATTTTGTTTGAGCAAGAAAACAAAGCCATGTCATTTAGATGTGCTAGGTGCACGTTTCATTTTTAATACACAGTTTATAAGAACTTGTCAAAGACACACTCACAAAATCACTTCAAGGTCTAATCTTTCTGTCCCCAAGAGCAACCAAAATGGCCACAAAATATTAACTAGACCCTCGATCCTCTGAATGAGTCTGAAGATGTGAAAGCGTACGAATAAGTTTTGACTTCAACCATGACACTCTTGGAGGAGTCTGAGCTCCAGGGAAGGTGAAAGGAACAGAGATGGGGGTGAAAATATCGGAACTGCCTTTGTCGTCAAGCAATAAGCAGACTGCAAAGATCTGAGTCCCCGGAAATGCAGGGTCATGTTATAATGAGACAAACGGTCCAGCCCGTATTCCAGTTATTACTGGAAAAAGAAATGGAGGGAATTGGTTTGTCTGATGTGTTAGGACATAGATATATTGTTATAAAAAAAAGAAAATGCCGAACTGAAAGTTTTCCACATTGTCACAAGGTAGGGAAAAAACCCTTCTTTCTGTATCCTGCCTTGCTTTGTCCTCATCCCAAGAGTTGGCCTGTCCCGTGTGGCTGCCAGCGGATCAGACACAAAAAGTTATCCCTCCACTCTGGTGACCAAAAGTGCTTTATTCTTTTCTCTTTTTGGCATTTTTGCCTTCCCCTTTTTGCATGATTTTTGAGGAGTTTCAGGAAAATCCATAGGAAGCACCTGCTTAATACTCTGTACTTTCCCTCGTGTAGGGGCCCATCTGGGGATGGAGGTGGTAGAATATTGGGGTCTTCTACATAATTCCCCTGTCCCCTATAAGAGCACTTTTCTCTGAGTTATGTGTTAGTTTTTTGAAAGTGTCAACCAGAGAGGAAGAAAAGGGAGGAAGGGAAGAAGACTGAACTGCATAATGGTCCTTGTTGTAACTCATAACAGGAAAAAGTCTCTAGTCAGTCACTAGTTGTTGATGGGCCATCAAGTAATCACACAGAATCAATGTCTCTAGCCTGATTAGGAAAATGATAAATGAAGCTTAAACTTGCTAATAACATATGCATGCAAATGGGAATATAGTATGTTGAAACCCACAGACCATGAACTTGATTAAACAGAGCAATTTTCGTCTATCATTTGAACACCTAATCATATGCACTCATAGCTGTATTCTTTCATGCCCCAAATTTATAGTTTAAAAAATGTATGGCTTAAAAAAATCACAAACTTGCATTCAAAACCAAACTGAACTACATACAGATTGATGATATCATGTACATGTAACCAGGTTAGCAAATTTCTGAGATCAGTGGCTGCACAAATGTAAGGGTTTCATTTTCCGTCAATCATCCCTTCAACCATATATTGTTGAACCTTTTCATCTTTTAATGATTTCTCAGGTTAAGTTCACGAATCTCCAATCACTGCCAATCAAATGTTTTAAAAATGTGGCCCCTTCCACTTTATCTCATATCCAGTTATAACCCTTGTGTATGCCCCACCTGCCCCCATATCAATGTCTTGGGTTTGCTCTGATGACTTAGATGAGAAGAGATGAGTAGCATGCTTTTTAGTCCTCTTTCATATCCTTTATGTTTGGAGTAAAAGGAAAATTATAGCCTCCTGTTCTCTTAATCTGTTGGAAAAGAGAGAGGGCTAGGGCTGTCTTATTAACCAGCTTCTGGTCAGTGTTGTGGAGATACCCACAGTCCCCCTCATGCAACTGTTTGTTTCCCCTGCTGCTGGCCTCTGCTTATTGGTGACCCCTGCATGCCCCCTGCATGGCCACCCTGGGCATCTTTTTGGCTTTAGCACACACTGCAGTAATGATCTCTTCATAGAAACCCACTTAGATATTCTTTTCATCCCCTAAAACTTTCCTGGCTCCTGACCTCTTCTCCAATAAAGAGATTACCTTGCATAGCTTACAGATGCCTGTGCAAAACCATCTTTCAGCTTCATCCTCCAATTCTCCCTGGGGAGCCTCAAGAAGATACTCATCCATGCCCTTCAAGGGCACCGGGAACAGTGTGGAAGGAATGGGCATTCTCTCCCTGAGCACAGTGCCCCCAAGTTGTTTCTTTGTCCTGCTAACACAGTCGGCTCCAGCAAGCCTGATGACCTAAGAAATATCCAGGGATGAAGGATCTCGTCTGGAGGGTGCCTGCCAAGCTCTCTGCAGGATGTCCTTTGCCAACATCCTCTAGCAATAAAAAGAGGACAGCCCGAAAGTTCAGCTGTTTAGCACGTATCCTCCTAGAGAGTGCATGTCACTCTTTCCCTTTTGGTAAAAAGCCCCAGACTACGAGTGTCCCGTAAATGTCTGCTTGATTAGCTATGGAGGTGGGGGCTCCCCTCATCCATGGTGTGGAAGGGAAAACTACAGCATTTCTCATGCTCCACTAATTCAATAATTTAATATTACAATGTCTTTTTAAATAACCACCTTTGCTATTATTTTTGATGCTTATATAGACTTGTTTTCTGTTCACTTTAGAATGTGGGGTAATTGTAACATTTTACCTTCAGCTGGATTCTATAATGCTAGAGCAGAAATCATGTTCAATATCTTTCTATAAACCGGCTGATATGTGTTTTATTTAAAGTAGAGTAATGGCAAAGCTGGAGTTTTTTGAAAACCTATGTTGTCCACGATGTGTTTTGAAAATTTATTTTCACACATTTATTTAAGACTATATACTAGGCATTTCTGGGAGGAAAAGAAACTCAGGTTTGTTTGTGTATAATGAGTTTGGAAAGCAAAAGCCTAGCTCCAATACAGTACAGTCAGCTCTACAGAAGAGATACAAAGGGCCATTTAAATAAGCAGCACATGCAGTTGAGCAGATCTTGAGGGCAGATCGGGGAGAAGGGGAAGGGAGTAACTAGAATAAGCTAAAAAATCTTTATACCACACTTGGAGTTTGAACTTGATATTGAAGTACGTGAGTGTGCCGTAATAGGTTTATAAGCAGGACGATTACATAATTAGAGGTATATGAAAACATTTATATATGCTCTGTTTTGATAGGTTCCTGGTTTCCTTTTTTGGGACACTGACCTACCTGGAACTTTGTGAATGTTTCAGCATATTGCAAAACAAAACTATGTAAATCTAAACATTAGTTGACTCATTTTAGCATTAATATTTATTTCTCATAAAGAATGTTAAGGGCTTGAATATAAAGATTAGTTTCTAAAGCTCTTAAATTCTTTTTAAGTTTTTAATTTCTAGGAATGTATCAGAATATATATTCTCACTTATAAGACCAGGAATAGTTTGAACTCTGAAATGGTCATGAGATATAAGGTGGCCTGCAGGGACAGAAACCAAAGTCATACGAGGACGCTGTAAACTAATCGAGTGCCTTGCTGTATTAATTTTTGCCTACTTCTCATTTGGAACATTGTAAAATGGCATATTCAACAAATTATTATATGCAGGGAGCACTCCTAATCCTTTATGTCTGTGTATTCCCATGAATATCAGCATTAAAATATTTACTGCCCAGAGCTCAATCAAGGTGTAGTAACTGTAAATATGAATCCTTTATTGCCCTATAGAGCTATAACAGTGAATTTCAAGTGGAACAAGTAGTTTTTATTTCTAACTAGCTGCTTTTCTCTTTGTCTCCTGCACTGAATACAATAACCACAGTTACTCCTATGTCCTCTGGTAACCACACTCCCTCCTCTTTCAAAGGCCTCTGGGAAAGGAAGTAGAAAGACTATATATAGGGATATGTAGCCTCCAACCACATGTGTCCAGTCAACCTGTGAAATGCATAATAGAGAAAACCTTCTCTTTGGAGCATTCCCACCTGGACATCACAGAACGATAACTACCTGTCAGATGAACTTGGGAAGATTTAAATGAGTTAAACCATGAGCTGTGAGCAAACTGCAAACATGATAGAAGAGATGAAGAGGGAAGGAGATGCTGCCACACAGCAAAACGAGACCTTTAATTCTAGATCTGAAATCCCAGCAGCACTCAAGGCACATGGTGGAAAGAGGAGAAGGAAAATGCCTGGCACCCTATGGGAGCAGGTGGGAAGACTAGCCACACCGGGTGGAAAGCCAGACATGCTACATATTTTCTTTAATCTTTATAATTGCGCTGACAGGTAATTTCAAAGATGAGCAAACTAAAGTCCAGCTGCACCCACAGCACATCGCCGTGTTCCTGTAGCACATACGGTGGAATCAGATTTCTGTCCCAAATTTTCAAAAATAATCTATGCTACCCACCACCAGCCTTTAATCTCAATGAATCATCATTAAAATATAGGCATGGCTGATTTTAACTGTCAGAAATCTGTTTTCCTTGCTTATAAGATTAAATAGTTATCACATTCTATTGAAAGCTGCATTATTAATTTTTGGTGAGAGAACATATCTCCCAACCTTTACCTGTGCCATATTTCAGTACTTCCTACAGGGTAGGGTTTCATTTTCACTGTTGATTGCATTTATGGATATCTTGCCCTTGACCATGATATTAGACACGAACCTGTATATCCACCAAGGAAACAGTCCATTTTAAATTTCATTTAGTAAATTTCCTGAGCAAACTAAAGTCCAGCCGTACCCAGAGCACACATGGTAGAATTCATACAGCAGCACTAAATCTCATGCTTGATTTGAATTAAAAAATACAAAGTTCCGAATTCCAGTTTTACTGATACTTGTTTTTGACCCATTTTTCTTCTCTCTATATTTCCCATTGTTCAGTTATTTAAATTTCATTTCATCATGAGTTCACAAGTGCATGTGAGCAGAATTTTAGGAGTTGGTTTGTTAATAGTTTCCAGTTTCAAATTCCATATATTTCCTTTTTCTCTTACTTTAAAACCAAATATTTACAGAAAGATGCAACAATAACATTAAAAAAATATTGGAACTCACTGTCAAGCCAATGTAAATAAGGAAGGCCTTTTTTGCAAATTATTGATGAACAAAAAGCAGAGAGACAACAGCAGGCAGGCATTCGGATGCTCTGGATTTTGTTTATCCTCAAGTATCCGGGAACTGACTCTGAAAAACTGTTAAGATGCTACCCAAAGGAAATCGTGACCTTTTACTACCATTATTAATTTCCTCACATAATATTTTTAAGCCATTAAAGTTGAATTTGGTGGGGGCAGGGTAAAAGTCTTATCTACATTCTGCCAAACTTGATTTTGACACTTAGAGGTCTATTTTAATAACTCTCTTCACTGTGTATTATTACTTTTCACTTGCATCTTTTACTTTATGTAAATGTAGCTCCTCCTGAATCTCTTTTCTGTTGCTCTATTTATAAATTAATTTTTGTCCTTTAAACCAAAATGTTAACAAGAAAAGTAATTCAGATTATGTTTTATTGGGACAAGAATCAGCAAATAAACCAATAAAGCAGAAGAGTCAAGAAACAGCAGAATGTATAATATATTTAGAAATGTAGTATGTAATGAACTGACATTTTAAATGATTGTGGTAAAGCTTGTTTAGGAGAAGTTTTTCTAAACATGACTTCAAGTGGACATTCTAAAGCACAAAACTGACATTTAAATATATAAAAATGTTTTAAAATATATGTTTGAAAAAAGAACATACACAAATTAACCTTTATTACAGGCTTTTGAAGATCTTTGTGATATGAATAATCTAAAATGAATGTCCAGAATATATGAAGAGCATATACAAATTAATAAGAAAGAGCCAACCCAGTTTTTAAAATGGTGAAATTGTATAACCACACAATTCACACAAGAAATACAAATGGCTGTAAAAATATAACACGCTGCAGGGCCATTTCCGCTCCAGAGCCGCCAAGGAGGGTTCTACTGAGGCAGCGGTGGGGCTGCGGCCTCGCCCTGCGGTTCCCTCTCCCTTTCCTGCTTTCTCCTCCCCCTTCCGCAGGTCCCTGTGCCAAGGGCGCTCCCTCAATGCCTGTCTCATCTCAGAGCCTGCTTCCCAGAGCACCCAACCTCTTACACGTCCAAAGTCCCTCAGAAAGTATTCCCACCATCCTAAGAATCATCTACTCTGTCACAACCCCATACATTTAGCTTAGATACAATTTATTTAATACAACTATCAGAGGAAATCATTATCGACAAGCTCAAGATAGACACACAGAATCTGAAATTCTTGACCACTGTAACTCCCCCTGCTAGGGAGAAAACAGTATGAATGTATTTGTTTATTCTTTGATTTATCTGCTCATCTATGTGGCTTAGACTATGTATCTTTTATTTCCTCTGGGATCCAAGCAAGTGTTCAGTGAATGTTGGTGGTGTGAACAAAGAAATCAATCCCATTCCTGGGAACTCTAGATTGTACTGACAGTGTTATTTATCTAACAACCTGTGTAATCAAATTGTTTTTAAGCTTTACTGCTGGAGTTTAAACTTGTCATAATCATTGTAGAAATTATGTCATGGCATTTTCACTCTGAATGTAGTAGATTGATTTAAAATATACAATGAAAAATGCAGTCAAAATTCTAGATATTTAATAAGTATTCATAGCTATGACAGGGAAAATAGCAAACTTTTTTGACAGGGTGGATAGGGAAACTGGCACAATAATTTTCATTCAGTTTCCTAAGATGTATATCACCTTCCCCCTTGCCAAAAAAGTGACATTCTGAAACATTTTTTAAAAGGGCTTTAAAATATCTTTTTAAATCTCAGTAAAAGACATTGTATAACACATTTTTGTTTTGAAAATATATGTAGAGTTATGACTTTTATAGAACACAGATGTACATGTCTATTTCTGTCATCTATTAGTCAGCTGCAATTACAGTTCTTTTTAAAACCATATAGTTTAAGGCATACTTCTACACCCAAATCTCTTCACTTTATGTGAGAAGTGAACATACAATAAGATGCAGTTGGGATAGTTCAAAAATGGTACTTTAAGTATTTCTGGTTACCCAAAATGAACACAAGATTTAAAGTCTACTGATAACACATATATAAAACATGTTACTTGAGTTTTGATATGTTAATAAATGAATAATTATGAAGTAAAATAAATATACTAATATATTAATATAGGAAATAATTCTTATAAAATCCATTAAAACATGTTTTATATTTTTCTACTATCAGTCATCAGGACTGAAAACAGTATTTAGTCATTTATTAACAAAATGCATTATAACTGCTATTAAATGGCCTTCATAGCTCCTATTTCACGAATATACTTGATTACAAAAATTAATATAAGATTTTAGAACATAGCAGCAATGACTGAATAGGCTCACACCTAACATAACAATATACAAAGTTGAGAAAAATTATTTAACCATGCAATATTTTGCTAATCTTAATGATCAGATTTATATTTATAATCATATGAATTTAGAGATCATGCTTTACAAAGAGATTTCTTTTCAAGAGGCTGTTCTAATGCTCTGCCTTAAAATCAAACTCAAAAACATCATGAGTAACTTTTTCATTTTACAAATTAAAATACTTGGATGCTTTAGTTTGCTCTAGAATTTAGGGAAAATATTCTTACACTGGCAACTTTTAAGTCTCTGGAACAAAAACTACAGTGATGATAGAATCATAAAGATCCATAAAAGTCAAACAGAAAACTGCATTTAGTAGCAAAAAGACAGATGTGAAGACGAAAATGGCTCAATGTGGTGATAAGATTCATGTATGCAGTACATAGAATTGTGTTAGCTAAATCATTATTCAGGAGAAATAAAGTTGATAAGTACAATCCGGTAAGTAAAAAAAAAACCCATACAATTGAAAAGAAGAATATTTTATTTTTGTTCCGTTGCTTTTATAGAATAGTCTCTGCCCTCCAAAAAAATAAATAAATAAATAAAAAGATTTTAAAAGTAGACTATTAGAAATGCTTTGATCTATTTAAAATGCCCCATTGATTGTATTTCGGGAAAATCCATCATTTTCCCCCTCCTGACAAATTGGAAGATCACAGCCAGTCTGATAACTATTTTTCACTGTCTGAGAATTTGGTTCCTGCTTTCTGTTTGAATTATAAGCATAGGTGACCTAGCTGATTCACCAAATGATCCACAGTCCAATCAAGGTCATATTTTAATTTAAGTGTTGTGATTTTAAGAAAGATTTCCTTTCTGGGGTCAACCTGAACAGGAGTTTCAACTTGATTGTTCGGTAAATGGACAAGGGTAGTTTTCCTAGAACAATCAGCCTAAGGAAAGTCATGGGCCAAAACAATCAGGTTTAAAAACAAAGAAGTTTGTAGATGGTGGGACTTAATTTGGTCTTCGGTTCCTAGTTCCATGTAGTCACTTTAGAATCCCTCTCTGTCGGTACATAACGTCAGCAGCTGTCCCTGTGATTGCTTGTAGCATCGGGAAAGGCCCAGGGGTTCCATCTGGCACTTAGAGGCGTGTGCTGTGAAAAATACTACCGCACCTGCTCTTTTACCACTGCGTGTGACTAAGCCTGTTCAGGCTGCTGTAACAAAATGCTGTAGGCTGGGTAGTTTATAAACAACAGAAACTTGTTTTGCACAGCTCTGGAAATCAGGGGGCCAGGCTGGTTGCACAAGGGCCCTCTTCCAAGGGGCAGACTTCTTGTTTCCTCATGGCAGAAGGGGCCAGAGGAGCAATGTCAGGCATCTTTTATAAAGAGACTAATTCTACTCATGATCTTATCACCTCCCAAAGGCCCCACCTTCTGCCACCACCACAGGATTAGGTCTCAGCAAAGGAATTACAGGGGGACACATTCAGACCATGGCAGCATGTATTCCTGCTGGAAGTCTGGGAGGTTCCTCTCTCCCATCTCTTCCCATGTTCTTGTTTTCTAAGGCACGCCCTTGCACAACCTTGACATTCTTCTGTGGATTCATACACCCGAATTCAGCACCTCTCTGAGTCACTGGAATATGTGTGGTGCTCTGAGACCCAGGGAGACATGTCACGGTACGTCAGCGCTCTCTGTCCTTAGCATACCATGAAAATAGCCCCAATTACTGATTCCTGCCAATGTGGCATAAGGAATGAAGAGGGACCTTATTGATATACAATGGCACCGTATTGTTCCAGCAATGTGTTGGTGAAAGGAAGATGTCAAATTGCATGTGTCCACTCCTAAAGAAGGTGTCCTAAGGCTGCCAGGCCATCCTGCCACTTGCACCCATTCTCTTGGCCAGGACTTAAAACACATGGTCACATCCAACTGCAGGACAGCTTGGAATGTAGTCTTGATTTTCGAGGGCTACATGCCTTGATGGAAGCTCTAATACAGTAGGAAGGGAGGATAATTCTGGAGAACAGCAAGCAGTTTCCCCCTTTGACCATCCAAACACTCCCTTACACTTCTTCCTGTGTGCACAGAACGACTCACCTCAGGGGAGCTGACCTTGAAATCCTGTCTATTTCATCAAGCTCTACTTCACTCCATCACTAAGCAGTCAAAAACTTAATTCTCACCCTCTGCATTCTTTGGGCAGGTGTCAGGAAGCCATCTCCCTAAGCTCCTAACTAAAGAGAAATCATGCTAAGTTCTCCAAGTTGAAAACCCTTTCCACAAACTTTAGGTAAAGGAGAAACCTTCCCCCCGCCACACTTCACCCTACCTTGGGGATGCTGCGAATTGCAACATGGCTATAGCTAAAGATACTTTTTTCCAAACCTTTTACTCTTGATGTAAGTGATGTATGTGACGTTGTATAACCAGTTTTAGTTTTCACCTGTTTTTGACATCTGTAGGGCGGTCTAACTCATTTCCCCCGTATGTCGCTATCCGCTCTCTGTTTCCCCTTGGTGTCTTAATTAAGTATTTCATTATAAATCCTATCATGTATTTATTGGTTTACTATTTGGAGATTTAACTAAATAATTTTTCTGATTAATTCTTGGGTATCCTTTGTCCTTCCTGGGACTTAAGTAGCAAGTGTATTTTCCATCAGAAAAGTATTTTTAACAGCATAAAACATAGTCACAGGATTTCTGTTTCAAAAGCATCTGCTTGGCAGCACTAAGTTCTCCAGAAGCGAGAGCAGTGCTCACCCAGTGTTCCAGCTCTTAACCACCTTTCCTAGTATCTTTACAGTTAGGCGCGGCCAAGTGGCTCATGCCGTCCCATGTTCTCTGAGATGAAATGACGTGTGCCACTAATCAATGAAATGCATCACGAATCAACGGAAACATTTTTAAAAAGCAACATGGGGCCCTCCAGCTCTTCCCTCTCTCGGTGACTAAAGAGTCTGTTTCCAGATTGTGTAGTTCAAGAAAATTAGGATGTTATCTGGTCTCCCCGAGGAACTGTGGGAGATCGTCCCCAGCCTGCCATAGTGGATATTTAGATTACAAAAGAGAAATCATTGTTGTTTTAAGCCACTTGGCTTGGAGTTTTAAGTAGCCTATTCTGATTAACATAGTTTCTGAAAGATTGGTAGGACTGAGGTGGAGGTGAGGAAAAAGCCAGCTTATGTAAAGTTTGGTTCTTGAGAAAAAGTCTTAATAGAGTGCCCCCACCTGCACCCTTGGAGTTTCACCCAAGAATACTTGTGACAGAAACTCCAAAGATTTGAAGACTATAAGAGCAGAAGGGGTTGTGCCCAGATATCAGAAAAATGCTAAAATTCAAGTATTTTAAATAAACCATGATGACACATAATGTGGGGGATCATGGGGAGAACAGTTTATCACAGAGAAGGGACATAGTGGATCTCTGGCAACTTGCTGCACTGATGGACAGTGACTGCATTGGGGTATGGGTAGGGACTTGATAATATGGGTAAATGTAGTAACCACATTGTTTTTTTCATGTGAAACCTTCATAAGAGTGTATATCAATCATACCTTAATAAAAAATAAAAATGAAAATAACCACTATGATGATTCTAGGCAAAGGCATGCCTGTTAGCTCTAGTCCTGCAAGAATGTTAATAACAAGATGGCATTAAACATGAAAGGGATTAAGTGAGGAAAAAAATGCCTATACAGGTAAAGGGGAAGAATTAGAAGTAGGCCCAGAGAGCCTTTGGCAATGATGCCATTCTGACGTTTGTGAAATGAGAAGGAGCAGGGGGGACTGGGCCAGGAAATCTTGGACTTAAGGACTATTTTAAAAAAATCTTCGCCGGGACAATGTGGAGTACCCACAACAGTTTCCCACCAGACAAGTCCTGCTGCCAACAAGGATGGGCAGTGCTAGTGCCCTTGCTAAGCCCAGCCATCAGTTGGAGGGAAGCAGGGTGCCCCTAGTATGAAGACCCTGAGGGTGTCAGCCCTCTGGGCTCCCTGCAGTCAGTGCTCTTCATGGATATCGGAAACGCTCAGCTCCAGAGATGCCGCAGTTTACCCTTTGTGCCAACAGAGCCCCTTTCCATGGACATCCCAATAGGGCTCCTGTGGCCCCTTTTATCCTGAAGGAAATTTATAGGAAGAATGTTAGCAAGATCATCTGTAGTCATTCTTGCTGCAATTTATGTCAAGACTCAAACTGGTACTTATTTTATCCCTTTCCCACTAATGCTAAACTTTTTCTTGGTGGTTCATTTGGCAGGACTTAGTGGCTTAAATGTTGGTTTGACCCAATCTCATTCCTACAAGGTCTGAGCCCTAAATATTCATACTCTTCTGAGGTCAGGATTTTACATGTCAATCCAAGTGAATCTCCTGCGTTCCATAACCCACTGGATGAGAAGGAAGAACATTCCCTTGAAGACAAAGTCAATTTCCCTGGAAGATCTTGATTTGTCACCTCCTAGTCTGTAGACACAAGGAACATGAAGTTCTCTAATGAAATTCCAACCCTACCGAACCTGGACTTGTAAGGATAGAAGGCAGATGCCTCCTGACTGGTCACTGGGAGTCGCTGTATAGAGCCCACTTTTGTTTCCATACCTTGGTCTCAAACCCATGAATGCTTTCTTTTAGAGATACAGTGCAGGGGTGTTTGGTTTTTAACACATATACTGCATCCTGAGAAATGGTGCTCGTGTATTCAGAGAATTGCCTCCATACTGATGCTTCAGCTGGGCCATGAGCAGGTCACCCTAACACTCTTTGAGGTTAACTACTTTAGGGTGTGATGAGTGGATTTTGGTGTATGATATAATGAGTGGACTTGACGGCCATGGGCCTGCTCCTATATCTCCTTTGCTATAAAGTGGATATTCTGGTCGGATGTGCTATTGTGGATCAAGCATCCATAAACCCTCTGCTAGTGGTGCTGGCTCAGGCTTTGCAGGAAGGAAAAGCACTCATATTCAGAATAAGTGTCTAAACTGCAGAGGAAAGATGGACCTGCCAGGATGGAAAAGGTTCATCATAACTGATTTGCCACAAAGTGGGCCATCGGGCTGTTCTATCTATAATTCTCATTAAGGACAATCAAAGTTTCAGGGTAAGAAGTGTAGCCATTAAAAAAAAGGGGGATTGGGAATAAAAATATGAAATGTAATCCATGGATCAAGATCAGTTTTATCAGATCATTAGTATAAAACTAGTGTTCCCAAAACTTCAAGTTTCTGACTATGCTTATATTTAAACATCCATTCCATGTTGCTATGGAAAATTTTGTGATTACTCCAATTTTCCTATGGAATCATAATGGTGGAGGAATTTCTTCTATACTCCTGGTCATTAACTTTTTGCTAATTCTGAACTGTTGTGTATGGTTTTACTTAGCTTTAGAATATCATTTTAAAACCTTAGGTATTGACACCGTCTCATAGCTCTTATCCCAGACATGGCCCTCTCTTCGTCAGAGCACCACTCACGCAAGACTCTGTGGCTAAGGGAGTCATCCTGGTGCTTTAAGAGCCTCTCCAGTGAAGCCTGCCTGCCCCCCACATGGCTATGGCCTTTTGCTTGATTTTTTTTAGAGACAGTTTTCCCAAATCTATGGCTTCCAGAAAATTTTTTTTTACCCAAAAGGAAGAAAAGTCTTTTTACTCACAATCCTACAAGAAGGAGAAAAAAAAAGCCTTTTCTATTCTTTAAGGAAAACAGCTAACACCTGTTGCCTTTGACCATACCATCATGAATAACCCAAAACTCCTCACTTTTTGTTCAAACCAAAATGACTACTCATGTACTTTCCTCTAAAAGTAGGCTTCCACCCCACATCTCTATGTTTAGAGTCATAAGGTGATGTAAGAAAGTCTGAAGTGGGCATTTTTAACTTTAACTTCTTCTGTATGCACCAATTATCAACCTATTGTCTCCGTGTAATAGTCTTGTGACTGCAAGTGAGAATATGTAAATGTTATACTGTCCGCCCAGGCCACGTGACTTTTAACTCAGTCTTTACCAAAAGCGTATTTATTTCCTGGAACTTTCTGAACACCCCCCTCACCTGCCGGCACTGAGTGGGAAAAATTTACAGTGTAATTATTCCCTGAATAAAATATGTTTTATGCTTTAAGTAGCTTTGACTGACATACACACACACACACTCTCTCTCTCTCTCTCTCTCCCCCTCCCCCGCCCCCAGATGGTTTGGACTTTAAGGCAGCGATGCCTGTGGAGAAATTGGAATGTGTATTTAATGGA
This sequence comes from Manis pentadactyla, assembly GCF_030020395.1. Lineage (NCBI taxonomy): Eukaryota > Metazoa > Chordata > Mammalia > Pholidota > Manidae > Manis > Manis pentadactyla. The sequence continues at coordinate 148,707,441 of NC_080024.1, read as the reverse complement.
CAAGCTGGGTTGGTGCAGAAGCAGCTTTTTCAGTTTTAAAATCATCTGTGGAGATGGATGTGTGGATTTTGTAAGCAGCTGGTCTACCTTGACTGACTCTTGGCAGAAAAATCCAGCTTTTTCTGGATTTCCAAGTGATACGTCCCAATTTTCAGCCACTATACCTTCGTGTGATGGAGTTATTTTGACAGAGTAGCGACCCCTTGCAACCAAATTGTCTCTTGCTAACCTAATGCACTACAACATTGTTAGGATGACAAGAACACAAAGACAACTTATAGGTGAAAATATTGGGAAACAGTCGTGCTGTTTACAGGTACGAAAAAGAAAGACAAGTGAAAAAATGTATAGCAACCATCTTTCCTTATGAAATCATATTTCATCTAATTACTTTTGTTATTAGTATTTAAAAATGATGCATAAAATTCAGTTCTTAAAAATAAATTTGTTTCAAAAATACATGAAAATACCTCAGGATATACCAGAGATCTGTAAGTACCTGTGTTTCTGTTACACCAGTTATCACAGCCCACTGATTTCAAGTCATTTGGAAGAATGAAGTTAGAAGGCAGGCCCCAGAAAGATGAGGTTCATACGAGTTTGACAGTCTTCAGAACCTGGCTGCAAGTACAGCTTAAAAGGTCAGATGAATCACCCCATTTCCTAACTCACCAGGAGTTACTGCTTACAGAAATAGCTAGAAATGCTACGTATTGCAGTGGTTTATACTGCTGTCTCATCCAAATATACTATAAATAATCAGAGAATTTCAGCTGAGGGGGCCATTTAAAGGATAAAATTTTAATTTTTTATGTTTTTTTCCATTTAAATATGTAATATTATGTTGATATATGTAGTCTAGATATCCTGGGCTATCTTACAAATAAATTATACCTTTTAATACAATTGTTTAAAATTAAAGCCTATAAGCCAAAAACTTTAATTTTATAGTGGAACACACAAAAACCCTCCCTACTTCTGTATTTTCTCTTTGTATATAAACGGTAGTACCTACTTCCCAGGACCCTGATGCGGATTGAATAAAGCGTTGAGAACAGTGCCTGACAAATAGCATATTATTCACAAAATAGGAGTTATTCATATTTGAAGGCACATTCATGTCTTTGGTGGTGTTTGTGGATTAATAGAAATGTATTTGCTCATAGGCTAGAAGGCCAGAAGCCCAAGATCTGTGCGTCAGCTGGTCTGATCCCTTCTGGGGCCTCTCTCCTCCCTGCTTCTCAGACATGTAGCTGGCCACCTTCCCCCTGTCCTCACCTGGGCCTCCCTCTGCGCATGCGTATCCCTGCTATGGGCCCAAATTTCCTTTCTTTATATAAAGACACCAGTCATTTTAATTCAGTCACCTCTTTAAAGATTTTCCAATACAGCCACATTCTGAGATATTTGGGATTAGGGCTTCAAATAATGGATTTTTGGGGAATACATTCAGCCCGTAACACCCTCTTTGAATAAGTTCTCAGAAATTCATCAGTCTTCCTATCAGTGTGACTCTTAGCTTTTTTGGTATTCATTTTTTTTATTGAGATATGACATAAAATGTACCATCTCAAACATATTTTAGTGTACAGAAGTAATAACTACTTGCACATTTTTACAACAGATCTCTAGAACTTTTCTATCTTCACAAAACTGAAACTCTGTACCCGCTGACGGCTCTCCATTTCACCCTCTCCTTGGCATCCTCATTTTTGACCGATCCCTTTCTTGACCTCGCTTGTTGCATACTGTAGGGACAGAGCTCAATCAAGAGAAGTGCCCCTCGACCTGACATGCTTGTGAGAAGTGTCACTATGCAGTTGTGGAGAGCATGTCATGTAGCAGGCAGAGGTGGGCTCCCTCCCCAGCACAGCCCGGCAGACACTACTCTCCTGATCAGCCAGAGAGGCTGCAGTTATCAGGTCTCTTGGCTCATGGCACAGACAACCTTGCTGTCCTTAGGACTGAGATTGTTTAATTCACGACAGACTTCATTCACAAATACCTGTAGTTTAATTACAGTATGCCACTAAGAGATGCCATTTCCTACATATTTGTGAAGTGAGTAATTAATGGATCAGGACACCAGCAGGATTTGGGACTAGACTGCATGTGGATAAATGCCAGGAAACAGAGAAATCCCTGAGGGAATTTAATGTAACCAATGTCCCAAGCTGAGAGTGATATTAATAGGCATAACGAGAGGCTTACATATTGGAGTGCCGAACAGAACTTTCATTGAAACAGATGTCAACTCAATAGGTGTATTGACTAGTATCGCTAGTACAGCAAATAGATTCATATGTAAATTTTCACCATTTTTAAAAAATCTCATTCATGTTTTTGAGACTACAGTAGGACAAGCAGCAAGTGAAGGAAAAACAAGACATTCCTGAGCCTAACACTCAGTGAGTATCTGAAAATTAATTTGAGAAACAATCTAGACTGATTGGATTCCTCAATTTGGGTAGTGAAACTTTGAATCCTTTTCATATCGGTGACATGGTATTTGACCAGATTATTTATAAGTAAACTAGCATGTGAAATTCTCTCTGGCACCTGATTGTAAGAGACTATTCTCATCAGCACTGAAAATGTTATTGTGTTCTAAAATTACAGGGCCTCAAGATCTATCAGATGACAAGATTTTCTATCCCTTGTTGTTTGATTTAAAATCATTTTCCTTTGGTCACATCCAGCTGAAAGCTAGTACTTTTTTAAAGTAATGTCTGAGACCATAGGTGCTAAAAGTAGGCCTTGAGTAAAACCTCCAGTTTCTTACAGAGAGAAAATTTGCTGTGTTCTTCTTAATGGAATGTTCCCATATGTCTTTCAACCCAAAATAGCTCTTTATAGTTTTAAGAGAGTGGTCACATGCAGAGGTAAATAGTGGAGTGTGTGTGTGTGTGTGTGTGTGTGTGTGTGTGTGTGTGTGTGTGTGTGTGTGTGTGTGTGTGTCAATGTAATTATTAAATGGGCATTTGGGGTCCGTTGGTTGAGAAGTAACTTCCTCAAGCAGAGACAGAGTGTTGTGGGTCAGCTGAGCACAGTGTGAAAGGCTGGCATTTTCCTTGCAGCACGTATCCCGTTTCACGCATCTCCTTCATTGCCAGGCTGTTAGCATACAGGGGCAGAGACAAGAAAGTCTGGAATAGCTTTTGTGAAGCCAGCCTCATCGAAATGATGAAGGACCAGGAGTTTTTTTGTTATAGGTTTTGAGATCATGGACAACTCAGCATATGTTTCACAATTAATTTAATAAATACCACGATGTGTGAGGATAGAATCAGATGCCTGTGGAGACTCTCCGATGTCAAAGGCATCTAACAGGCTCGCAGACAGTGGTTCAGCCACAGACTTCTTAAAGGCTGTCCTCTCCCTCCACCCGTAACCTGTGTGGTTACGAGAGAATTCTGAGGAGAGTGGCTTGATGTTACACACGGAGCGTGAGCGCAGGGCAGCGTGGCCATTTCCAATGTACCACAGGATGTAGAATTAGTTACAACCCTGATCACGTCCACTCAGGACAGGAGGTAATGTGATGAAGGGAAGCACAGGGAAGAATGACTGTATGTACCTATCCATTTTTATATAGAGGAGGGCCCTGATTATAAAAAAAAATAAAAATACTTGGTGCAGTTTGATTTAGGGTGATAGGTTCCTGTAGATGAAATAGTACTAATGATATTCTGAGATTATTCTTCATAGGAGACCACAAAACAAAGTAAAAAAATGTTGTCCCTATTGCATGGCTGCCCTTTAAAAATTTGTCAATAACTTATTTTAGATACCTTTCTCTTACAAGTAGTATTTTAACTAAAACCTGTGGGCTGTGGAAACAAAATGTAATTAGCTTCCTTTAAAGAAAGTGAGAAATGGCAAGAACAAGTACCATGTGCTGCTGTCCTGTGTGCTTGTAGCTGACATGCCCCTGACAGCAAGTCCCTCTCAGGACTCCTGAGCTCTCCTGTCACTTCCTCAGAGGCCTTGACCCGAGATGCCAGGGACCCTTAGCCTGGCATATGAGCCTGACCATCACTTGGCACTTTGCATGCCATGCACATGGTCTTGGTCTTCTACCAGTCTGGTCCTTGAAATCACAGATATCAGTCACCACTGTACTGCAGCTTTAGAATAATAAAATCTAGGATTTGAAAAGGCCCTTAAATTTCATCAAATCCAATTGTCATCTGATTGCCTGACCAGTCCCACCCTGGCTGTGGTGGTGGCTGGAGTCCTATGTCCCGGTCTCCTATTGCTGAGTCCTGGGTTGGCCTGGGTTTAAATTCCCTCTTACTGTGATGTAGCTATCACTGCCATTCCTGCTCAACAAATGGTATGGCCTTCCTTCACACAGTTTCCGCGTCAATCCCAGAGGCTGCCTACTAGGATTTTCACTGGTCCCAGTTAAAGCAATGGGAAAGTCACAGACTAGACATCAATTCCTACAAAAATATTTAGGAATCTTAATGGGCCCACTCTTGTTCATGATTCAGAGATACAGTCAAGCTGAGGATAATTTACAAGGTGAGATAATCCTCTCTTCCATACAACTCCTTAGATTTTCATGGAGAGATATGGGGAATTTAGAAATGAGCTGAAGGAGAAAAAATGATTAAAATACTGGGGGTGGGAGATGTAGGGGGGGGATTTTGAACTCAGAAAAATATAACCTGGGAATTGAATGGTATTACATACAACTAACTATCTTCAATTTTCATCAGGAATAAGAAAAAGTAATGGCAACAAAAAACATTTAATTTATTCTCAGTTTAAAGCTTCTTGGCTAATAGGATATAAAACTGAATGAGAAAATTTCAACAACTTACTTTTCTGCACACATACAACACACATACACACACACACACACTTACCTTTATATAAATTCATAGATTTCTATGGAGATGCTGAACCCTATGGTGATTTTAGTTTGTTCTCTTTTTTAGTGTCCTTTATAAAAAAATCCTCCATGTAAAATCAATACTCCAGATGATTCCAGATTGATGACTCTGGGCTATTTTGGTTATTAAAATATACCTGCAATACTCATCCAAGTTAAATGGAAAGTCATTAGCCTTCCTGGAAATTCATTATTATTAAACGAAAAAAATGTTTAAGTTTTTAACATTTTGGTGTTGTAGTAATTTATTAGAAAGGATGTTTTATTTGTTCCTTAAGAAACAAACAAAATAAATAGTATCACGCCCTGACCTGTAATCCATATTTAAGAGTTCAATGACTTTTTAATGTTTCCTGAGACTTTATTAATCTCTAATAAATTAAGCTCTTCTACTTTATTACATGGCTGAGTAAAACAGTGTTTGAGTCTCAGTAATTATAGAAACACTGCAAAATTGTCAAAATTATTGCCCCAGCAGAATCCCTGTGAGCTTTGCTATCTTGCTGCCAGACAACAGCCAACTAGGCAATACATTTTATTTTTGTGTTGACTGTTATTTTTGAGAAGTGCCATTTAAATAAGTGGAAAACAAAAATAAATTTAGACAAGGCTCAAAGCTTAAATCTGTTTTGCAATAGCAAATATTGTGGTTCAACTAATAGTCTAACATTCAGTCAATCCGCCACCACACACAAATATACAAATTGCATCTAGGCATTATAATCTTGCATAGTTATTATCAGTGCAAGAGGAAAGTCTTTGATCAGATTCCCCATGACAGGCCCCACTTCTACTTCTTCATAAAATTTTAAGAAATATGTACTTGGGCCTTATTTCTCAAGGTAGAAAACGCTTCAGTTTATGGGAGATGATAGGGCAGCAGAGATTTAAACCGGTTTGAACCAGGACTTCAAGGTACTTAGGTTCTCTCTGTGGGAGAGATGTAATCCTTAGACAAGGGGAACGCATAGCTGTGACATGCTAATCAGGAGCTCCACCGGCTTCAGTGGAGACTGGTAAAGCTTCCTGAAGCTACTGTTGAGAATAAACAGAATTGTTGAGATTTATGTGTCTTTGAGGGAAGTGTCAATTTTTCGACAACAATATGAGAGTTCCTCTCATATAGCATCTGTTAATATCCTCCTGACCCAAATTACAGGGTAGAGATAAATATTTGAAAGATAGATTTGAGGGTACATATACTTCAAAATATATGATTTTGTAAAGTAAATTGACCAAATTATGGTGTCAGGAAGAGGTGAAGAGGTGTTCTTCCCCCCACCAAACTAAACACTAGATATTACAAAAATCACGCTCAGTAAGGAGAATCAAGCCACGCCGAACAAAATTCAACCAGTGTTTTCAAGGCACGATTTCTTAAGCTTTCAGCATGAAATTGAGGGTTGTGTCTATGATAAAGTGAGACTTATTTTACCTTAGATGCTGCTGTATTGTTTGGAAAATTTTTAAACATTTTTTACTACTTTCTTGGGAAACAAACACAGAGGGAGGAAAGAAAATAGTGGAAGGAAGGAACTAAGCAAAGGCAGGCTGCAAGAGACAATGGAAATCACTCAGAAAGAAAACATGTTTTGTTCTGTGTTTTATTAAAATGCTGTATGTCGAACATTAGTTGGCAAGTAGAAAATAAAAGAAACCATTTTTCTGTGCCCAATTCTGCATGGTATGAAAATAGAGGAGGGTGAAATTATGTTATTTCCAGAAAGCATGTAAAATAGCTAAATGAATTGAGAAGGAAAAATCAAATTCAGTAGGGAAGTGTTTATCCTTACATGCTTCAAAATCATGGATTTCTACCAAAAGCAGTTAGTGTTCATAAGTTACAACATGTAATGCTAAGGGATCAGTATGGAAAAAAAATAACGTGATGGAATTTTTGAATTTCTATTATTACCTTAATGATTATTTTTATTATTTCAAATTTAGCATGTTTGTTGCATGTTGAAAACTACACACACACACTCAAATCATGGCCAAGAAGGCAGTGATCATATTTTACTTATCAATCTGCCCCTGCACCCCAATAATAATCTAGGTGATATTCTACCCCAGGGGAACTCCAGAGCTCTGCAAATATTATGTGATATAACATGAAAAATAACACAATGCACTGAACATGACAAATAACTTTCTCTTTTCACCAAATGAGCAAACATAAGATGTGTTTGCAATTCAGGCTCAAATTTCAAAACTTTTAAGTAGAAACCATGCTACATATATGCAGATGTCCTCCATATATTGAGATGAGGCTGCTGAATTGTTACCAGCATGGTGTGGGCCTGGAATCATTTCACCAGGGGATGTTTCGGTTTTTGTTTTGTTTTGTTTTAACTTTCATATTCAATTTGACTGTGTAAAAACAATAGGCATGTTCAAGAAAGCTGGATGATCACAAGAAAGAATTTGAACTAAGGAAAATTACTCGGTCTATTCGTAGTCCCTCCAGCCTTCAGGGGCACTGCCTTTTGAGTTTTAGATAAGTCTGCTGTTTAAGTGAACTTTCCTTTGTGGAGACCTAGCATTATCTCAGACTATTTCTGCCTGCTGCTGATTTTTTTCTGTGTAAGACCAGTTAACTTTATAAAATAAAATATATATGCAACCACACACACAGTGGTCACTTATTCTATCCCAGATAGCTTTGAATTCTGTGCTACTGGCACCTGGCCATTCAAATCATCTTCACTGAAAGGAACATTGAAAAAGAATCCAGGGGAGAAGCATGACATTCTGACATTAGGTCCAAGAGGTCACCATATCCCTTGGCCACCAGAAAGAAATGTACTCCTCCCCATTCCTTTTGTATGATTTCTGGCAAATCAGCCTGCCTGAACTTGTGTTTTTTTAATCTGCAGAAATGGAGGGATAAAGTTTCCCTATCTTTGTTTTTAAGGTTACTGTCAGGGTCAAATGAAGGGATGTGTGTGAAAGGGCTTTTTAAACTAAAGTCCTACACAAATATAAATCATACTACTACAATGACTGTCATCATTACTGACTGAGACAATCTTGTTGCCTTAAGCCATTAAAATCTTATGACCATATATGACCAAACCATAATGAAAACAACGAGTCATTCATGATCCAAACCTGGAAGACATACTGTTGTCGGGCAGCCGCATCTGGGAAGGTCTTCCCCTGCACACTAGGTGAAACCTTGAGTCGGATGGGGAGGGTTCTTGACTCTGATCTGGAAAGAATTCTCAGACAGGTCAGATGAGTGCAGGTAAGGAAGGAATTCATTGAAACAAGGTAAGTGGTGAATGGCTGCAGCCAAGCAGGCAGCCCAGAGCGCAGACGACGGAGGGAGGAAAGGAAGCTCGTTTAACTCCCGGTCAGCAGAGGGCAGATCCCTTGCCGACTCCTGAAGCCAGGACCACCTGGTGTCCAGTGTCCACTCACATCTGCACGGCGTAGGAACTAAGCCCCCCACCACCCCAGGATTTGGGGGCGCCACAGAGCACTGGATGGAGTGAGATCCTGTTCTTAGAACTTTCCAAAGACAAACAGAGGAGATTCTGGGGAAGGCCGCTGAAGAGCATGACGGTGCAGCTGCAGTGCCGTCTGGGTCATCCCAGTGATGGGAACTTGCGGGCCCAAATCAGAGGCCTCAGCAGCCCTTCCTTACTTTTCTGAAGTAGGACAGAGTGAAGACTTGTGCTTAAGTCTAGAAAACTGAATGAAATAGCAAAATAACAAAGATGCTTACCACTGGAAGAGCGCAGAGATAAAATGCAGTAAGTTGAGCAGTGAGAAGTCTTTAGTTAAGGCAAAGTACATACTCGAAGAAAGGTGAGTACAGGCAGCCTCAGGGAGGAGGCATGCTTAAAGGCTTGGGATTCTGTATTTTAAGGCTTTCAAGAACAGGGCAAAGGGCTAGGGGGCATAGGCTTGGCATGTGGTCTCATTATGTCTCTCTCCAGTGAGAGACTTATGTCACCATCCATAGTCTGTCCTCTAGATTTTCTGTAAGATAAACTTCACACAAGGAATTTTTTTATCCTGTTCATCTCTAAGGTAGTGGTTACCCTCAAACAGCGGGGACATACAGTTTAGGACTAGCCCTGCCATAAGATAGAGTAGGTAACTGGCCAATTACAATAAAATATGTTAGGAACCCTACCTCCTAACTCCCTGGTTTTGAAAATGGGATCTTAGCCTTATGATGGAGGCCCTCCTGTCCTTACTACGCTATGTATAGCTCGGCACTCTTCATCATAGGCAGGAAAAGTTAATCATGATGCTTGTCCCATGTCCCTGTCCTACCTCAAGATTATGAAAATATAATTTATTACTATAACAACGATGGATATGTCTAGACATTTAAGCATTTCTAATGATGCACAAACTCCCACAGCTCTCTGAAATCACAAAATAATTCCAATCTGTTTTGTATATTCTGAACTGTGAAATTACTATAAAAATTCTAAGCCTATTAGAATTTTTTTAAAAACTCTCAGAATCCACATGAACTGAGTTTAAAGAAAATAAAAGCCAACATACAGTGAATAGACAGTGGGCCAGGAACTGTCCTAAGCACTCTCCATTTACCAACTCATAGCCAACACCTGGCATCTCTATTAGCTGATACTGTCAGAACTATTTTCTAACTAAAGAAACTGAGGCATAAAGAGTTCAACTAACCTGGCCAAAGTCACACAGCTGGGAAAGATGAAGTAAAGACTAAAAATTACACTCTAGCTTTAGAGTCTATAGGATTAAACATTACACAGGACTCCTTTTTTAATGGCATGTTGATTAAACATAGCAAATGTTACCGAAAAGCAAGACAAATCATTCACAAATAGGGATGAGAACTTTAGAAGGCTCTAAATGACCTAACGTATTTAAAAATATTGCATACAGGCACCAACATATATCAAATGTTCATTAATGTCTGGTTACTCTGAAATCTCTTTTCCCTACCTCTCTCTCCCTTTGAAGAAGAGATTTACTAGAGATTTAAAAATAAATCTTACCTAAAATTATGGAAACTGGAGATAAAATATGTTGTCAGGGATTCTCAAATGTGTCTGGATAAGCTAGTTGAAATGCATATTTTTTTCTCATCCCTGTATCTGAAATACCAAGGAGAGAGGAAGGAGCTTCATTGTTTACAAGTATCCTAGTCTACCAGCTGGTCCACCAACAATACTGTAGAAAATATTTGAATAGATAGATGGCTTTAAGGAAAAGACAGAGTGAAACAGTGTAGCCCATAGGCTAAGTAGTATTTGAGAGCATGCATGTGTGCATTGCAAAGGCATCACATGATCATATTCATGAGCAAAGGGCAGACAAGAAAAAGAATAGTCAGCTGGTGGAGCAATGTCACTGAGAGAGTATGAAAAGGTAAGACTAAGAGAAAAGTGGCAAATGAACCTGGAGATGGTTTTATCATACTGAAAACATTAAGCTCATGATGAAAACTCCCAATCTGTAAAATTACAGGGTACTGTTGATGTGAGGTAGAACCGATCAACTAATAACTGAGAATATGTGTGAAAAGTGCATGAGGGAGGGGAAGGGAAAAGGAGGTCAAAGGCCTGTGTACCAGAGAGGGCAGCTGTGGAACAGAATTATATAGGCATTGCGTTTGTAACAGAACCTGATTCCCAAGCTGTACTCAGATTGTTGTTAAAGGAACAGGTTCCACAAATACGTTCCCCAAGTGGTAAGTCCAACTTCAGGGTTTTGTTGTTTTGTTGTTGTTTCAATCTGATGATCTGTTGTTTCTTTGAATGGAAAGGACAAAGAGTTTAGAAGAGATAACTGTTTATTCAAGTTTCTGTTTCTCCATCTTGATGGATAGCAATGACTAACAGCAGGTTTTTGTTCAGTGCAAGGTGGCTAATGCTACTGTTTTCTCTGTTCTGCTTTCTAAATCGTGCTGTCATTTTCTTGTGCAAATAATCATCCGTAATGCAAATATTATTTTATTTCAACTGTTTGATACCAAATCCTCTTGCATTCTCTTAATCTTTTCATGTATTTAATTGGATGCTTCTTTAAAAGGCTGGAATGTACAAGAGTGCGTAATTTTATTTTATATTTCTTCAGCTGGAATACTGGGGGAAATGTTACTGAAAGTCGATACTATGTCATACCAACATCTATTTGAATTTCATCTCTGTCCTCACTGATTTCATGTCCTTGGGTCACCTAAGCCGCCTCCGTTACCTTAGCTACAAGATAGTGATGTAATTACCAGTCTCAATTGCAATGTTGGTTTTCTGGAGGAATTATCTGGCATGTATGTTCATTTTGATGTGTGTCTGTGTCCAAACACAAATGAAAATGGACATTAAATATATTTCATGCACACACTGATGAAAATCCAACACAGATCAGCCTCACCTTCATCTTCACTGATATATAATAGAGCACTTACTACACCCAAGGCAGAGCGCTGGATGTATTAAAGTTATTCATTTCACCTTCACGGTCGTCCTTATGATTGATGGGGAACCAATGGATTCACGTGAGTTGATGGAAACAACCCTTAGATTATCCAGAAGCTTTACCCCCCAATCTACTGGGCTAACCGCAGAGTGAAAGAAAAAGGCCGAGGCTGCGTGAGAAGTTGGTAAAGCCTGGAAAGCCCAGCCAGCACTAACAGGTGGCATCCCACAAGGGTTGCATGACTCTGGTGTTCCACCATGCCAGGAATCTCGCCCCAGAATGCTGCCCCTCCAACACCAGGACCCTCCCTGGAAAGGCAGAGAAAAGCAGGACTGCCATTGATGAGGGTTCTGAGCACATCCTGGCCAGCCTCAGAGGCCGTGCCAAGAAGGTCACCAGGGTGGTGCTTCAGCCTTTCCTGTTGTCTTCCGCCCCCCAGATGCCACACTCAGGATTTGGTTGGTCCCAGATGCCTCTTGTGCGCAAGTTGTTTGCCCAGAAGAGTACCGTGCCAGGCCTCAGCCTCCATGCCACTGGTGAGTCTCTCCCGAGCTCCTCCAACCACCAGTGCTGGGCCTCCTGGGACACCCAGACGGGGTACGTGCACACCAAGGTGGCAGGGGAGACCACTGGCCACTCCCCAGCCTGTGTTCACTCCATTCCGATGGGCCTTCGGATCCACACTGGGGACCTGAAGGAGTGCCCGGGCTGGCCGACTTTCCTGCCTGGTCTGGGCCAGCACTCCCTTCTCTGAGAACGGCTACTTCCTGGCTACAACAGCTGACAACTCCATGTCAAACTCCGGGATCCATGGAAGCTTAAGAACATGACAACATCGAGGCTGAATAAGGACTTTGTCACTGAATTTTTTACTAGAATGACACCTAACTGACCCATGGAAGCCCAGGTGTCCAGATGTACATCTGCAAACAGTGGGCGGAGATTCTTCACTCTACAGAGCCGAGTGGCCTTTGGGCACCATGCCTGCCAAGTTCATGGCTCTAGCAGGCACAGGCAGGAGACTCAAGGCCATGTACAGCCTGTATGGCCTGTCCCTCTGAGAGGGGATGGGCCTCACCTCAGCAGTGGGGTTGACTTAGGTTTGGACAGGTGGGGGTGGGAGGAAGTGGGCACTGCTAAGCAGGGGGGTTTATAGGGAGAGACAGCCAAACCATTTCACTCTGGTCTGAGTGGGGGTCAGACCACCACACCGACACAACAGATCCACACAAGAGCCATGGCAGCACGGACCACCCTAATCTGTGCCCCGTGGGGACAGGTGTGCAGGAAGAACTCACCCTTTAAAGGCTCAAGGTCAGAGCCCTTGGGTCACTCATGGAGTTGGTGGTGGTGACCAGTCTATACCCATTTTGTTTCAGTTCCTGTGAGATGGGAACAGTAGCAAATAAATTGAGGTTTAGTGAGTCACAAATTGGGAGAGAAATAAAAGATTGATTTGAATCCAGGACTGACTGTAAAGTCTGTGCTCCTAATTATTAAACCTATTAAGTTTGACACTTTTTCGATTCTAAGCACGTATTGCCAATAGCCATTCTGAACTCCGTGGGTGAATGTGTGTGTGTGTGTTAGTGCTTGAACAGCTGGTACTTTGGCGTAATTATTCCTGCTTTGGTTATATGGGGTGACGTTAACACCCACTCTAAAGTACCACTAGAAATATGTGCTGTTAAGTTTAATTAACATGGCTGTTTTATTTTGTGCATTTATATTTCCTTCAGGCATATATAAGTTTAAACCTGGGCCTTAGACCAGCGTAAGGGAAAATATGAAACAAAACTTTGATCCCATGTTGAAATTATAAAGATATATAATTGCACCATTTCCCATCACCTCATTTCCACCTGACCCAGGAATATTTCCAATGGAATCTTCTATTTTAATGCCTTCATTTTCAATCTAGGGATCCACTAGGAAAGACAGACTCTCAAATCTGGCCCATCATCTGTTTGTGAGCCACGTGCTTCATTTGTCCTTTCTGAATTTCACTGAGGACACTGCACTAATGGTAATAAGAAATGATACATTTCCCCATAATATGTTTTCTTGCCCATTTTCATAAATCGGTAGCAATAAGAGGGTAGTTTAATCAGAAGAAATACATCCAGGTGGTTCAAATTTATAGAGAAATCACTTTTTAAACCTTTTTAATTGAATTACTTAAGTTTTCTCCAATTACAAGCTAAGGAAAGCTTAGGGTAGAATAAATTTGAATCCTAGCTATGCCCAACAGTATCCAGCCGCTGGGGCTTCTGGTAGAGCTAAATTATAATCCATTTTTCAGCTCCACATTGGCTGATGTCCTTGGGGAGTTTTATCTACAGTAATTTTCAAGTGTTTCCTTTTCCTATTGACATTGAAAGAGGGTTTTTATTACATCAGTGGTTACAGAAGATGTAAGAGAGATGTATTGTCTCTCAAACTACTTGTCCATGGCTGAGCACTTGTGTCCATTTATTTCATATCTGGGTCTAGGAAGCTAAGACTTGTCCCTTAACATTCTAATCCCTTTCTGAATTGGAAACTTTCTGTGACTCACTTTAATACTCCAGGTTCCCACAGAAATTTCCATAACTGAGTGCACCAAATGTCGTGCTCTAATTTTCTAACACCCTTCGGAGGCCTGGGATCATCACCAACCCCCCAGAAAGAAGTGAGCAATTGCCTTTCATTTGGGTTCTACAAAGGAACCACCTTAGGCAGCTTTGGAATGTACATCCCACGAGCTCCATAAAGGGAGCCTTATTTGGCTTCCATTTAAGACACATGTCTGTAGATTTCTCTTTGCCTAGGGTATGAACAGTCAGATCACAAGAGCTGAGAAGGATTTCCTGAGCCGCCATCCTCTGTACAACCTGAAATGCTTATTTCTGCTCAGCCTTCATTCACATTCAGGCATCTTTCAGTCCCTTAGGATTAGGGACCAGCAAAATTTCTTAATTAAGAATGTGGTTTTTCTTAAAGTCTGAGCATCCTGCAAGTCTCTGAGATCTTTGCCTGGTGACAGGGTCAGTGAGAGATAACTTATTCCTCAGAGCTGAAGAATGTCCCTGGGTGCTCCAGGATTTCCACAAGCTGAGCTAAGCCTTGAATTTAAGCTGTTTTTATCAAAAAACTTCTATTTGCTATTGGGATGACTACAGTCCTGATGCTTTTGCAATCCATGCTCTGAGGAATCGGTTAAACCAGCACTGAATTGCTCTAACTACTCTTAATGATTGTCAAGGCCAAGCCATACTTTACTAGATTATGGTAAGAGGCAGCAAATTCAAATGTCCTGTGGTATTACAGAAAGTGAAACCAGAATCCAAACCACTGGTGTGCAAATTATTCCCACTGGACTCCAAATTTGCTCTTGAAAAGAAGACATTAAGCAGAACTCTTATGGGATATAAGTCCCCCTTGGCCTGTGGCACTTCCTGTGTATCATTCCTATTTCAGATACAGTTGATATTATTAGAGGAAATACCTTGTTTCATCCTTGATGGCCTGTTATTAACATACATGGACCATAGGCCTCATAAACTACCCAGGCAAGCCTATTGAAAAGTAGTTTTTGCAATCAAATCTCCTACTTTACTCATTGACAAAATCAGAAAATGTATATTTGTCCTTCACCAATTCTGTATTGCTTAAATATTGCTTCAAATTGATTGCTTAGAAAGGCTTGGCCAATTCAGAAAGTTTCTATTTATGATAGATAATTAAAACTAGAGAAGAGTCGAGTTAGTTAATGTTCCCTGTAAAAAGGGTAAGACCAGAGTGCTCCATTCATACATAATATCTATTGAAATTATGCAATCAAGCAGCTGCAGGAGACCACCAATTATTCTCTCTACTGACACATTCTAATTCATAACTTAGTCCCCATCTTCATTCCTTCTGCCAAAGCATTTTTATACTCTCCATAATCTATACTCCCAGAGTTTCAGTTTGGGGAATTTCATATTTCTTTTCCAGAGTGGACATTGAGCTGGATGTCTAACATCCGTAAAAGTTTTGGATATCAACCTACCTATGTTTTACCCTGTGCATTTTCCAACATCCCCTGCTAGAAGTTGAGCAAACAGATTTCAGTCCTTCAATCAATCTTCCTCAGATTTCAAGTCTTATAAAAGATTCATTCAGTCTACTTCCATTTCTTTTAAGTAAAACTTTTTTAGGACAGCTTAAGGTTCACAGCAAAACTGAGGGGAAGGTACAAAGGTTTTCCACACACACCCCCTTCCCCGACACATGTATGGCCTCCCCTGTTAATATCTCCCGTCAGAGTGAGACATCCATTAGAATTGATAAATATACACTGACACACCATAATCACTCAAAGTCCATAGTTTACATAAGGTGCCATCTTTGTTTTGTATATTCTGTGGATTTAGACACATGTAAAATGATAAGTAGCCATCACTACAGTGTCATACAGAGTGGTTTCACTGCCCTGAAAAGCCTGTTTTTCCTTCCCTCTTGCGAGCACCTTGCAACCACTGATCACTTTACTGACTCAGTAATTTTGTCTTTTCTAGAATGTCACATAGTTGAAATTATGCAGTATGCATTCTTTTCAGATTGGGCTTCTTTCACTTAGTAAAATGCATTTAAATTTCTTCCATACATTCTCGTGGCTTGATAGCTCATTTCTCTTTATCCTGGACGTACCACAGTTTATCCATTCACCTACTGAAGGATATTGTGGTTCCTTCCAAATTTGGGCAATTATTAATAGAGATGCTATCATATCCATGTACAGATTTGTGAGTGGGTGTAAGTTTTCAGCTTCTTTGGGTCAACACTGAGTGCTATTGAAGAACTGTGTACAGTAAGAATATGTTCAGTTTTGTAAGAAATCTCTGTCTTCCAAAGTGGCTGTACAGTTTTGCATTCCCACCAGCAGTGATGAGAGTTCCTGTTACTCGACAACCTCACCAGCATTTGGTAGTGTTGTGTTCCAGATTCAGGCCATTCTAATATGTGGCATCTCACTGTTTTAATTCTTATTTCCCTGATGATAGTCAATGTGGAGCATCTTAAAATAGGCTTATTTGCCATCTGCGTATCATCTTTGGTGAAGTGTCTTTTCAGGATTTTTGCCTATTTTTAAAATCAGGTTTTTGGTTTTATTGTTTTAAGAGTTCTTTGTGTATTTTGGATAATAGTCCTTAAGTGTGTCTGTTGGAATATTTTTCTCCCAGTCTGTGGTTTTATTTCTCATTCCGTTGACATTGTCTTTTGAAGAGCAGAAATCCTTAGTGCCTAAAATGTTATCACCATACCCAAGGTCATCTAGATTTTCTTCTATGTTATCTTCTAGTACTTTTATGGTTTTGCTTTTTACGTTTAGGTCTGTGCCCCATATTGAGTTGATTTTTGTGAATAGTGTAATTGTTTCCAGATTAATCTTTTTGCAGGAGGATGTCCAGTTGTTCCAGCACCATTTGTTTCAAAGACTGTCTCTGCTCTGCTGTACTGCCTTTGTTCCTTTGACAAAGATCAGTTAATGATAAATATTTGGGTTTGTTTCTGTGTTCTCTGTTCTATTCCAATGACCTTCCCATCTGTTATTTCACCAGTACCACATCTTCTTGATTTCTGTAGCTTCAGAGTAGGCCAGAAAGTGTCTTCCTACTGTTTTTCTTCTTCAATTTTATGTTGCTGTTCTGGATCTTTTGCCTCTCCGTGTCTAGTTTGAAGTGTACAATACAGTGTTTTTACTATACTTATCGAATTACGCAGCCCTAACTGTATCTCATTTTAGAACATTATCATTCTGAAAAGAAACCTCATCACTCACATTCTCCCCACTCATCCCATTCTGTGACCCACACTTCCATCCTGTCCAGGCAACCATTAATCTAACATCTGTATAGATGCAGATACTCTCTGTATGTATAGGCTTGCCTGTTCTGGGCATTTCATATCCATGGAACCAAACAGTATGTAGTGATTTGTTATTGGCTTCTTTCACTTAGCATTATGTTTTCAAGGTTTACCGTGTTGTAACATGTATCAGTACTTCATTTCTTTTTATTGCCAAACAATATTCCATTGTATGGATGTACCACATTTTTATCCATTCATCAGTTGATGGCATTTAGGTTGTTTGCTCTTTTGAACCATTATGGATAATGCTCTTGTAGACATTTGGATACGAGGTTTGTGTGGATATGTGTTTTCACACCTCTGAGGTAAACACCTAGGAATTACTAGGTCATAGGAGCATTATGTTAACATAACATCTTGAGGCACTGTCGATTCTACAAAGTGACTGCATCATTTTATATTCCCACAATGTATGATGGTCCCAGTACACCCACATCCTCATCAACACTTGCTAATATGATTTTGATTATAGGCATTCCAGTGTGTCTAAGGTGGTACCTCATCATGGTTTTGATTCACATTTCTCTTTTGGTAATGATACTGAGGGTTTTTTAATGTCCTTGTTTGTTAATTTTATATGTTCCTAGGAGAAATGTCTATTCAGATCCTTTTCCCACTTATTCACAAATGATGCTTTTTAATTGTATTGCTTATTTTTATATTATTGAGTTAAAAGTCCTTTAAATATTCTAAATACAAGTCCCTTAATACATTGTGAATTATGGATAATTTTTCCATTATGTGAATTTTTTCATTTTCTTGATGGTATTCTTTGAAGCACAAATGTTTTGAACTTTGAAGAAGTCCGGTTTATTATTTTGTTGCTCATGCCTTTGATGTCACATCCAAGAAGTCTTTCCCTAACCCAAAATTACAAAGATTCATTCCAGTGTTTTCTTCTGAGACTTGTATAGTTTTTAGTACTTCACATTTTTTATTAATTTAAAGCTTTGTCTGTGTGTGTGTGTATTTGGTGTGAGGCATGATTTCTAATTCATTCTCTTTGTGAGACTATCCAGTTGTTCTGGACCATTGGTTGAAAAGACCATTCTTTCACTCATTGAGTGGTCTAAATATCCTTGTGCAAAATCAAATGACAATGAGTGAATGAGTGTATTTGGAGACTCTCAATTTTATTCCACTGATTTACCTGTTTATCCTTATGACAGTGCCAGACAGTTTTGGTAATTGCAGCTTTGTTGTAAGTTTTGAAATCAGGGAGCATACTGTTTCAGTTTTAGTCATTTTCAAAATTCTCTTGGCTCTTCTGAGTCCTTGCATTTCCATATGAAGTTTAGAATCAGCCTGTCAATTTCTGCATATTCTACCTTGACTTTTGTTAGGTATTTAATTGAATCTGTAGATCAATTTATGGAATATTTCTATTAAGTCTTCCAATCCATTATCATAGTATGACTTTCTATTTCTTTAGATCTCTAATTTCAATATATAAAATGTTAACTTTTTTTGTTGTTAAATTTATTCCTAAGTATTTTATTCTTTTTTGATGTAACTGTAAATGCATTTTTCTTTTAAGTTCATTTTTGGACTGTTAAATTCTACTGAAAAAACAATTGATATTTGGCTTATTGATCTTGTAAACTACAAGTTTGCTGAATTTATTAACAATTATTAACAATTATTTCTAACAGTTTCTTAAGAGATTCCTTAATATTTTCTATTAAAAGAATCATCTTTAAACACAAAGTTTTGGTGGTCTTTTCCAGTCCAAATGAATGTTTCATTTTCTTGCCTATGTGCCCTGATTCTAACTTCTAGCACAATTTTAAATAGAAGTAGGGAGGCTTAACATCCTTGTCTTTTTCCTGATCTTAGGGAGAAAGCTTTCAAGTTATTTTTCATTAAGTATGATGTTAGCTGTGGGCTTTTCACATTTGCCTGTTATCAGCTTGAGAAAATTATTTATTACACCTTTATTATTGAGTGTTTTATCATGAAAGGCATTGGATTTTTGTCAAATGTTTTTTACATCTATTGAAATTATTAAGTCCATTCCTTTCTTACAAAGCCCTCTGAATAGCTACAAATGAATGAAAAAGCTAATTTTATTCCCTTTTTATCATATCTTACTTTTGTTCTCCCTTTATTTTGGATGGCATAAATAATACTTTGTTTTTGATAATGAGTAGGTTTTATTTCATGCAACCAAATAGGCTTAAATGGTATAATCAACAATTGAAATATATCCTAAAATAAGAGTTTATATTTGTGCTGTAATTATAACCATTCTTATCTCACATAGATTTAATGTATATGTTTTTGTTTGTGTGTATATATATGTGTGTGTTTAAGAATGGTTTACTTAACAAATGGGTAGCAGTGTGTGCTTCTTTTTCCATAGCAGTCAGATTAAATAAAGCAAACCAGTGAATATGGTATGATTTTAGTTTAGGAAAAGTTGGTGATTTCCTTACAGAATACTTCATCCTATTATTATGATATTCTTACTGAATTTCACATAATTGGATGGTTTTTTTGAATCTTAAAGCTGTTTAGAGTTCTATGGTCCTACAGGTATAAAACATATTTACAGGATAAGCATATGTCAATGAACAAAAATTCACTAGTCAGATATGAATCTAAAAATGATTTCAAAACAACGATCTTTTGTCAAGCATTTTCCAATATATGGTTTGTCCTAATTGCACATGAAGCTATAGTTATGAAGATTATTACAGTGGGATCACTAATCTCAAAGATCCTATAGTGCAACTGGGCTGCTCCTAATTTCACCATTGGTATTAGATGACCTGGATAGCAATATCACTGCAACACCCAGCACATATTTTAATGGAGAATTGGCAGTATATTAGGTAGTTTCACAGTCTCATCTCATAGGCCTGACAGCTGAGAGTCCAAGCATAACTTGGAAGGGCTTGATGTGCCATTTCTGCTGTACACCCCCATGCCCTCAACAAAAAGCGTGGGTAGAGAAGAGAGAGGGTGAAGGAACATTTTGGAAAAACACAGAATGTATGAGTAGATTCCATCAGTTTCTTCTCCCTTCTTCTAAGAGGTCTGACTGACAATCTGTTTAACTAAATCAATTACTTATAAATATCTTCAAATAAATTCTGGTGACCCACTGAACTATAGTGTCTGCTGGTCCTGGTACATTGAGAAAGGGGCCAAGAAGCATGGAAGAGCTGAGAAAAAATGAGCCCATTTCACATGACCAGGATAACACAGTTGTCCTAGTGCTGAGTGGATCTGACCAAATAGCAGCTGTGTGTTGGCAGGAGATGCCAAGGCCAAGGGCAGGCATAGCCCCTGCAGGAGAGAGCAGGGAGAGGCCGCTGGCAGTCGGCTGAAAAAATACTTTTCTCTTTTTTTTCCCAATCACTCCCTTGGCACACTAAGCCCAGAAAAGGGGGAGTGCCTGAGACAGCAGCCCTCTGGCCCCTAATCCACAGGAGACCCAAATCTAACCTGTATCCAGGGGAAAGAAAGAGTTTAAATTGAGTTTGAGATTGAAGCATTCAGCTCCCTGTGTCTTGGCAAATAAATTGAGGTCATTTAAAAAAGTGAAAACAAAACAAAACCCCAAACAAACCCGTAGAAGCAGACAGAGCGTGTTTCAAGGACACAGGCTGCTGTTCCAGGTGCTGTAATGGTGAGCGAACCCACAGAGCCAGGGCAGTAGAAGTTACTGCCTAAATACCACAGTGGTTTCTCTTTGTTTCTGTTAACCTATTTGCAGGTAATGAAAAGCATCCTAATATCACATGTTTTTAGGCAAAAAAAAAAAAAGTTTTATATAAAAGCAGGAACATTTGTCTGGTATATTGTAGGTAAGCTCTTTTGATAAACTGAAACACCTGGATGAAAGCCTACCCATACAAAGCAAATAGATCTTGCTTTCAAATATTCAGGCTGCTGTATTTGTAAATTGTTTTGGTTCTGCTTGATTTCAGGTGAACTTTAAAATGTGAAATCAATTCTAGAATTAGAAAACTTCAATGAAGTGAAAAAGATCTATTATTCTTTTCTCCCAGCTGACTTACCCACTTCTGCCTGTCTCCTCTTTACTCTTTGATGCAGTTATAAGAAGCTAATGAGTTGGGAAGAACGAGTGTGAAGCTTTTGAATAATAGAAAGATTAAAACATGATCATGGAGAATATATAGGAATCTTGTTATTGGTGTTCACATACAAAGAAAGGGGTCTTTAAAAAATTTCTTGTCAAAGCATAATATTAGATAACATTTATTCATCTCTATACATTAGGTAGCCAGGATATTATCTTGTGAATCAAATTAAATTATGATAGATGGATTTTCTTTGATATATTTACTTAATATATTTCCATGTGCACTTTATTTTTTGTTATAACTGACCTCTAGTAGGTCCTGTTTTTTAATATGAAAATAGCAGTCATAAAACAATTATGTGTGATATAGATGAAAACAATAATACATTATCTAGGTAAACATCATAACTATTGAACATACCCTGTTTTCAATTTTCTATACTTTCATAGTATATAGTCAAATGTTTATCAGAAACTTTCTCCGATGCTCCTGAAATCTTTAAGAAGATGTTCTCTGATTCTCATACATTTTCCCTTTTCTTAAAATGAATAACTTAGGCTAATGAGAAAAAAAATATTTTACTGGGAAGATCAGTGAGCAGGAAATACAAAGACTTGATTTATTTTCCTAAAGTGAGTGTACTTACATAACTTGACTTTGAGTTAAGAGGTGGGTAGGGACATGATGAGTTCAGAGCATGAGTACCTGAATGCCGTTTCATCGGGGTTATATAATTCACAACAACACTGGCAGTTCAAAGCCCAAGTGTTTTTCATTCCATTTTTTGGCTAGACAGGTTCATTGTTGGTTCAGAAATATATTGTCTGAAGTTTCTTAGGGAGGGAGTTTAAAGGAACTTTGAGCTAGTGTGAAAGTTGCTATCTGCAACAGCTGAAGATGCTAGCGGTTCAGAGAGGCAAGTGAATTCAACAAGAATAACAAGGAGGCAAGTTCCAAATTCTAGGGAGCAAGAAACAGAGCAAATTCATTCACAGCCTGAGACACTGGCCAAAATTATAGGTCTAGAGAGACAATATCAAGCAAAAAATAAGTCACGACTTGATGAGGAAAAGACAATTCTTGAAATTTGAAATACTGAACAATTTTTAGGTAGAATATTGGTGTTGTGGGCACCTATTTTACAGATTAGTGGCATCATTCTGTTTAAATGAATTATAATGATTTAATGATATAGAGTGTTTTGCTATAGATAAAATTCATAAAATATGAGCTGAAATAGGGGAAATTAACCCAAAAGCAGTCTTAGGAATTTTGAACATAGATTTTTTAAATTTACTATTTTGACTCCACCTAGACTGGAAGGATTTTTATTCAAAATGGTGCTACTCGTAGTTATTTTTTGCTTCTCTGCCCCAATAAGTTTGGATGTTTTTTAGTTGAGAAATTAAGTCACCTTACTTCAAGGATCTCTCAGATATAGAAAACTGGCATTTAGAGAATTTTTTCAATGTTAAATAACAAACTGTTGTTGAATCTTCAGCACTAAGTAAATTCTGTCCTTTCTAATTGTCCTTTACATTATATAATAAACATACTCTTTAAATCCACAATTTGTTTTAGATTTATTATATGTATTCAGAAAGCACCCCTGGTGGGGGTAGGGAAAAGCATTTCACCTTAGTAAAAGATCATATTCAATGTTTTCAGCTACTAATTAGTCTTAATAAAAATTAATGTGTTTGGCAGAAAGCCTAATAACTGTAAAAAAAAAATGGTTGTGTATAAATATCAAGACATGAGTTCGGCCTGGAAAGAATAGAATTTTGTGGGGTTTGTTACACATGATACTGAAATTCTGACAGTTGTGCTGACAAAAAAACTAAACTGGAAAGAAAGGTGAGGTTAAGGGAAAAAATTTGTAACTATTTAATTTTTTCTGATTGTACAACTTTTCCTCAGTTACTAAAAATTAGTGAAGTGTCTAAACAATTTAAAATAATGACTAAGAAAGTCATATTTTAAAGCTACAGAGATTTATCCATATTCACTTTTTGTAGATTTTAAAACCTAATTGCAAATAGTGGCATGATTTCAGAAAAAAGGAACTCTGGTTCAATAGTAAAAAGCAAAGATAAGGTTGAAATAAACCTTTCACACTCAACAAATATCACATAGCAATTGGTGTGGCTTGACGTCTTTCACTTGTTCACACCCCTCAGTGCCCATAAAATTAAGAGTGTGAAGCTTGTAAGGTTCATTCAATCATTTTAATGGTACTGCACACTAATCATGATGTAATATGTTTTCTTCCCCCAAATTGAAGGCACACATGTCTAATAATGAAGACTTCCTTGATGAATAGTTTGTCTTTGTCAAAAACTCAGTGGCAGAACCCCACTGATGTCAGTCTCTATATGATCCATCTGCTGCATAAAAGCTGGCTGACTTAATGTAAGTAGCCTAAGGGAATTCTAACATATGTAACTCTTCAAAAATCTAAATTTTTACTCATGAATTTTAATCTCATATTCTAGTGTACCTACTTTCCATTTTGTTAGTATGCCTTGAAAAATGCATCAAAAAATGTAAAGGAGATTTGTGTAAAATACAAGAATAATATCTCACATATAGTCACTCACTAGTATTCGGTTTCTTCCACTGACCCCATGTAAATATCAGCGTATGTTGAATGCTTTTTGTACATTACACTCGAGAAGTTAGAATGTTTGTTAGGAGGTTTATGTCATTATTTTCATAACAAAGTATCTCACTGTTAGTGATCACTTCCTTTCAGGTGATCTGCCATGATTCATCAGCCATAGATGGATTAAAAATCCACTGAGAACACATAGTCTTAAGAAACATGAGCCAGATAAGGGTGTTGGGGGCAATTTGAGTATTTCAAGATTGAGCTGGCAACAAAGTAACTTAAAAAGGTGTTGTGTTTGACACTGTCAGAAGATGGTTGTTGATTTAGGCTTGGAGTGAAAAAAAAAAAAGGTTTTCCTTCTGGTACCCAGAGAATCAACTCGGAGTTCAGAGAAATGTCACACAGCAAGGACTTCTATTCATTAAATAGACTTTGCTGTATGGTCTTTCTCGTCTAGGAGTAGAAAGTTAGAAACCAGCATATACGTTGCTGAAGAAGACATAGGCTATGTGATCTCTATGTGTAAGTTGTCATTGGGTAATGACTCACAGTGATGGAGATACTAAGGCTCTTTCTCCTCAACAGCCCCAAATAAATGAATTAGTAAGTTAAGTGACATCATTGCAAAACAATGTTAAATTCATTATTTTGTTCAATTATTTCTACAAATGATCATTTAAAGTTATTCCTTTTTTAAAGCTTTTGAAAAGAAAAAGGAAATGATGCCTGTTTAATGCAACTTTGTCAAATCACAAAATTTGCAGTTTTTATCTGAGGATTCTAGTTTCAAATATTCTCAAGAAGTATATTACAAGAAAGAAAAAAAATGAAAGTAGCCCTGAGAATAGGTTTATAATAATGCACAAACGTTTCTTCTTTTTATAGGTAAAACAGGACTTAGGAACTTTCTTTTCTGATATACACCTAGTCTGTTAATTTTTTTTAATTTTAAAGGTTTTTTTAAAAAAATAAGTGCCTAATTGTTCTTTCACATAATTAACAAAACTATTATCACTTAAGTTAGTTGATGTATTATAATATAAATATTTTATTCCATGTATATGCTGTTTCACATCCAGATATGCTTATTCAAAATGATGGATACATTAACAGTGTAGTCAGTTTGTAATTCAGATAAGCAGATTCAGATATTTATACTGAGTGAAGGGCAGTACTGGGCCAGGTGGGGCAAAGCACAGAATAGACTAATGTGGGTCAAGAGTAAGCAGAAACTAAAAAAACAGAGACAAAAAACTTCGTGAGGAACCAACCAAAGGGGGAAGCTTCAAAGATGGCAGGCAAAGAGCAGACCCTGCAGGAATTGAAGGAGTTCCATGTCTCAAAATACTCCGTGCGCTTAAGGAAGCACGTGTTCTCCCCAGCCTCACCCAGACCATAGGTTGCAAGACTCTCAAAGGGTGATATAACTAAGTTGTCATCCTCTTCATTCCCTTTTGTATTGATTTCATCATGTTTTCTTATTTTTTTCTCTTGGCTACAAACGTATTGCTGGGTTTCCTGTATCTCCTTATTTTGCTCTTTGTAATTGACGTTTCCCAGTTCAGGAGTAGAGAAACCAAGCAGCAAGTAGCCGGCTCACAGAGTTGAGAAAGGGAATTGAGAGTCTGAGAGGACAATAGGCCAGCGGATCGGAGAGGAGGGAACGGTGCTGGGAGAGTCTAGCGTGTGGCAGGTTTCTGGTCAGTGAGGACGTGAGGAAGCCACCCAGAGCCGCTGAAAAGCATTAGAGGGAACAGTATCGGGGCTCACACAGCCCTGGAAACAGTGCCCATTTCCTCCAGTCAGACAGAAAGACGTCAGGATAACTGGTAGGTTCTTCACAGAAAAACCTGGCTTCAACACTAGGGAATAATTAGTCCTAAAATCTGGCTTCAAAAGTGGGGAGTAATTAGACCTACAATGAGAACTGCTCGGGTCCCACCTAACAACTTTTAAAACAGACTCCTAAAGATTCAATTTGTTATTAAGTAACTTACCTGCATCTCAGAACAAAGTTTGATATTATTTATAGGAATAAAAAAGCAACCGGTACCCAACTAGGCCAACTTTACAATGTTTGCCAGTTAGTCTAAAATTACCAGGCATGCAAGGATTCAGAAAAAATATAGTTGAGAAAGCATTGAAACCAATCCAGAAGCGGCACAGAGGTTATAATTAGAAGACAAGTACATTAAAACAGATATAATAACTGTATTCCATTTATTCATAAGTAAAGGCATGAAACATGTAAGAAAGATCTGAATTGTAATTGCAAAAATGAAATTTACAGTGTCTAAGTTGAAAAATTCACTGGATGGAATTAACGGAAGATTAACTTTGCAGCAGAACAGATGGCAGAATCTGAAGATGTAGCAATAGTAACTATCCAAAATGAAACACAGAGAAAAATATGAATAAATAAACAGAGCAGAGCATCAGTAACCTGAAGGACATTTCAAATGTCCAGGTATGTGTAGTTAGAGTCCGTTAAACAGAGGGGAAAGGCTGAAATTTGAAGAAAAATATTATAAATTTAAATTCATCGATGTTAAAAGATGTCTGCCCTTTTGAAGACATTGTTTAGAGAATGAATAGACAAGTCACACAATGGGGAAAAAAATCTGATGAAGAATGTTTATCTGTAATATGTGAAGAACCCTCAAATCTCAATAATAAGAAAAACAACTTTTGCACATGTATTAGAATGACTGATTGAAAAGAGTGTGGATGAGGAAGTAGAAGAACAAGAACTCCCACACTCCTCAGGTTAGAATGTAAACTTGTCCAATCACTTTTTAAATAGTTCTGCAGTTTCTTAGTTAAAACGTGTATCATTCACTCCTACATATTTACCAAGAGAAATGGAAGCATGCAACTATACAGAAATAACAAACCATTTTTTTCCACCTGCCTGTCAACAAGTGAATGGATGAAAACGTAGGACATGCATAGACTTGAACTCTAGTTAGCAATAAAGGAATGAACTATTGGTACAAGAACATGGAGGAATCTCAAAATAATTACTTTGCAGTGCCTAAAAGTCTTTTCAGCCGTGAAGATCTCGCTGTGTAGTTAATTTCATTCTTCATACCAGAAAACAACTCCTTATTCACAAACATAGTCAGACCTTTTTTTTTTTTCGCATCTCTGCTGTCTTGGCAAAAGCTGAAAACTGAGTCCTTTGCCTATGATGTCTTCTTCCTTCCTTCTTGATAAAGTTTAAGATGTTCATTCAAATTTTACTGCAACTACTAAGTGTCTCCCAATTTCCACTTTGGTGTATATCATCTTTTCAAGGAATTCCATTAGTACTTCTAGTGCAGTAATTATCATGTATCATTTTAATTGCTGATTCTCTGTCCTGTCCTGTGGGACTATCAACGAGGGCCAAAACGAGAAACCTGCAGAAATGAAACAAGCAAGGGACACAAAGCACGACCAGCAAGACAGGATGTCTGATCAAGCTGGCACAGTTTATTGTTTGCAGGCTCAATTTATACAGGTTAGCAAGGAAGGGGTGGGTCAGAAGATAACTGGACCTTAGGTGGCGCCGGCGGGAAGGTGTAGAGGGGTGATTGGGCCTTGGCTGGCACCGGCGGGAGCAGAGGACCCGGAAGAGAAGCGGGGAGTTCGCCATCTTGTGGGCGGGGGCCCTTGGGAGGGAGGTTTTAAGGGTGGGGCCTTCCCCTGGGGCAGAGGATGTTCTTGAGAAGCAGGGTGTTGGCAGGGTTAGAAGGCCAGTGGAAAGAACAGAGGAGGAAACGTTGCTTAGCAATCTGACTGCAAGATCTATATTGATGTGACTAGGAGAGCAGCTTTGCTTTTTCTAGGATACTGCAGAAATGATTGCTGTTGTCTTAACTTACATAACTGGCATTGCTTAAAGTCCATAGGCTCGCTCCCAACAATTCTCTACACATTTTTCAACCCCTCTGAGTATGACACCTTCAGGAAAGGATCACTTTATAGTTGTTTTTGCCTCTCTGAAACAAAGAGTACTTTTAACCTAAAGTTGGTCTTAATAAACATGTGATGTGAAAAATTAATTCAGTAACATTTAAATCTCAGCCACTAAATTTATCTGGAAGAAAACATTTTCTTAGTATCAGAAACTTCAAGGACTTTCCTAATTGTTATTTATTTCTTAGTGGAATTTAGAAACCTGTGGCACATGAATTATGGCATCATAGAGGTCCTTTGTTGTAGGGAGCACAGCATGTTCCAAACACCAGCCCTGATTACATCTTCTTTGTGGAAATCGCATTGAGTATATATTTTAAATGAAAACTAATTTCATGGTTATTTCATTTAGCATAATGCCCTCAAGGCCCATCCATTTTCTTGTAAATAGCAGAACTTCATGCTTTTTTAAGGCTGAATAGTATTCCATTGTGTATGTGTTGGGGGTTGAGTTTATTGTCCTCGGTTCTTGTCCCCACTACAACAAAGAATTGATGGGCAGAGACACCATAATGAAGCAGAATGAAAGTTTAATTCAAATACACTCCAAAGGAGGGGAGGGCTAGATCAAGGTAGATATAGACAGGTTTATTTGATTATCCTCCAAGGGAGGAGTTGGCCAAAATCAAGGGAGACACAGGCAGGCTGCTTACTGTGAGGCATCTTTTTTGTGGGGTTTTTGGCAGGGCAGAGAAGTCCTTGATTGACAGTCTTTGGCCTCAGGGTGTTGATTAGATTGGAGGATTGAAGACATGGGCTGCACTCAAATGTTTTTATCTGGGGAATATTTGTCATGTGGGGAGTGCCTGTGCCCTTCAAGTCACTCTCAGCCCCCATGGCCTCATTTGATTAATCCTCTGGCTCTCTGGCTTTACCTGATTAACTCTCTGTGCTCTCGGTGGACTCTACTCTCTTTTCATCCTGCTCATATCTGCCTTTGTGCCTTGTAAGGTAAATTCTAGCCAGAATAAACAGGCAAAGAGAGGCGGCAACAAAGGGCCAGATAATTTATTTAAATAACCCCGGGTGAGGTTCTGTGGCCTTCTTGCCAGAGGCCAGAGAAGTCACACACAGTTAGGGAGGTGGTGCACTTATAAGGGATTAGGAGGGGGAGGAGTGGGCAAGCTATCCTAAGGGGGTGTTGAGAGGTATGATTGGCTAAAGGTGACATAATAGTCAACTAGAAACTTTTTCTCTTTCCAAGAGGGAGGAGGCTGACATCCGGGTCTTACTTGGCACATCAGGATGGAATTCAGGGAGAGCTGTCCCCTTCCCATATACGGCACGGACTTTGGGGTCTGGTCTGTTCGCCCCCTATGGCATCTCTGTGTTCTGTTTGCATGTCCTTGTTTTTCCTTTCTCCAGCCTAACATGCCTGACATATGTATGCCACATTTTCTTTATCCATTCATCCATCGATAGACACCTCAGTTGTTTCCATATCCTAGTAATTGCAAATAATGCTGCCACAAACTTTTCAAGTTAGTCTTTTTCATTTTCTTTGGATTAATGCCCACAAGCAGAATTGCTGGATCATGTGATAATGAAGACGAAAAAAGAAACATAATGTAATAGTAAATGTGAAGTAGCATTACATGTAGAATTATGAAAATAAAATACACTCATTTGAATACCACCAAAAATCTTAACCCCAGGTGCACACATATATTCATTATGACATACTTCTGTGAGGTATATGTGCATGTGCATCACTAAAAAACATGTTTCAGTTTACCTGAGGAAAAAACGTATACTTAGCTGATTGTACTTGATTAAAGGAGGCTACGGGAGATATGCCATTATATTTTTATATTTGTAATTTTTCTATGTTATTTGAGTTTACATTATTTAACATCCTTCATTCTTGACAAAAAAAGAGATAACAGGGCAGAAGTTATAAAATGTAGAAAACATAAAAAGTAGTTATTAATAACATTTTTAAGTGTCAGATTTCATGGGCCAGCTTAAACAGGCAAGGAGAAGGTCATTCAAGACTACGGTGCTGTTGGAGAGACACCGAACTCAGTTTCTCAGAAACAAAAGGCAGGAGGCTTTTTAAGTGGTAAGGTGAACTCATGGGAAAAGTACTGAAGGACTTGGGGAGGGTGTTTGGTCAATGGCACCAGGCTCCCCCTGTTTTCTAGTGTTCCCTTATTGAAAGTAGGCTCTTACCCTCCCAGAGACCAGAAGACAGGGGCTTATCTTTCTTGATGATTACATTTCAAAGGATTCCCTCAGAAAAAGACATTCCTGAGTTGTAAAACTGGCAAGAGGCTGGGGGAAGATTTACATTTCAAAAGGACAAAGAATTTACAATCCCACATTTTTTGAAGTAAATGCTCTAAGAAAAGAGAGTTCAAGGGCCTACAGTCAGGAACATGCCTGTCTAAAGTACCGTGAAGTTGAAGGGAAAGTTAAGGCCATTTTGGTTAAAAGGAACTGGAAAGAAATGGATGTTCAAGTTTTTCTGCCATTCATCAAACTATTTGAAAAAAAAGTTCTTGTCTCTGAAAAAGTTTTAAAACTTTTAAATCCATCATGCAACTTAGTAAAAGTTCTACAGTTGACATTAATGATGTAGAAAACTAATTTGACTTACCGGATCTGTTGTTGAATTACTTTTTGTTATAAAAATTATTTAAAAAATCTGAAGCAAGTAGTTCAGAAAATACCTTTTTAAAAAGCATTGTGACAAGTGCCGTTTGTTTCCATTATTTTTAACACTTGATATATTATTAAATAGGTTTACTATATTTAATTCTGTAATGAACTCTTACTCTAAATCTTCACAGCTGGTTTTCTGCTATCAAATATTTGCTGGAAGAGGGGCTGAGACTTTAAGAATGTGAGAGAACAATCCAGCGCTCAAGTTAATGAACTCAAAGTGCACCATTTTGGCACAGACGCCTGCTTTCGGTACTACACAGTCTTTCATTAGAAGGGAGTGAGTGCAGACGGATGGCTCTTTCCATCCTATCACAGACAAAAGATTCTCTCCTTTTATAGACCTCATTGATTTGGAGGATCTGTGTGCACAACGCTAGACATTGTTCAAAACAAAACCAAACCCTAAAACTAAAAAAAAACATCTAACCCATACTTGAAGAGTCATTTAAAATGCAAGCAGAGTATTTCAGATTGATCAGTAACAAACCAAAAAGAAGGGCATTCTTATAAAACTAATGACCATGTCAGAGGCTTAAAATATAAAGTCAGTGTAATATGTGCAAAGAATCACCGAGGCAATGTGCTACCATCTGCCTTAGGGAAGAGTCCATTATTTTGTTGCTGTATTACTCTAATATGATCAAAATCTTTTCCTAAACTGTCCCACTGTCTGTCTGTTTGTCTCTCCTTTCCTCCCTCCCCTCTCTGCCGCTCACACACATACAAGATTAACAGAGTGGCTTAAAAAAGCGCCGGTGAAAGGGACAGTTTGGATTGGATAAAATTAACACAGGAATTCTACAAAAGAAATATAGTTCATTGTTCTTTATGTATTTCACTGTGTGGGTTTTTTGTTTTGTTTTTAATAAATTATCTTGAGTCTCTTCAGATAATTTGGGGAACAGTTGGGAGAAAAATGATTATCAAAAGACTGGGTCCACAAGGCTATAGAATTTGGTCTTTGTGCTGAAAGGAAAATGGCCTTTTATGTCCTAACATACTCATTTAGTTACCCACTCATCCATTCTTTTATAGTGGAATGGGAGACCATGTTTGCAGACCGCATGTCACGTAAGAGGATTATGTTCAAAATAAAAAAGGAACTCATACAACTCAGTACCAAAAGAACTAATAACCTGATTAGAAAATGGGCTAATGACTTGAATAGGAAATAGGAAAAATGCCTGTTTTTCCAAAGAAGATGTACAAATGACCAACAGGTGTATCAAAAGGTGCCGAACATCACTAATCACCAAGGAAATACAAATCAAAACCACAATGAGACCCACACCTTAGGACGAGGGTAGGGACCAGGGTGGGAACGAGAGGCCCCTGAGCTGCCATCCCGTAGACACACAGAGTATGCAGTTCCCTCCGAGAGAAATCCAGGCAGCAGCCACGTTACTCCTACGCCTCAGGTAACAGAGAAAATATCCACATCTAAAAGGGTAGGAAAGGCTGAGACATCTTCTCGCCATAAACCCGGCCCTGTACCCACGGGCGTACAGGCAGGAGGGAATGCCCGGCTTCCAGCCTCTCCCTGAGGAGCCAAGGGTTTGGACTGTGCATCAGTCCCTTGACTTTTAAGGCAGGCGTGAAGCTCCCAGCTCGGAAAGCCAGCGAGGCTGGCCTCCATGAGGCCTAAGGACTCCAGCAACGGACCGCTGGCCCTTGAGGGTGTGAGCGTTGGCCTTGGCTGTGGGCTCGGGGCAGAGGGGGGAGGCCAAGCGGGCAGCCTCTCACTCTGGACTGCATGCTTTATAAGCTGCTGCCTAGGGACCCAGCTTCTACTCAACACATCTGTAAGGTG
Organism: Manis pentadactyla; assembly: GCF_030020395.1. Taxonomy (NCBI): domain Eukaryota; kingdom Metazoa; phylum Chordata; class Mammalia; order Pholidota; family Manidae; genus Manis; species Manis pentadactyla. Next base: position 148,675,123 of record NC_080024.1, on the reverse strand, counting down.
CCGACTGCGATCCTTGCCGGAGCCAAAAACTGCTGGTCCATCCACAGTGCAACCAAGCTGCCAGTATCTCTGTGGATGAAGCTTTTCTACATCTCATGCCCTTTTACAACTTCCACCCAAAGGACCGGCACCATAATCACCTAGCAGGCAAAACACCTTCCTCCCAGCTTCTCCCTGGAAGGGACTTGACTACATGCGTTCCCAGCTGCTGTCCCAGGGTCTAGTTTCTAATCAGCCTGCAAGGAGGTACTGACTGAGGTCCTACGCTTTGGCACTGCTGGGTCCCAGCACACCCCCAAACACTGGAATAATGAAGAACAAATACGGAGGCTCGGACACTCACGAAGCTTTGCAAGACAGCCAGGGACTTGGGCCAAGCTGGTTAACGAGGGTCACTTCCTGGAGGCCGGTCTGTCAAGACCGAGAAAGGTGGCTCTTCTCTCTAATGTGGGAAAACCAACAGAGAGAGTCAAGGAAAATGCAACGACAGGGCTTTTATATGCATCCGAAGTTGCTATCTGCTTAAAATATACTCTTGTAACTATTGAATGTTTTAAGTAACCACAAGGTAAAATCTTAAAGTAGATACACAAAAGGTAAAAAGAAAGTAATGAAGACACAGAAATACAGAAAATCATCGAATCACAGAGGAAGAGAGCAAATAAAGGAACAATGGAACTACAAAACAGCCAGAAAACAAATTTTAAAATGGCAACAGTCCAGTAAAGTATTTAAAGTAAAATAATTACTTTAAATGTAAAAGTACTGCATTCTCCGACCAAAACGCAGAGTGGCTGAATGGATTTATACAGATCCAGTGATAAGCTGCATACAGAAACTTCCTTTATCTTTGAGGACACACAGAGGTTGAAAGGGAAGGGAAGGGAAGGAGAGAAAAGTATTTCAAAAAAGCAGAGATAACTATACTTACATGAAAGAAAATAGACCTTAAGCCAAAAACTTCAAAAAGAAACAAAGAAGAAAGTCATTCTCTAATGATGTAAGAGTCACTTCATCAAGATGCTACAACAATTATAAATGTTTATGTACCCATTATTGGACAGCCTACACATCTAAAGCAAATTCTTATGGTATATACATACAAGAGAATAGTATTCATCTTAAAAAAAAAGGAAATCCTGCCATATGGACATGTCTTTAGGACATTATGCTAAGTGAAATAAGTCAGTCACAGAAGGATGAATACTGCATGATGACACTTATAAGGAATATCTGAAATAGTCAAACTCTAAGAAGCAAAGCATAGAATCGTGGCTGGGGACTTGTTAATTGACAGGCATAAAGTCTCAGTTATGCAAGATGAGTAAGTTCTAGAGATTTGCTCTGAAACATTGTCCCTATCGTTGAATACTGTATTATACACTTAAGAATCTGTTAAGAGGGTAGATCTCATGTTAAGGGTTCTTACCACAATAAAAATTGGTAAAAGCTTCTCTTATATGCCTGGCACTGTGCTAGGTGTAGGGAATGTGTCCACCCTCTAGATACTGACAAGTTTTTTGAGAGAGACAGGGTCCGCCACTGTAGACTGGGAAACTTGCAGTGGACATACAGAGAGCATCAGGAAGCCAGAGACGGGCTCTGACTAAACTAGACAAATTTAAGCAGGAAATTTTAAGTAGGAAAAAACAAATAGAGACACTAGAAAAGAGTACTTAGAAAGATTAGGGCATTTACCTTTCTTATTTTGAAAGCCGAGGTCTGGGAGAGTAGGGCTTCAATAGACAGCTCAAATATTGTGCATAGAATCCTAAAAATTAAGTAAAATCTCTCATACAAAAAAAAATAGAAGAAAAACAAATTGCAAGTGTTCAGTAAATTTTTCCTTGCTGTATAACAACAAATACACTTTGCATTTCAGTTATTCCAAGGCATGTTAGGGTGTTACTTGAAAACATTGATAACAATTGAAATAGAGTTAACTGTTCATAGAAGCAGCATCAACTTCTGTATTAATTCAGTGAAATCTGTATGACTTACCAACACAATGCAAATGAAACAAACTCAAACTTTTTCATTATTTTCTCAACAATAATTTTAATAAGTGTTATCCCTTGATCTTACCCTATGTGAGATCATCAGTACATTATGAAATCTACTTTAGTTTTAAAGAGACTAATTGAATGCTACCACTTGATATTAAAGAAGGAATAGCATACCATTTCAGGGCATTGTAGATGAGGCTATATATGCATACACATACATTTTCACTATATTTAGTCCAAATTAAAACAAAGAAAAACAAAAGATTCTGGCTCCTTGAGTTTTATGTACACTGTTTCTCTCTATATGTGATAACAAAAGAATTAACACCCAGTGTCCCTGTCGGTGGTCCCAGCAATGCTTTCTGCACTGTGGCCACCTGGAGGCAGGTGGCTCAGAGCATCTGCTTAAGCTTGCTGGCTCTCAACAGCGTGGCCTGTCTGGTTTGGCCATTGTCCTATCATGGCTTAAAAATAATAATGAATAACTTGGATTCAACCAAGTTTTAACATGATAAATAAATAGATTTATTTTTGTTATACAGCAGATATAATAAACAGAAATTCTACCAAAAATACAAATTTATTAAGCTCTATAAACCAGACACCAGTTATCAATGATATCATTTCTTACAGGACCAACAGCTGACCTTCAAATTTAGGAAAAAACTGTCAACATATGAGTAATAGAAACATTTTCCTGAAGCCTGATTATTTTAACGCCCATACTTGTGGTTTATGGCCTTATTTCATATAAAAAAAAATTTTGAAACGTGCTCTGCTTTAAAAGTTGCAGGTTAATTTAAAGATATCAAATGCATTTAAAAGGGTATTCTTATTTGAATTAGATGTTTCCTGACTGAATTTGAGTTCAGTGATATTTGGAACTAAAATTTCTACTTCTGCCATACATATTTTAAATGTAACAATAATCAAGGTTTCTTAGGAACTGTGACCTTTGAATTATTACAATAAATGGTAAGATTAAAAATTTACTTACTGTTATAAGCACTGGCAGATTTAGAAAGGTCAAACCAGACAAGTAGTACCACTATGGCTGTATATATTTATACCTAAAAATAAATAGAAAGTTCTTACTGGGTGGATGAAAATACTATTTATTCCAGGTATTATGGTAAAAAGTTTTGTACATGTCTCTCATTAAATCATCACAAGCATCTATTACATGGAGATGAGGAAAGTAATGATTCAAAAATTTATGACTTTACCAGTGTCACACAGTCCTGTACTGAGCCAGCTGGGATTAAAGACCTGTGCTTGCTGTGTGCCCAGAGAATCAATACTTTGTATTTTTTTCACACAGGCTGCCTACAGCACATTTCTTCTGACAGTGCTTTTTCTGCATAAAGTGTCAATGTTCTAATACCAATTCTGTGGATCTGGCCCCAGTGAGCTTTCTTAACTTTGTGTATTGTTTCAAACTTTTCAAAATGATATCCATGTGGAAAAGCAAAAAAGCAAGCACTTTGTAATTTTCATTTTATTGACTTAAAGGTCATTATGAATTCGAGTTCTTTTCCCTGTAGTTCTGTCTGTTTTCATTGTAACTTCCCAGTCATTATCGACATTTGAAAAACTTATAAAATGTCCTATAATTTTTATCTGATTTCATAGTCATGGAAGCATGGTTATGTTCCATTTCATATGTATATAACTAAACTTTTATACAGTTTGAACTAAATATTCTTGTGTTTAAAACAAATTGAATACAATCATTAGAAAAACGTGAATTAACTTAAACACAGTTGGAGGCATTCCTTCACCCATCCATTCAGCTGTTTGGACTAAATATGTATTGACTCAATTTGGGGGTTGCCTTTTAGTAGAACAGTATTTATCAGTATGTGATAAATTGCAGAAAGAAATTTCAACACTGTGCTGTTGGGTAGGAGCACTAAAGGTTGCGCTCTTTAAATGAAATTGAGTGGTGTTTGTTTTTCTCCCCATTTGCTCAAATGACAACTGTGTACAATGTTGAGTGTGTAGCAGGACCAACTTCATAGTGCTCCCTTTCCTGCTTTGGAAGACAGTGCTTTGCAGGGAGACTGCTGCTCAGCATCGGTTTAGGAACCTTAGGCAGATAGTATATTTACAACACTCAGTTCCCCAGAGCAGCCAACAGTATAGGTAGAGTGGCCTAGGATTAATGATACACTCCCAAGTGGTTTACTGTCAAGGTGTTTGATTATGTACTAGAAAGAATGATGTCTTCGAACTAAAGAGTTCTTGATTATGAATGTCCAGGACATCACAAGGAAATTTTTAAAAGGCAATCAAGACATTTATTTTAGGGGGCCCTTTGACTAGTGACTATTGACTGATTTTTAGTAGATGAGACAAATCTAATGTTTCTATTTTTTTTTCTAATCTGTTCATGCACTGATGTAAAATATATTTTTAAATGTTTGAAGAGTTTCCAAGAATTTAGAAAATGGAATGAAAGCAGTGCCAGTTTTATTTATATGCCTTTTATTCAATTAGTTGCAGAGTAGCTTCTGTATAGATTCATAGAGATGCATTTAGAATTTCCAGTTAAACAATTTATTAACTTCATGACCCTAGAAACTTCACTTTAACACTTTGTGATTTAGATTTTGTATATGTATATTACAAAAATAACAAAAATCAAAGGTCAGTGAGGTCTCATCATATTCATGAAGGTCCCAGGTATGGTGGATAGGTCACATGTTTTTTAACCTATCCTTCATGGAACCCTGTGAATGCTAATTAAATTAACAGATTAAATATAAACCCAGAAATATGAAAAGAACAAAAATGGGGCTACCAAAATTAGTTTCAACAAATACATAGTTGGGAAAAAGAAGGAGTACAGTGGTAAATTATGAAGACTTGTGGGGGACACCAAAATAGAGAATGAGATTGAAGATATCAAGTAATATCACAATAGCACATACTTAATGCCCAAGTACTTTGTAACAAGGACTGTTCTAAGAGCTTCTGATCAATTAATTCAGTCATCAGTGCACATTCTTTTGCATCTCATTTTGCTCCTTCAGTTAACCCATCTCTCTTCTTTATTATGAGTAGTTTTTCTTCAGTGTTTCTTTCCTTCAGCATAAGAGATTATAATATCTCCCATTCTTAACTTGCTTAAGCTAACATTTTTATTTACCATTCAATTTCTTTTCTCTCATTAATGAAAGATTCTTTGGAAGAGTTGCCTATATTCATTCTGTCCAATTCCTTATGTGTGATTAATTCTGTCCTCATCTTACTTGACAAACAGCATCTGACAGTTATGGTTATGTTCAGCATCATGAAATATTTTCTCCTATTATCTTGAATAATATCAATTCCCCACAGGCATTTGAATTATCCCACTACTTACTCCTTTTAGAATCAATTGCTAGATTTTTCTCTGCTTTCTAAACTCAAATACTGAATATTAAATATTGGGGTTCCTTAGAGCTCAGTCTTTGAATCCCTTATTTCCTTTATTTGCATCACATCCTATGTGATTTCACTGAGTTTCCTGTTCTTGAAAATACTTACATACTGAAGACATTTGGGGATAGAATATTAAAACCTGAACTTTTGATTTCTATCTAAAATATGTGTCTTGTTGTTATTGTGTTGTCCATCAGTAAATAACACCCAGTTACTCAAATAAAAATGTTAGGAGTCATCACTGACTCTCCACTCATGACCCACGCTCAGATGATAAGCAAATCCTGTCAATCGTATGTTTAAAATATGCCCAGAGATCATTGCTCATCATGTACACTGAATATAAACACTTAATACACCAATCCTCCAATATTTCTTTCCTAAATTATTGCAGTAGTCTCCCAATAGGCAACACTGGTTCCATTTTCTAAGTAGGTACTTCTTTGTCAAATATCTGCACACTAAGGGTAAAAAAAAATTATTAAATGTATGCAGACGGGAAGAAAATATACCTACAAAATTTTTGAATGAATGCAGTAACTTCTGAAGAAAAAAATAAATTTGAAATGTAGCCAAAATTAATGGATAAGTTAAAGTAGGAAAAAACATTTTCAGATATTCAAGGACTCTGAATTTTTACCTTCCATTCATGAATTTTGTGGTAACTATTTGAGTTTGTGTTATTGCAAGCAAAGGATAAAACCAAGAAAGAAGAACTAGTGGGATTTAGGAAACAGGATCCCAATCCATAAACAGAGTGAATGATGTTCTAGGATGATATCTACTCAGTAGTCCTGGAGGGCAACCAGTGCACACAGAATCATAGGCAGAGGAGGATTGGTGTGTGGGAGCCAGATTCAGCTATTAAGAGATGATTATGAGATACTCACAAATTTTGCAAAATACTCAAACAGTCAATTTACAGTAAAGGATATCCAAAGAGTTAAAACACATGAAAATCTGTTCAACTTCATTAGTCATTATGAGAATGCAGTTGAAATAAAATGTAATATTACTACATTTCTGCCACAATGGATGGCTAAAATGAAAAGGACAGATAAAACCAAGTGTTGACAAAGAGGTGGAGCAACTGCTACTTTCACATACTGTTGGTGGGAGCATAAGTTTGCATTACATTTTTGGAAAAATGTTTGGCAGCATTTACTAAAGTAGAATGTACATGTAATTTATAACCAAGGACTTCTACATTTAGATATGTATCCAATAGAAATATGTTCAACATGTATTTGTAGTGCATATATATTCACCAGAAGAAACTGTAAGAATACTTATAGCACAATTATTTATAAAATATCAAAAGTAGAGTAAATTTAATTGTACATTAACAGTAGAATGGATAAATTGTGCTTTATTTATACAGTGAAATAATGAGAAAGCCGGTGAGGATGTTCAGCCTGCAACTACTTGCAAACCATGAATGAATTCCACAAACATGATATAAAGAGGCCAGACACAAAACATATACGATATATGATTCTATTTGTATAACATTCAAAAACAGATAAAATTAATCTAGGTATTAAAGGATTGTTCTGACCCTGTGGGTAGAAGTTTAACTAACAATCCTAACTCTGACTCCTCCTCCAACTTCATTAAGGTGTTTTGAACTTGCAGTGGAATATTTATACTACTTATGTTACTCTAAAAATCTATATTTTGTATTCCTTATTTCAGATGACAGTATAATTCCATCATTCACTCACTTTTAAAAAAAAGTCAATTTTATTTTTCTACCATCTTCATGCTTTGCCAAATAACATTTCTCTTAAATATTTTTATTTTCAAAACTATTGTCTTTCCTCAATCTTATTCACTCCATATACTAATATCAGATTAAACTTCTTAAAATACTATATAAAACTCATGCTCAAAAGTATGAAATGGACTGCAATTTTATCCACTATTGAATTTTTTTCTTCATTTTAACATTAAGGACTTATCACAATAGGGTCCCAATTTGTGTTTTGACTGATTTGTGACCCCCCTCCTCCACAACACACACACACACACAAGCCATGGGAAGTAGGCACTGACCCATGCATATACCCTGGCCAGTCATGGCAGTCATTCTGCCTAGAAGGTTATAGTCTTTCTCATATTTTGGTATATCCTTTTCTTATAAATATAAATATTACTTTTTCCAACAACATTTTATGATTCTTCCTAACAAATATAATTAGTCTTCTTAATCTCTATTCTATGACTGTCTTGCTTTATTGTAATATAGTTATTTATAATCATTTTTTAAAATCTCATATCTTAAGGTTGTTTAAAAACTCAAGGCTCTATCAGAAACACAGGCTTGTTAAAACCGTTGCTGGGTTCCACCCAAGGTAACATTCTGACTAAATAGTCCTGGGATGATGATAAATCTTCATTTCTAGCAATTTCCCATGTGATGCTCTTGCTTTTTTGGTGCTAACTTTGAGAGCCACTATATAAGAATCAGAAAAACATAGGTTATGTCTTATTAGCCTTTTTTCCCTGAAACTTATACCATGATTTTGCCTCAATTTAAATTTTTTAATTTTAAAAATTAAAATAATTTTTCAGGTTTGCAGAAGCACATGCATGTAGGCAATACATACATAGATAATTCAAATTATAAAATTATTTCACAGTTTATAAAAAATAGTATTAAATGAGATCTCAAGAGCTTCAATATTTTTGAATAATATTAAAATATATTTTAATATATAATAAATGCCTGTGTTAGTTACATTCAATTCTTTTTGTTTATAAAGTTGTTGATGAAATAATAAACTCACCATTGGATTATCTAATATGGAGTAGGGTTATAGTTAGATAAGAGAAAATTAGCATCTTAATGAAAGTAGGTATATAAGTACAAAAGCAAAGTTTTATTCTATTAGATTCTATAAAGAATAAGTTTCAGATATAATTTCCTGTCCATATTAAAATATTTTGTGCAAATGACAATAAAAATGAAAAACTAGGATTCAAAATCATGATTAATATTTCATCTTACCATAAATACATATTTTGTTAGTGTTTTATTTTAGTACTGAATTATACCTCCTAGTCTACTTTTGTAATTGGCATTCATTGTTTGCATCAAAACAACAAATAATTTTAACAGGCTATATAAAAAGTTGCCAATAACAGAAACAATAATCAAATAGCAATGATATCTCATAAAAGTGAAGTTCATGATAGGAGCTTTCTAAATATAAATATGAAGTGCTTGATAATGCAGCAGTGAATCTAAATTACTTTTTAAAATAATACAGGAAAATTTATCAACATAATATTCATTTATTATCTTCTTACTTAGTTCAGATTCTATAGTAATGACCCCATTTGCATCTTTATAATCATTCTTTGTACATTCTGTCTTATTTTCTTGATCAGACTGTGTGTTTTATAAAACACAGTTTTGTTATGTCATTTTTTAACTGTTTAGGGAATTTTTATGTTTGTATTGTTTTTCTAAATTATTGTGATAGATACTCACACCGTCAGTTTCCAAACTGTGTGCCAAGGTGCCCCAAGGTACAACTACAAACTTACAGGGCATCTTGGAATATTCTGAATTTTTAGGGAAACATGGACATGACTGCATTGGGGTGTGGAGAGGACTTGATAGTATGGGTGAATGTAGTAAACATGATGTTTGTCATGTGAAACCTTCATAAGAGTGTATATCAATGATACCTTGATAAAAAATAAATAAAATTAATTCGAGGAGAAGCAAAATAATAATAATAATACAGGAAAATAAGGATAAACACTGGGAATTGTGTGAGTTGTTTTGGAAGGAAATGCTAAAAGGTGCATACAAAGAGTAACAGCACAGCCAACCTTCAAAAGCCAATATACATTGGAAATTCAGAAACCACGCTCAGAATAACTTTTTACTTAAAGCATATATTCATTATTCATGAATTGATTTTTAAGCTCCTTGTGTCTCAGATATCACACCAGGAAAGGGAAAGATGGTATTAAAAAAAAAAAAAACAGTTGCATGCCTTTACTGCATAGTGGTACTCACTGAGGAGACATAAAAATGCTATAATGAGCAAAGCCAAAATTCCATTTCAGTAACTGTGCTTAGAAGAATTTACATCAAAATCTGAAGAATGAATTATGAATAAACATAATCATTTCCCAATGTTTCTTCTTTCAATAAATGGCAATTTCATTCAAGTTATATAAGCCAGAAACCTTGTTTTCTTATTAACATCTCTTACCCCTTTACATCAATATTTGAAAATCTATCAACAAGCCCTATTTATTTATTTATACCTGCAATCATTCTGTCCATCTCCGTTTTCACCATTCTGGAATAACTTGCTATCATCTTTACCAGGTGTAATGCAATAGCACTTACATGGTCTATACAGTGCCTACCTCATATATATCATGTAACTCTGTCCCCTCCTTGTTTTGAATCTACATGATCTATAAGTAAAAGGAGCCAACACTTCTTTCTTTCCAGAACACTTGTCCTTGCACAACATCATAAATCTCATTTCTGCTTATTTTTATGTTGACACAAATATTTGAAAGGTGTTTTTCCATACATTTCAATGTTAAGCTAATTTTAAGAGGGGCTGCCTCTGAAAGGGGGCTGTTCCATGGCTCTTACAGTTTTGTTTTCTTTGTAGAGACTTTAATTTTTAAAACCATTTAGGATTTATGGAAAAATTGAAATACCACGGAGAGTTCCCTTTTGCCTCTGTCCAAATTTCCCTTTTTATAATGGCATAGTTATATTGGATTAAGGCCCACCTAAATGACTGAACCTTAATGTGATCATCGACAAGGACTCTCCTTAAACCATAAAGAGGCACAAAATAGAGAAAGTACCAATCCAAACAAATTCAAATATAATGAACTTAAATAAAAAATTATCAGTAATTATATTAAATGTAAACTGACAAAAATTTCCTGTTAAATGTCAAAGATTATTAGACTGGATTAAAAGAAAAGGAAAGACCCAACTATATATGATATGTGTACTTAAAGATTCAATTTAGATAGAAAATTATGGACAGTTTGAAATTAAAAGGATAGGAAAAGATGTTTTAAGTAAACTATTTAGAAAAATCTAAAAAGACTAAACAATCTGATCAAAATAACATTAACAAAATACTAAATAATTGAAGGAAATGTACCAGTTAAAGTACATATTAAACATAATAAAGTTCCATAAGCTGGACCATAAAAATCGTACTCAAATATCCAAAGATCTAAGCTTACAGAATATGTTCTGTGATTCCCACAATTTTCAATTAGACGTTAATAAGAATATAATATTTAGAAAACCTCTGAGTATTTAGTAATTAACACATTCTGAGTAACCAACAGGCTGAGGAAGATGTCATGAGGTGATTAGAAAATGTCAAAATGAATGATAGAACATTTCAAGATTTGTAGTATAGAGCTAAAATGGGCTTTATATTTATAGGGAATAATTTAATTTTTTAAAGTTTTTTTATTTTTTAGATCAAGAAATATTAACAATTTTCTTTCTTCCCATAGCTTAACTAAGATATAATTGGCAAACAAAAATTATATATATTTAAAGTGTACAACTTAATTTAATATACATATACATTGTGACAGGATCACATGTGTTAATTAACACATTCATCACCTGACTGTTTTTTCTGTATAGTGAGAACACTTAAGATCTCTCTAAGCAAATTTCAGTGTACAGTACTGTTTTATTAATTATAGTGACCACGCTATTTAATTTTGAATGATTATATTAGAAAGATAGAACATTTAAAAATAAATATATATGTGAAATTTCCATGCGAAAAAGACAGAAGAACAAATTAACTCCAAGAACAGTAACTCCAAGATCTAGAGATAAGAGGGAAGTAAATGAAGCAGAAAACAAAGTGAACAAAGCCAAAAGTTCAGCCTTTTAAAAGATAAATAAAAGTAATAAAAAAACTAGCAGAACTGGTTGAAAAAAACAACAACAAAGTATCAATATATGATATTAAAGGGTGACATTAATATATATCATATAGACATTAAAAATAAAGGAAATATTATGATCAACTATGTGATAAAACATTTCATGGCTTAGAAAAGTAGACATATTACAAATCTTACAAATAGGGATTCAAAAAGAAATATACAATGTGAATATTCCTGTCTTAAAAATTTTTAATTCATAACAAAAATCATTCATTCAAAGAAACCTTCAGGGCCATATGATTTTGTTGGGGAATTCTATCAAACTTGAAGAAATTAAGATACTGTCAATCTTGCATAACTTCAGAAAATGTTAAAGGATCATATAGCTATACCTGAAACTTATTTTTATTGAGTATTTTCACTGGCATAACTAATTTTGTATCTATACTGAAGTTATTGCACAAAACTGAGTAGTGTTTATTTCTTACGCAGAATGCTGTGCCTAAGTGTAAAGGCTTCATTGTTTTTGAATGAATGAAAATTCGTTTCTTGCCTAAACCCTTGCAATTTGCATTCTAAAATACACACACACACACACACACACACACACACACACAACAGATACTGACTTCAATCTATCAACTGGCTGCTGATTCTACAGGCGTTTTCCTATGCTTTTAAGTTTGTAGTCTCAGCAAAGAATTTGTCTTGTAATGAATACAAATTGTTCTTTTTATTTTGCAGCATTTATTCTAAATGCCTGCAGATTTTCACTCTTACTCTACAGTATACAATATTGGATAATCAAGCAGAAAAGAAGAATACATTTGATTATAAATACACTGGGATAAACATTATATTCTCTGTTTACTGTAGGTTTGAGATTACAATTAGGTCTTGACATTAAATAATAATGTGTTGCAATACCAGCCCAATTATACAAGCAACAGGATAATGAAGGCTACTACCTGGGGAGATGAATCCATTCACTGATACTAAGACTTACTTGCTGATTCAGAGAGAAAAAGACATAAAAAAAAAAAAAAAACCTCTTACAAAACACCTCCTGAAGTTATTTGCCTTTTCTTTCATTGTTCAATGCAACCATATTTCACAAACTAAATATTTATTTGATAAAACAAAACATAATTGAACTAATTGTTACCTCAGGATCACTTTGGACAATGTAGATACAATTCAAAATCAGCATATTTTTACGTAAGCCCATGCATTTATTCATTATTAGTATTTTATGAGCAAAGATTTAGTGTCTATTAAACTCTCACCACTGTGGTAGGATGAAATAGGCTACCTAAGGTATGGTTATGGTCTATGAGTATTAAATATAAAACATGACTTGTTTCAATAAGAAGTATGAAACTTGCATATGCATTTACAAAGTATAATTGGTAATCTATTCAGTGAAACCCACAGGATGTAAGCTCTTGTTTCACTCATTATTGTTTATACTTTATACAAAAAAAATCAGTTATTGATAAATTCCTTCCAAAATTTAGCTTTGTGACCAAAGTACTTCCCTTCCCTTTCTAAAGTGATGCCTTCCTTCTTCAATTTTCTATATTCTAAGCAGATGATTTAGCTAATCTCTGCAGATGGGCCCTGAGGAACCACATTTGGTATCCACATGCATGCATAGCTCCTCCCTTTACATTTATAGTGGCTTTAATTGGATTCTGACCAATAGGATACAATGAATGTGATAGTAAATTTTAAGACTAGACCATACGATGCTTTGTGGCTTCCATTTAAATCTTTGAAACACACACTTTGGAGAAAACCACCCACAATGTAAGAAGTCCCACTACCTGAGGACTGAATGGAAGCCACATGAAGAAAAAGAGATATTTAGCCAGCTTCCAGCTGTTTCAACCATTCACCTGAGGTTCAAGGCCAATGAGGAAAAAAAAGCCCATCTTGAACTTCAGCCCAATTCAGCCTTAGGACGACTCCAATCTCAGCTCTCATCTAACCACAGCAACATGAAAGACACCAAGCAAGAATGCCTAACTCAACCTGGTAACCCTTCAGAATCTTGGCAGTATGTTACTGTTTAAGGCAAACTCTTGGATTCATTTTTTTATGCAACCATATGTAACCAACATATTAGATAATGATGGTGAAGGTTCAAGCTAAACTTCAGATAATAGCAACTCACAAAACCATGTAAATTGTGGAATTACGAGGGACATAGGAACACTTTCGGCTTTGCTATATTTTCCAGTTCCTCTCTGAAGTTTAAATCTAAATCCAAGTCTTAATAAAATTTGTTTTCATTACCAGAATATAGAATGAGATAATATAAAATATGTAAGATTTATTTGTATTACTTTCTTTTCATACTTCAGCATTAAAAAAAGAGCAAAAATAATTTATATTATACTATCTTTAGAATAAGAGACATGAAGTTCCTTTGGTAAATCTATGCTTTGGTATCAACTAGAAACCTGGGTATTTGTACTATGATGGACTCAGAGGCTGCTCTGGACCAGACTAGAAAAAAATGCCATGATAGGTGAGGTTTGCTGTCATTGAGGAAGGTGTAATATCACACATAACATGATTTACTCTCCACAAACTATGAAATGGCGTTCTTTTTCATTTTTCTTATTTTTCCAAGTACATAAGTAGATGATACCATTGTAGGAAGGCGTTGGGGCCATCTTTGATCTTTCTACACTCAGAATAACTCTAATAATATTTGGGTCCCACCTCATAGGATGCCGTCTCCTAGAGGCCACTAAAAATATGCAGTTGACAGGATGAACTGAACCCCTATCTAAGGTATTTCAGAGAGAGTCAGAGTAGTACTGTGAGAGACGGGTGCCCGCTGGAAAGCCTTAGTGAGTGAAGGCTCAGTGTTTATTCTAATACAAAGAAAGGATATGGCTCAAGTCAAAGGACTGATTCCTTTTGTCTCATTAGTCCAACTTTCTTTCCCTTTTCTTCATTCCTCTCTGTAGGTGGCTAATTTGCTATATTATTTCTTTTCCTTATCTTTTATTTTACTTTTATCAAGAACTTATTTTGGAGCAGTTTAAATTTAGAGCAAAACTGAGGGGAAAATAAACAGAGTACCCAGTACCTCTGCACCCTCACATGCACAGCTTCCCCCATTATCAGCATCCCCCCCCCAGGGTGGGACATTTGTTACGACTGATGGACTGACATCGATGCGTCAACATCACCCAGAGTTCATAATTTACACTGTTGTTCCACAGTTTATGAGTTTGGACAAATGCGTAATGACATGTATCCATCCTTGTGGTATGGTTCAGAGTCTGTCCACTGCCCTAAAACCCTCTGTGCTCCACGTATACACCCTTCTCCCCCACCCCCAAACCTCTGTCAATCACTAAACGTTTTTACCATCTTCATAGTTTTGCCTTTTCCAGAATTTTGTATAGCTTGAATAATACATTTTCCTTATCTTTTACTTACTATTTAAATCAAGATGTAAGTCACTGCCATTTGGCCTAAATAAGGCCTCTGACTGATACTCAAATAGAAACCAATCAGGTAGAATACATGATGTCAGGAATGAAATAGGTTTAGAAATTATCACAGATTATCAGCTATAGGTCTGGGGACCTGCGCATGTAACAGGCTTAAGGTATGTAAGAGATGGTGAAAGACGCCCAGGACGTCAAACTATCACAATGGCTATGCCAGAGAGGGAACATGATGGTTTCTTTGTTATGAAACAGAGCACCACTCAAAGAGAACAGAGACTACATTAGCTCACACTCAGTGAGCGGTGGGTAATATAGTTTGTGGTCCTCTCTTCTTTTGAATAATGATATCATAATAAACTACAGTTTTGATGCTTAGCGGGTTTTTCACATAGCACAGTAATAAAGTTAAATAATATTTTTACTATAGTGGACAAAAAAGAAGTTAAGTAACAAGCCAAAACCAAATCTAAAACACTGATACAATATAATCCTTATAGAATTCTGCTCTGATAATTTTGCTATTATAATGGACTGAATTATTGCCATTGAAAAGGTAATCTTTCAATAGATTATTTTAAATAGCCCTCTTTTTAATCATTTAATAACTTTACCCTTTCTGCCAATTTATTCATTTTAGAAGGTAGCGCTCAGCCAGATCATGAGCCTTTATCCTACCTCAGTAGGATCAAAATTATAGTTTCAATCTTCCAATTTTAAAACCAGAGGTTAAAATATTATGTTAAACAGTATGTTACAAAGGTCTAAATGTAAAAATTAAGGTCAAAGACCTCAATTTTTCTTTATTAAAAGAGTTCCTCTATCTTGTCTGGTTGAACCACAATGAGTCTCCATTATAGGAATTAACCCACGAGACTACAAGCATAGTAAATTCAGCTGATTAAATTCTCCCCAGATTAAACCTGGAAAAGGGAAAGAGAGAGGCATAATACATTTCATATATATTGTTAGAATTTTAGGCACAAATCTTCTCTCATGCTAACAGGGAGAAAACATGTATGTATGCAACTAAAAATTATCTATGATCCAGTCATATTGCAGATAATATGTGTATGTCTATATAGATATTATGTGGCGATTAATTAAAGACCCAGCAGGGCAAGCAGGGGCTATTTCAGCATGGGAGGGGCATCTTCACTATCTTCTATCAGCATCTCCTAGGACATCCTCTCCATTTCACTTCCATCTAACTCTTGGTCTTGGGTGATTTATAGAGCTCAGCTGCTGTTTTGTAAGCTATTTTTTTAAAAGTAGACTCTCTTCTTTTTTGAAGCAAGGCAAATGTTGAGGCCCCAGAACCAGGCTAGAATGAGGTATGGTTGTTTTTTTAAATATTCATCTTTATTGATTTTATCATGAATGTAAACACAGGTGTTCTGGGTCACATAGATTATCATTCACCTAAAAAGCAAATAATGACTGTGTGGTAGTTCCTCATACATTCCCTGATTGCTACAGGGATGTAGGGATTGATGTGTGATGATATGATAAAAGACCGAATCTCTTACACATGCAACCAGTAGATAAATAGTTCCTAGATTCTAATGAGCAGCATAGTGATGAGACTACAATACTGTATTATAAATTTCACGGCTGCTAAGAAACTAAATCTTGTTTCAGCACAAAAAAAGGAATAGTCATGGCACATAATAGGGTGTTAGCTAATGATCCAGTGTAATCACTGTAATATATAAATGCATCAAATCAGTATGTTGTATGCTGTAAATTTATTTCTTATGCAAACATGCTCAGTGCTTTAGGGCAAGAAATAGATTTTCTCTGATTATATTGAGAAAAAAACGAGTTGCCTCTCCTTCCCTTCCTAAAAAGGTTTATAGAAACCTTTGTTCCTTGGAAAGGGGAAAGGATCTTGGGTTCTAACTCTGGCCTTTTGGAATGTAAATAACCTCCCTCCGAGGGCCAGGCAGGTTCTGCTCTTAATGTTTCTGACTTCTATGATCTAGAAATGTCTCCAAGGTTGCAGGCTTCATTTCTCCTTTAAATGAAAACACGCAATTCCAAAGTTAGGTAAACCTGTTTGTTCATCTTACTGTCTAAAGAGAGTGAATTAACTTTTCCAGGCTTGAAGCCAAAACAGGAACCCTGTTTTTCAGCAGAATTTATTCAGAAAGCTGTAACTCTAAGAAGCACAGTAATTATTTTTATTCCACAGGTAACCTGCCCAAAGTGATAAGTGAAGGAAACTTCTTAAAATGCTATAGATGCTTTTCTTTCCTACCAACAATGTGTGGAAATTACAGTTGCTACGAATCCTTGGCAACACTTGGTATTTTCTGTTTTCCTTCTTAGCCATCCTAATAGTTGTAATGTCTCATTTTGCTATCAACTTATATTTACCTAATGACTAATGACATTGAGCAATTTTCATGGACTTATTTGCCATATTTTCTTTGAAATATTCATTCAAAACCTCTGTCCATTTTGATGGTTTGCTTGTTTTCTTATTGATTTTAAGAACTCTTCTGCAATCAAGTCCTGTATTGGGCATGCAATTTGCAAATGTTTTCTAAAGTCGTTGGCTTGTCTTCCAGTGCTGTGAACAATAGATTAAAAGTCTTTGGGATCACAGTGGTCTAAATATGTTTGGTATGTCTCTGGAATCTCTATTCTGTTTCAGTGGCTTTTATGTCTTTTTATCAATATCAGAGACTTGGTACTCTGGCTTTAGCTGAAAATTAAGTGTCATGGGTTCTCCAACTTCTTTTTCCAGTTTATTTTAGTTATTTTAGTCCCTTTCACTTTGTGCATCAACTTGTTTGATTATGAAAAATCATAAGTCCAGGAGAGATTTGGATTAAAATGTAAAATCAAGCAATATTGAAGCTTTCAATCCATGAACCTGGTTTGTTGTTACAATTACATAAATTCCCAGTTTTTTTTTTCTATCAGTCTTTTGTAGTTATGTAAGTACACAAACCCTGCATATATTTAATAGAATGTTAAGTGTTCTGTAGATGGTACTGTTTTTTTGGTTTTTCTTTACTTCAAATTTTAATTTTTCATTGCTAGTCTGCAGAATACTATTTCTGTATATTGGCCAGTATTTTGAGAACTTGTCACGGCCAAAGAGTTCTAGGAGTGGTTTGGTAGATTCTTTGTGTTTTCTAGGTAGACAATGATGTCATCTCTGGATAGAGAAAATGTTCTTTTCTAAACTGTACAGTTTATTTTTTCCTTTGTTTTTTGCACTGGTTAGGAACAGAAATGGTGAGAGATGCATGCTTGTCTTTGACCTGTTTTAAAGGAGATAGTATCAGTCTTTCACAATTAAGTGTGACACCAGTGGCAGGATTTTTGTGGACCCTTTTATTAGATTGAGGAAATTCCCTTTACTCCTTGATTATGAACAGATTTTAATCAGTAATGGACATTAGATTTTATCATTGTCTCTTCTGTATTAATTCAGATGATTGTGTAATTTTTCTCCTTTAGTCTATTAATACTCGTACTTTAGTGATCAATTTTCAAATGTTGAAACAGGCTTGCATTCCTAAGATAACCCCCACTGAGTATGATTTATTGTCTTTTTATCTTATTGGTGAACAAGATTTATTAATTTTGGAGGAATCTGAATCTTTGTTGAGAAGGTTATTTTTATGGAGTTTACTTTTCTTGTAATGTCTTTACTGGTCTTGATGTCTGGGTAGAGCTAGCTTCATAAAATGAGCTGGTAACTGTTTCCTCTTTTTAATTTTCTGGAGCAGTTTTCTTAATGATGAAACTATTCAGATAGTCGATTTCTTCTTGACTGAGTTTTAGTAGTTTTTGTCTTTAAAGAAATTGGTGTATTTCACTTATGTTTTTCAATTATGGGCATAGATTGACTTGCAGTATTCTCTTACCATCATTTTATTATTCATAGTGGCATTTCTTCTTTTCTTCCTGTAATTGAATTTAGGTTTTTTCTGGATTAATTACTGTTTTTGAACTATACAAAGAACAAACTTTTACCTTCATTGATTTTAATTTTTTAATTGAATTGCTTTATGACCATTATTATATCTTCTGTTTGCTTATTTTGGGTTTTATTTGCCTTTTTTCTCCTTGTTTCATGAATTGAAGTATTAGTCTGTTAATCTGAAAACTTCCTTCTCTTCTAATATAAGCATTTAATTTACATTTATCTGTATTTAACTCTCAAACACAGCATTAGCTCCATTCCATAAATATATGATGTGGTTTATTTTTATTCATTTCAATATATTTTATATTTCCTTTTGGGCTGTTTCTTTGAACCATGGATGGTATAGAACTTTTTTTCCTAAATAATTGGGGATATTTGTATAACCTTTTCTAGATTACTCTTTAATTCCATTATATTCACAGAACATACTTATATGATTTCAATTTTTAACATTTCAATGTTTTATGGGCTAAAATGTCTATCTTTGTGACTGCCTCATGTATATTAGAAAAACGTGTATTCTATAGGGTTAAGTCACTGAAAAATGTAGATTAAGTCAAGTAGCTAGATAGTGTTTATTTGTAAATTCTTTATATTCTTATTCTGCCTCCTTGTCCTATTAATTATTGAGAGAAGAGTACTAAAGTCCTCCAAAATATGAGTTTGCATGGCTTTCCTTTCAGTTCTGTTTTTGCTTCATATATTTGAAGCTGTTATTAGTTACCTACACATTTAGATTTGTCATATTTTCTTGAAGAATTGATGCCTTTAATCATTATATCATGAATATGTTTATAGCTGGCAATGTTCTTTGCCCTGTAATATACTCTTTCTAGTTTCAATATTGCTACTTCAGCACTCTTTTGGTAAATATCATTGATGTGACACCTTTTAGCCTGATGGTGAGGGAAGGGAGGGCTTCGCAGGAGACATTCTGGTGGTTGTGATTGAGCCTCATTCATGGGCAGGCACCGTTGGACTGGATCTTCAGGCTGAGTCCTTCTCTGTGTTTAGCTCAACCCCAGTTGTATGTTTTTGCCCAGCTTATAGCCTTGCTCCCTTTCATGAACTGTATGTAATCCTTTCTTCTGGTTCCTTTTCCGCAGTTGAAATGGGTTTTTACCAGTTCCTGAAGGGTGACAGTTTGTTGTCATGTCTCCAAGAGTGAAGCATTTTCCTACGCAGGAGAGCTGGGGGAGAAGGTCCCATTTCCCACAGTGGATGCCCTTCCTCCACCCCAGCCACTTGCCATGAAAAATGCTTTCTCAGGATGCTTGTCAGTGACTTCTGTGTGCACCCACTGGCATTTGTGGTAAAAAATCTGTGAATGAATCCAAACTTCCCTAATATCCTCTATTGCTAGGGGTTCTTTATCCTTTGACTAACATACACTTACCTTTTGCAAATCTATTCAAGATGTGAAATACCTTTACCTAACAGGTGTCTGGCAGCATCTGGTACAGCCAGGTGAGCAGGCCTTATGCTCAGTCTCTTTTTGAGGAACTCACCTGTCCTGGGATTTGGGATTAATCGGTTGCTCTGTGACTGCCATGTCTCTGAAGGGCTCAAAAAAAAAACTAACTGTGAAGATTGGTCATTGTCTTTATTGTTGATAGGATGGGAATGATACTCTTTCTAGCTGTCTGTAACTCATGCAAAAGCCAGAAGTCCACCTGGAACCATATTATATTTATAATAAAAGTTATATTGGTTCCATTGAAATGGGAAAGTTCCTATGTAGACTAGCATCTATACCTCTAAATATTATGGCAGCTTCTAAACATTTACATAAGAATTGTTAGCACAATAAAAAAAAAGTTTTTAAACAGTTTTTCCAAATTACAAAGTGATTATGTTGACTGTGGTGTGAAGACAACACTTCTGTGAAGGTTCAGTGCTCACTAAATGGGTGCACAGTAGAATGTCATCTTAAAGTTGCCATTTATTGCACATTCACATAGGTAAACAATAAGAATGTGACAGTAAATATGTCGTGGCCCCAAGCTTCGAGAGTACACGTGAGTGGGGAGACAAGCATGGACTGTAATACAAGATACTGCATACTATCTTAATCACATGTAAAAAATCCAGGGAAATGTGAACAAGGGGGAACTACCCCAGTATTAGATATTTAATTCCATTGCACTGTTAGGGTCTTGTCTAGTACTGGAGTCTTATTTAATATTAATTCTACAACTTACACTGTGATAAGGCTTATCCTAGAAAAGGTTAGAGAGGAAATAAAGTTTCATTGTCTCCTACATGACTTGGGATCATTCTTTTCCCCAAAATTTCTCCTTCCTAAGAGAAGTTTGCAAAGGAACTGCCAGAGAAATAGGGGAAGAACAAAGAGAAAATGGTATTAAAAAGTCAAGCAAGGAGAATATTTTGAGAAAAAAAATGAGTCCAGGTTAAAAGTAACTATTTGGTTCTAGAACAAATTTCATACTTTAGGCATATTCTTATGACTTAGCTTAAAAGTAGAAAGCTTACCCTATTTTCCACTGTGCAGTGTAATCAGAATCCCCGTGGTCATTCTGTAATTTTCCAGCAGTTCCCTAGCATGAAATGCAGAATACTGACAATAAATTGATTATTTTAATATCAGCATATAATGCCATTCAGGGATTTGAACATGCCAGTTACCTTTATTCACTAACCAACATACTATTTCCTTTCATTCACAAAAGTTCTTAATGAGAAGTTTTTTAAAATCATATTTGAGTCTATAAAACCTTTGCAGATCAAAACATTTACATTTCAGAATGCAAAATTAACAAAAATTCAATCTTCATGTATCTTTCCGTCAGGATATAAACTCAAAGGAAAATAGTCACTCTCAAAGGATAGAGAGGCACAGCCTTCTTTGAAGACCTCACATATAAAAATCAATGTATGGATTGCTGCTCATCATTTTCTACTATGTGAGAAATACAGTAGGGTTAGGGTTACTCCTTTTTTAAATCGATTTATGAACACATTGTGAAAGAAGGAAAATATGATGAATATCTAAAAATAATAGTAAATTATTTAAAACTTTCACTATGGAATGCATGTGCAAAGAGAAAAAAAATACACAGGTATCTATGCATCAAGAGTGTTAAGTAAGGAGGGGCTGAAATAAAAAAAAACAGAACTGGGAGACATCCCACTAGCACATGTATTACTGAAATTGTGAGATACAAAAAAGATAAATTTAAAAATTATATGCCATTTTATGCAAGCAACAAACATATGCAATCTTCAATTCATAGAATTATTTTTAGAAAATACAGAAGAGAACATGGCGGCATGAGTAGGACAGTGGGAATCTCCTCCCAAAAACATATATATCTATGAAAATATAACAAAGACAACCCTTCCTGGAATAAAGACCAGAGGACACAGGACAATATCCAGACCACATCCGCACCTGAGAGAACCCAGCGCCTCGCGAAGGGGGTAAGATACAAGCCCCGGCCCCGCGGGACCCGAGCGCCCCTCCCCCCAGCTCCCGGGGGGAGAAGAGTAGGCAGAGCGGGAGGGAGACGGAGCCCAGGACTGCCGAACACCCAGCCCCCGCCATCCGGGCCAGAGCACAGACACAGTGCATGCATGGAGGGCTGGAAACTAGGGAAATAGG
The DNA here is from genome assembly GCF_030020395.1 of Manis pentadactyla. Classification (NCBI taxonomy): domain Eukaryota; kingdom Metazoa; phylum Chordata; class Mammalia; order Pholidota; family Manidae; genus Manis; species Manis pentadactyla. Next base: position 148,652,737 of record NC_080024.1, on the reverse strand, counting down.
GCAGCAAGACCTCTGAGCGGGTCCCGAAGCTGATGCCCCTGTGACAAAGAAAAGCGAGTGCTCTTTGAAAGTCTTAAAGGGACAGGGACTTAACAACTAGACAGAAACAACACAGGTCACATCCCAGTGGCTGGAAATTACAGGGAAAACCGGGCTCACTAACCCCCTGGGCAACAGCTCTGAGACCCCTCACGGAGGTAAACAGCCAAACAGTCCCCCCGTCCATCACCCCTCCGGGCGCTGCGAAAGCAGATAAGCAGCCTAAGGCAAAACGCCCACAGAAAGGGAAATTCCTTCATACCGGCCGGGCAAGACACAAAGACCCAGCCTACACGCAATTACCCAACACAAGCCACTAGGGGTCGTAGTTGTCCCAGTAAAGAAAGGCCAGGAACAAGCGGGAAGTCTGGGCCTCCCAGCTGGCAGTCAATAGCACCTGTCAACATGAAAAGGCAAAAAATATGATCCAGACAAGACTAACCCAGACAGCTTCGGCATCTCCTACATCTTCCCCTGAGAAGGAACCTGGGGAGATAGATTTAACCAGTCTTCCTGAAAAAGAATTCAAAACAAAAGTCATAACCATGCTGACGGACTTGCAGAGAAATATGCAAGAACTAAGGAAGGAGAATACAGAAATAAAACAAGCTCTGGAAGGACTTCAAAACACAATGGACAAGATGCAAGAGACCATTAATGGACTAGAAAACAAAGAACAGGAACGCAGAGAAGCTGATGCAGAGAGAGATAAAAGGATCTCCAGGAATGAAAGAATTTTAAGAGAGCTGAGTGACCAATTCAAATGGAACAATATCCGCATTATAGGGGTACCAGAAGAAGAAGAGTGAGAAAAAGGGATAGAAAGTGTCTTTGAAGAAATAATTGCCGAAAACTTACCCAAACTAGGGGAAGGAATGGCCTCTCAGACCACAGAGGTACACAGAACTCCCATGACAAGGGATCCAAGGAGGGCAACACCAAAACACATAATAATTACAATGGCAAAGATCAAAGACAAGGACAAAGTATTAAAGGCAGCCGGAGAGAAAAAAAGGTCACCTACAAAGGAAAACCCATCAGGCTATCATCACACTTCTCAACAGAAACCATACAGGCCAGAAGAGAATGGCATGATATACTTAATGCAATGAAACAGAAAGGCCTCGAACCAAGACTACTGTATCCAGCACGAATATCATTTAAATATGAAGGAGGGATTAAACAATTCTCAGACAAGCAAAAGTTGAGGGAATTTGCCTCCCACAAACCACCTCTACAGGGCATCCTACAGGGACTGCTCTAGATGGGAGCACTCCTAAAAAGAGCACAGAACAAAACACCCAATATATGAAGAAGGCAGGAGGAGGAATAAGAAGGGAGAGAAATAAAGAATCATCAGACCATGTTTGTAATAGCTCAACAAGCAAGTTAAGTTAGACAGTAAGATAGTAAAGAAGCTAACCCTGAACCTTTGGTAACCACAAACTTAAAGCCTGCAATGGCAATAAGTACATACCTTTCAATAATCACCCTAAATGTAAATGGAATGAATGCACCAATCAAAAGACACAGAGTAATAGAATGGATAAAAAAGCAAGATCCATCCATATGCTGCTTACAAGAGACTCACCTCAAACCCAAAGACATGCACAGACTTAAAGTCAAGGGATGGAAAAAGATATTTCATGCAAACAACAGAGAGAAGAAAGCAGGTGTTGCAATTCTGGTATCAGACAAAACAGACTTCAAAATAAGAAAATAACAAAAGACAAAGAAGGACATTACATAATGATAAAGGGCTCAGTCCAACAAGAGGATATAACCATTACAAATATATATGCACCCAATACAGGAGCACCAACATACCTGAACCAAATACTAACAGAAATAAAGGAGGAAATAGAATGCAATGCATTCATTCTAGGAGACTTCAACACACCACTCACTCCAAAGGACAGATCCACCAGACAGAAAATAAGTAAGGACACAGAGGCACTGAACAACACACTAGAACAGATGGACCTAATAGACATCTACAGAACTCTACATCCAAAAGCAACAGGATACACATTCTTCTCAAGTGCACATGGAACATTCTCCAGAATAGACCACATACTAGGCCACAAAAAGAAGCTCAGTAAATTCCAAAAGATTGAAATCCTACCATCCAACTTTTCAGACCACAAAGGCATAAAACTAGAAATAAACTGTACAAAGAAAGTAGAAAGGCTCACAGACACATGGAGGCTTAACAACACACTACTAAATAATTAATGGATCAATGACCAAATCAAAATGGAGATCCAGCAATATATGGAAACAAACGACAACAACAACACAAAGCCCCAACTACTGTGGGACATAGCAAAAGCAGTCTTAAGAGGAAAGTATATAGCAATCCAGGCATATTTAAAAAAGGAAGAACAATCCCAAATGAATGGTCTAATATCACAATTAACGATATTGGAAAAAGAAGAACAAATGAGGCCTAAGGTCAGCAGAAGGAGGGACATAATAAAGATCAGAGAAGAAATAAATAAAATTGAGAAGAATAAAACAATAGCAAAAATCAATGAAACCAAGAGCTGGTTTTTCGAGAAAATAAACAAAATAGATAAGCCTCTAGCCAGAATTATTAAGAGGAAAAGAGAGTCAACACAAATCAACAGTATCAGAAATGAGAAAGGAAAAATCATGACGGACCCCACAGAAATACAAAGAATTATTAGAGACTACTATGAAAACTTATATGCTAACAAGCTGGGAAACCTAGGAGAAATGGACAACTTCCTAGAAAAATACAACCTTCCAAGACTTACCCAGAAAGAAACAGAAAATCTAAACAGACCAATTACCAGCGATGAAATTGAAGCGGTAATCAAAAAACTACCAAAGAACAAAACCCCCGGGCCAGATGGATTTACCTTGGAACTTTATCAGACATACAGGGAAGACATAACACCCATTCTCCTTAAAGTTTCCCAAAAAATAGAAGAAGAGGGGATACTCACAAACTCATTCTATGAAGGTAACATCACCCTAATAGCAAAACCAGGCAAAGACCCCACCAAAAAAGAAAACTTCAGACCAATATCCCTGATGAACGTAGATGCAAAAATACTCAACAAAATATTAGCAAACCGAATTCAAAAATACATCAAAAGGATCATACACCATGACCAAGTGGGATTCATCCCAGGGATGCAAGGATGGTACAACATTCGAAAGTCCATCAACATCATCCATCATATCAACAAAAAGAAAGACAAAAACCACATGATCATTTCCATAGATGCTGAAAAAGTATTTGACAAAGTTCAACATCCATTCATGATAAAAACTCTCATCAAAATGGGAATAGAGGGCAAGTACCTCAACATAATAAAGGCCATCTATGAAAAGCCCACAGCCAACATTATATTGAACATCGAGAAGCTGAAAGCTTTTCTTCTGAGATCAGGAACTAGACAGGGATGCCCACTCTCCCCACTGTTATTCAACATAGTACTGGAGGTCCTAGCCACGGCAATCAGACAAAACAAAGAAATACAAGGAATCCAGATTGGTAAAGAAGAAGTTAAACTGTCACTATTTGCAGATGACATGATATTGTACATAAAAAACCCTAAAGACTCCACCCCAAAACTACTAAAACTGATAGATATCGGAATACAGCAAAGTTGCAGGATACAAAATCAACACACAGAAATCTGTGGCTTTCCTATATACCAGCAATGAACCAACAGAAAGAGAAATCAGGAAAAAAACTCCATTCACAATTGCATCAAAAAGAATAAAATACCTAGGAATAAACCTAACCAAAGAAGTGAAAGACTTATACTCTGAAAACTACAAGTGACTCTTAAGAGAAATTAAAGAGGACACTAACAGATGGAAACTCATCCCATGCTCATGGCTAGGAAGAATTAATATCATCAAAATGGCCATGCTGCCCAAAACAATATACAGAGTTGATGCTATTCCTATGAAACTACCAGCAACATTCTTCAATGAACTGGAACAAATAATTCAAAAATTCATACGGAAACACCAAAGACCCCAAATAGCCAAAGCAATCCTGAGAAAGAAGAATAATGTAGGGGGGATCTCACTCCCCAACTTCAAGCTCTACTATAAAGCCATAGTAATCAAGACAATTTGGTACTGGCACAAGAACAGAGCCACAGACCAATGGAACAGACTAGAGAATCCAGACATCAACCCAGACATATATGGTCAATTAATATTTGATAAAGGAGCCATGGACATACAATGGGGAAAGGACAGTCTCTTCAACAGATGGTGCTGGCAAAACTGGACAGCTACATGTAGGAGAATGAAAGTGGACCATTGTCTAACCCCATATACAAAAGTAAAGTCAAAATGGATCAAAGACCTGAATGTAAGTCATGAAACCATTAAACTCTTGGAAGAAAACATAGGCAAAAACCTCTTAGACATAAACATGAGTGATCTCTTCTTGAACATATCTCCCCGGGCAAGGAAAACAACAGCAAAAATGAGTAAGTGGGACTATATTAAGCTGAAAAGCTTCTGTACAGCAAAAGACACCATCAATAGAACAAAAAGGATCCCTACAGTATGGGAGAATATATTTGAAAATGACACATCCGATAAAGGCTTGACGTCCAGAATATATAAAGAGCTCACACGCCTCAACAAACAAAAAACAAATAACCTGATTAAAAAATGGGCAGAGGAACTGAACAGACAGTTCTCCAAAAAAGAAATACAGATGGCCAACAGACACATGAAAAGATGCTCCACATCGCTAATTATCAGAGAAATGCAAATTAAAACTACAATGAGATATCACCTCACACCCGTAAGGATGGCTGCCATCCAAAAGACAAACAACAACAAATGTTGGCGAGGCTGTGGAGAAAGGGGAATCCTCCTACACTGCTGGTGGGAATGTAAGTTAGTTCAACCATTGTGGAAAGCAGTATGGAGGTACATCAAAATGCTCAAAACAGACTTACCATTTGACCCAGGAATTCCACTCCTAGGAATTTACCCTAAGAATGCAGCAATCAAGTTTGAGAAAGACCAGTACATTCCTATGTTTATCGCAGCACTATTTACAATAGCCAAGAATTGGAAGCAACCTAAATGTCCATCGATAGATGAATGGATAAAGAAGATGTGGTGCATATACACAATGGAATGCTACTCAGCCATAAGAAAAGGGCAAATCCTACCATTTGCAGCAACATGGATGGAGCTGGAGGGTATTATGCTCAGTGAAACAAGCCAAGCAGAGAAAGAGAAATACCAAATGATTTCACTCATCTGTGGAATATAAGAACAAAAGAAAAACTGAAGGAACAAAACAGCAGCAGAATCACAGAACTCAAGAATGGACTAACAGGTACCAAAGGGAAAGGGACTGGGGAGGATGGGAGTGTAGGGAGGGATAAGGGGTGGGAGAAGTAGGGGGGTATTAAGATTAGCATGCATGGGGGGGTGGGAGAAAGGGGAGGGCTGTACAACACAGAGAAGGCAAGTAGTGATTCTACAACATTTGGTATGCTGATGGACAGTGACTGTAAAGGGGTTTATAGGGGGGACCTAGTATAGGGGAGAGCCTAGTAAACATAATATTCTTCATGTAAGTGTAGATTAATGATAACAAAAATAAGAAAAAAGAAAGAAAGAAAAGGGGGATTACTCCCTGATAGGATAAAACTAACTGTAAATCAACGATTAATGCATGCTTTAAATATCCTTAATTTTGATCACTTAAAGGGTGTCAGATGATCGGCTATGGATGTACTTTTTTCTGATAATATTCCTTTCTCTTAAAAAAAAACGAAAAAAGAAAAAGCAGTTCCTGTGTGGTGACCTCCAATGAGTTCTACAGAATGGTATAATGGGCATATCAAAGTGTAGGCAAAGGGTATGTTTGTGTTTATACAGAGGATCAAAGCCTAATTTGGCTACCCAGAAAATGAACTAAGATACAATATGAAAAAGAACTTCCAACATAAGCACTCTCTGGAAGACTCATGCCAGAAGATGATCATCAAAAAACCTCAACAAAGATCCACACACTGCTACAGGTGTAGATGCACTCATCCCACTGGTTCCTGGACTTGCCATGGGAATGAAGAAGGGGATATCTATGCTGGCCTGTGCATACAGTAAAACAACAAATTTAACTGGATCTATACTGTTGGAACTCAACCAAGAATTAGGAGATGTGCCAATTGTAGCGCCCCAAAATCTTACAACTACAGACTATTTACTTAAAAGAACATATGGGATGTGAACAGTCCCCAGGAAAGGGTTGTTTTAATTTGTCTGATTTCTCTCAGACTGTTCAAGTTCAGTTGGACAATATCCACCATATCATAGATAAGTTTTCACAAATGCCTAAGGTGCCTAACTGGTTTTCTTGGTTTCACTGGAGATGGCTGGTAATTACAGGTATGCTTTGGTTATGTAACTGTACTCCTGTTATGTTAATGTGTGTGCACAATTTAAGTAGTAGTTTAATACCTGTACATGCTGAAGTTACTCTACAAGAAGATATGTCAAGGAAATAATCAATCTCCCATGTTTTCCTCCGCCTCCTACTTCTATAGCTTTTCTTCTTCCTTCCTAATTACAACCCTTAAATAGAATTCGTGCCTCATACCGAATTAACCGAGTATCATAATTCTTCCAAGTGGTAAAGATACCTCAAGACAAATGCTGGGCATAGAAGCCACAGGGCATAAATATGCAAAGAAGTAAAAAGCTAACTTTTTCAAACAATAAGGCTTCTCTCTCACTTACCAACTTCACATTTCCCTGTATGGCCCCGGAAGATGACTGGTTAGCCAGAGACGGGTAAGATTCCTCAAGGGAGGAACAACCTAAGACAGGCACAGTCGCAGGGGGACCATCAGGTGAGAAAATGGGGATCAACAGAGGTGAGGCTTAGAACCTCACCCCCCCTGTTCTGAGAGAAATCATCTGCATACGTGGATGTTTTATTGCCCTTGTCTAGCTTGGATTAACACATAGTCTACAGGCACACACCTGATCATCTACATGTGCTCTCTTACAACACTAAACTATGTTTTCTACCTTTATCTTGTATCTACCTACCACTTCAGCATTTTATTAAAAATCATAATAATAAAGAGAGAAATGTGGAATCCACATATAAATCAAGTATAAAAATCAAATGAGTATTCATATTTGAACTGTTTATAGTTCATAATGCATGAGCAAAACCGAAAGTTTCTGTGATGACTGCCCTTGTAATGTTCACTATGTAACTTATTCATTATGTAAGAATTTGTTCTACATGTAAGAACTTGTTTGTTATGCCTCAGAAGATTGGAGACTGATGAAAATTAGGCTTGGGTGAATTAATGATTGTGCATTGAGCATTGACTCCCCTATACAGAATTTTATTGTTGTTAACAACCATTTGATCAGTAAATATGAGAGATGCCCTCACAAAAAATAAATAAATAAATAAATAAATAAATAAATAAATAAATAAAAAAGTACACACTTCCAATTGTAAAATAAATTAGTAACCGGGATGTAATGTATAGCATAAGGAATATAGTCAAAATATTGTAACAACTTGGTATGGTGATAGCTGGTACCTAGAATTATCATGTATATAAATGTTGAATCACTATGTTGTACACCTGAAACTAATGTAATACTGTGTGTCAACTACCCTTCAATAAAAAATAATTATCTACAAAGAAAAAAAAATACAGAAGAATATGGACATGAAAAATTACCCATAATTCCCATGTAGCAAAAAACATACTATTTGATATACTTCTTTTGGCTTCTTTCCAGTGTGTATCTGTATGTTGGTATGTTTGAGTATATATGCTCAGGTACAACATACTTTTATTTGAAAGAATTATACTGTCACATGTACTATTTTAAGTTATTTTTTCAGAGAGTATTGTGCTATGTACTTGTGTTTATACATACAAAACATTCATATTTAATTGGCATTTTATCTCATCTATGATTTTGCATTAGCTGTCACTTAACTTTATGTGAACATCATTTTCCAAACCATTGTGAAATATTAAATGTTATTTTTTAATGAATGCTTACCATTCTATTGTATTACACTATAATCGTATACTAATTGTATATAATCTTTACCATAATGATGGGCGTTTATTTTATTTCCAAGTTGTATAATATGTAAGGTGTCACATTCAAAAAATATATATATACTTAATTGTGGGTTTATCTAGTTAATCTCCATAGGATAAATTTTTAGAAGTTACTACATGAAGTAATTCATATGTACAAGGCTCTTCATGTATATTACCAACATTCTTCCTGGAAAGAAAACAGGAATTTACACTCTGACTTACAGTATATGAAAATGACCACATGCATTTCATTTTAGTGAACATTTGTCAGCTTACTTGAAAATATAATCCTCAGGAAAAAGAATTGTGTATCTATATATTTTAATGATCTCATCCAAATTATGTATCTCCAACCCTCTCAATCAGCAATAGCAAAAATCATGCTGATATACGGCAAGCAGATAAGTTATCATGGTACTGATTCATACTTTACTATAATCAATATTAAGTAGTACAACCTAAGTCATACTATAGATCCATATTGAGATAATGAAATTCATTCATTTCCCATGACTCATTTATTTTACATAGTTAATTATAGGAAAAGATTATAACAAGTTCCAGTGAAGCATATGTTATGTGAATCTTGATACTTTCTATTTTGAATTGGTTAAAAAAGATAACTCAGAAAAATCCACTGAAAAATAATATCTAAGTGCAGAAGAGAAAATATAAATTAAAAATCTAGAGTGACACCCAGAGACAATTTTGTCTGCTCAAATGCAAGGCAGAAATTAGATTGATGCATCCAGGCATTCTTAAGCCCATATTTGTCAAACACATGCTTCGTACCAGACACTGTAAAAGGCCTGGGCAACTGTGAATATGCAGTTAAAATACTTATTCTTATGCCACAATCTAACGGAAGAGAAAGATAAATCAAAAATGTATAAAAATTATTAATAATACTGGTGATATGTTATCAAGAATAAGTCAAAAAAGTATAGTTTGCCATGTGAATGTGTAATAGAAAAATTTAATCATGAGAGCATAGGAAAGTGAAATTTACATTGTGTGCTGAAGGATACTAAGAGTAGGCGGAGAGGAGGGCCGAGCATCCCAAGCCCTGGAGAGAGCCTGTGCGAGGACATGCAGCAGGAAGGAGCTTGGTGTATTCGGAAAACTAAACTAAGGCCATTGTAAGTAGGATGTAGTGAGTTAGCAGGTAGCTTAAGAGTTAGAAATCCAATAATGGAAGGCCACAAAGACCATCTTGAGGAATTTAGAATCAGTCTTTAAGAAAAAAAAAAGGAAATCCCATTCACAAAAGTATACAGAAAAATATTAAGAGAACAGCTCAGTCTTCTTGAAATTCCACAGAAAGCGTACAGAATTATGAAGAAATCTCTTTAAAGCCTTATGTCTATACACAGGCTTTGTGTGTGTATGTGTGTGTATCTCACTGTGAAATAGAACTATGATAAAAGCAAAGGTCTGTTTTGAAAATTTAGTCTCCACATTTGCAGGTAATATGGTAACACATAACTTCCTCCATGAAATTCAGAATGATGTGAATAAACAACAGGTTTATTCATCTAACAGATTGATCTAGGCTGCTGTTAGGATTGATATTGTATTTCTTGCATGTAAACATCTTCTGATTACTCTGTACCACCTTCCGAAACTTCTTAGACTTGACTTTACTCCCTTCAGTAAGGATAAATCCCTCCAAATAAAGAAGGGTTTATCTTATAAAAGGCACACTGTGTATGAGAAAACAGATGGGGGAAGGCAGGCAGAGCCTCCTGCAGATACGCACACTAAAAATCAACATCACCTGGGCACAAATTTTTTCTGTAAATTTTATCTCTGTGAAACTATAATTTCATATGTCATTCTGAAAAGCCTAGTCATTCACCTATTAAATCTTAAAATAGCCAGTATCTATTTTATTCAAACATTTAATTTACTGTGATCTCTACACAGAAACGTTTAACTATTACATAACAGAATTGCTGTCTTCAGGTGCATTGTAGTTGGACAAAACACTGTTACAATAAACAAAATCAGAGAAATTAAAAAATTTATTTTTTCAAAGAAGAGAGCCAAGGTTGCAAATGAACGTGAAGGAAGGAAAATCTAGAAAGGCAAAGCTGTGTCAGAGGAGCAGGACCGGGGTGGCCATTCTCCAGCCCAGGAGCGCTAGACCCTGTGGAGGGGCTGGCCCCGGGGCACCTGTCACAGTCAGACAGGCTCCAGATCACAAAAGAGAACCAAGAAAACATGCAGATGACCTGTTATTTTACTTTTGATTCACTGTGTGCTCCCAAATCTTAGACTTTTTCACATTCTCATTTGGGGGAAAATCTCCACTCTTAGCTATTCTTGTTAACTTCCCCTAATTTCTGTGTTCTCTACTGAATCCCCAATTAGAGGGTTAGAAAACGGTTTGCATAACTCTTGTTTCTTTTAAAGTCTCCTATCTCCTTGTTTTTGCACTTCCTGCCATACCGTGATCACTCCTTTCAGGGAGGGGACAATTCACAAGTGTGTGTGGTGTGTGTTCTAGTAGGCAGGTGTCTAGTAGGCAGGTGTCTTGCGCAAACTCCAGCCGCAGGCTTCGTCTCCCAGGTGTCATGCAAGGTGCTGTGTGCCCTGCATGGTGATGTCTGCTCAGCTTTGCAGCGCATAGCCGCTGCTTTATTATCCTGTCCCCCTGGTGGTCTCCCCTGAGCCTGCACCGTTTAGTCCTGAAGTATCTGGCAGTTCATCCTCAGAATCGTGTGCTCGCCCTCTGTCACTCCCGTTCCGCTGGGGTTCTCCTAGCTGTATTCCTATCCATTCTGCCAGCTTCGATATATGTCATCTGCCACCTCAAGCCAGTAAGTCTTCCATTTCCTGCTAGTTAAGCTGCATGTGGGCTCATAAATGCATTCAGAAACAATAAAGCTTCACTCAACTCTGTCCTCCAAGGACAGGGTCATCTTGTGTTTTGACCTGCTTTCCCGTGTCCCAGGAGGCTTCCCGTTCACATGCGTGTTGATTGCACAGCTTAGCAGTCAGCCAGGATTTGGGGAAAGTTTATATTCAGATTGGCATCTCACCCCTTCTTTAGCCAACCTATTCAAGGCAGTACCGCCAGCACCTAAAACAGATGCTAGGTATTCAACTAAATATTTGTTGACTGGCAGGTCCCTTTCAATAATTTCTAAAGTCTAAGTCTAATTTAGATTTTATTGGTATTATATGGAATTTGAAGAAGCTTTAATGGAAATGCTAGAAAAGGAAATTGTTTTCAACAGACTAGAAGCAGGTAACCTGTTTTACAATTCTGGGCATCATTTAATTAGAAGATTATTAAGATTGGGCAAATTGTATGATTCATAGTTGCCCTTTATAAATGCCACCTTAGATGAGCTAAGATATAAACTCTCTTTGAAGAAAATGAAGACACTCTTCAAAAAATGTTAAGGAACACAATGGTCTACAACTTAGACCCTTATGTCAGTGTCAACTTTTAATCTATTATATCAAACTCTTAGTTACTTAAGAATTATACCTAACAAATTACTATTATGTGATATTGTCTGGTTCTTTTTGTTAACATCACCCAGTAATTCTACTAGTTCAGAGACTTACCTCACAACTAAATCACACAAAATATTGGGTTAGAGAGTTGGATAAAGTTTAGATTAATGAGACAACAAAGCAAAATGTGTATTTAGTATTCATTCACAAAACAGTAATTTCAGAGTGAATATTTCTGAATCACAGATTTATTAAATTTCACAAGGGTTAATTTCATCTTCTAATACTTTGTTTAAATGTTGGCATAACATTAGAATTGATTAGCAGTATATGAAGGACAGAGCAAATTGGAAGTAAATATAGTTGTCTCAGAAATTTGTCTGAAGTTAGGATTTTTATAAACACTCAGTTCTTCAGGAACACAAAAAACTAAGAAAATATATATATAATTTTTACATGCATATTATATACATGCACATATACACATATATGACTTTTTTCAATGAGAAGCAATTAGTAGAGCTACTCAAACTATTAAGAGATCCCTGGCAAAGCCAATTAATTTTCCTAAGTCAAGTTGTTTGGAAGTTCCAAATAATTTTTTCAGGAATTTCTTGATAATTTTGTATAATTTAAATGGGTACAGAAGCTTGGTAAGTGCTAGGCTAAAACTTCATCTTTAAAATTCACCATCTCTTTGACCCATTAAAAGCAACCCACATTTTCTGAATATTAGGTTCTTAAGTACTACCAGGGACAAATTTCAGACTCCTCATGTAATTGTGAGAATCAATTGCATTCATTTGATATTGCATTCATTTTATAATGTGCCCAACAGTAGGTGCAGCCATAGTGAGCACCTGAGAAATATTTTCATTTGAATTGATAAATATTTTATCACAGTTCACAAAGTTATCCACATTTAAAAAAATTCTCAGAAGTTGTAAATCTAACAAGAGTTAAGTCTAAGGCGGTTGGCCAAGCCTTTTACTGAAAACACAGGGGGCAGAAGAATAATTAGCACTGATCACGTGCGCTGCTCCAGATCGCGAAGCTGGAAGAGGACTTGCGTTGGTACGAAAATAGGTCAGCTGACAATGGTGACGTTCAAGAACAACAGATATGGCTCAGATAATAATTCATAAATGACCCATTTGTAATTTCATGTGATGAACATCCAGACCAACAACAACGTTTGCTACTTCCTTAAATACATTTGGTAATCTAGGCGAATAGCGCGCTCCACTTCTGCTCAACACCACTCGCACTAAATCCCGTGGCAGGCTTATGAGGCAGCCTGCAGGACACAACACTTACCCTTCTGTTTTGCAGCCTTTCTTGCAATTCATCCAACACAACCATTCATTGTTCCTTCTTAAATTTCTTCTGTCACTATTCAAACCCACTTGCTTTGACCCAAAATTAGGATCACTCTAGGGCTTTTAAGAAACTCTTCTTTTCCATTTTCTCCTACCCCATACTGAACAAAATAGGTCCCCAGAGGACAATTTGAGCCCATATATTATCTTAAATTTAATACTTAAAGAATAAAAGCTCTTTACTTTCACTCTTTTTTTTCTAAGCTATATACTGCATCTATTTGAGAAATGAAAACTGTCAAATTTTGTTGTATTTCATCAGTATTATATAATATAATTTCATTTTCCAGATCTAAAGAACTAGAGAAATTCCTATAAAACGAAAAATTTCTTTGGTGTACTGTGATTGTTAAGAAAATCACATATTTTTAATGAAGGAAATATTTCTTATATTCTATATGAAATATGAATGATGCAAGAGAATAAATTACTGATTAATTTCCATTGGTACTATCTATAGATTCAAGAGACATAATAAAAATGCTAAATCTATGTTAACAGAATTTATGAGTTCATATAAGTAAAATAGAGTGTTACTAGGAATTTTTTTGAAAAGTAATTACAAACTCTCTTTATCAAAATGTTAGGATAAAAGACAAATTCACTTTCCAGCAGCTTTCATTGCACCCCCGAAAATAGCCCGAGACAAGGATCCAGAATTTATTTATTAATGTGATTTATTCAAGTGTGACAAATTGTCCAGCCCATGTGTTTTCAGAACACTGTCCACGTGTTCCCTCAAGAGTTGAAGTCAGTTCTCCTTCTCCTGAAACCGTGTGTGCTTGTGACTGCTCCAACCAAGAGAATGTGGTAGAGACTATTTGACTTCTAAGGCTAAACCTTGAGAAGGACAGAGCTTCTGCCTAGTGCACCACCTCTCTTGTGATTCATGCCTTCAGAGTGTCAAGTTAACATGGAGGGAATCTGGCTACTGTGAAACCACCATATACTGGAGGGGTCATGTGGAAGGGCTGGCTACACGGAGATAGTAACAATATAAAAGAAGCAAGCTGGAAGAGAACACCAGCCCTTGGATTTTTGCCACCCAAGTTACAGATGAATAGAACAGATAAAAGCTGTCCCCACCGACCCCTACCCAAATTTCAATTAGTGGGAAAAATGAACGTTTAAAGCCACTCACTTTGACAGTGTCCATGACTTGAAGGTTGCTTTTCTAGCAAAGAAGATGAAAAGGAGTAAGATAACTAGAAATGACTGAGCTGGAATATGATCTCAGGCGAAGTCTAGCCTTGGGCTGATCCGGATGGGGTCATGACCCTGGAGTATACGTTATACTGCAAAGGTGTGCTACCTTGAGATAAAGAAGCTAGCCATTTTTACTCCCATGAGAGTGAGTAATGGGTGAGAGGTCTTTCAGATGAGGTGGGTTTAGGCAGTCAAAGGAAATACTTTGTAGCAAGGGGCTCTATGAGCCATTAGCAGCCATGCTTGCAGAAACTAGAGGGTCTGGGTCAGTCACTAAAAGTATCTATTACCCAAGGAGGCCACAAACTTGAGATAACTATCAGTGAGTATAAATAATAGTGGTTTAAGAGCTATCTTGGAAATAAAATATCAGAATGTGGCAACATGGCATAGTGGAAAGAGCAGAGAGCCACAGGCGAAGATTTGACACTTGACTTCCTATTAAGCTTGAGTAATTCATATATGCTCTTCTTTCTTCCTTCATTAAATGTCTATTGACCAAAAACTCTGACCAGAATTTCCATCTATGTGTCACTTTATATATTCAACTATGTATTTGATATAACCCTTGAGAAGACTACAAGTACTTTCAAATTGAACGTGCTCAAAACAGGGATGGAATTCATAATATTTGACTGAAAACGTTTTCAGTTATTTTTCACTGTTTATATTTCCAGTTGTGTAAGTCAGAAACCCTTGACATTTTGCAAGCCACCCTTTTCACCAAGTCCTGTCTTAAGTATCTCTCAAAAAGTTCTCATCTCTTCTTCTTTACCTCTACAACCTCAATTCCAATTTATTATCTCTTATCTGAAGTATTTGAATAGCTTCTTAAATTGTTTGCTAGATTTCCACCTTGGTACTTTCAGATCTGATTGTATTCCCAGTGTGCTGAAAACCCTGAAAAGATGCTCCATTAATCTTTTGTGCACGATCATAATCTCGGGCATGGCCCACAGTGGACACACCTCTTGCATCTGCCCTCCCTTTCTGTGAGCCTGCCATACACCTTTCTTGCATTCACTCCAAAAGTGCAGTCTGTGCTTGGAATTTTCCTCGCAAATGTATTTCCTAATCATCCTTCACATATTGAATCAATGGTCAATTTTCTCTCTTTCCCCTCAACATAGACAAGGTCAAATCTCCGTATTATATCTGCTATTATACATCACCTCCTCATAGTACATACTGAATTTGCAACTTTAATAATTTAATTGTTTGATTATTTGCCCAAATTTAATTTGCTCCACCATGTTGAAAAAGTAGAGCATGAACCAAGCTTGTTTGTGTTTCCCATTGTGTCCCCAGCATGTGATACTGTTCTTGGCAAATGGTTAGCAGCCAATAAATATTTGTCAGATGAACCAACCAATGGAAATGAGATAACATCTGACTTCAGAAAATTGTTCCAATGGCTAATATTACCCTTCTTTGGGAAAATTAAAACCATTTTAGCTAAATGATCATTTTATATTCAGAAAATCCTATAGTTGCACATGCACTTGTTTGCTCTTTCATGTGCAAATGAAGAAAACAATTCAAATGCCTGGCAATACAGGTTTCTTTCTCTTTCAAAAATGTTCAAATGCTTTAAAAGCATGAAATCTAAAAACATTGCACATTAATATCTGAAAGTACTTAATAATGTGAGGAATAATTACCAAGTAATCTATAAAAGCATGTAATTACTTTGTGCTGACATGGCACTTATAATGTAATTGCTTGTGGGGGGTGAATACTTGAACACAAATAAAAAATGAAATTACAGAACACTGAGCAGAAAAAAACAAAGCTATTTGTTCTATGCCAAAAGTAATAACATCACATAAAAAGAGGAAAAAGGAGGAGTAAGATAGAAAGGATATTAGCGATGGGAAGAGCAGGAAGAAAAGTCTACAGAAAGAACAGCAACTGAAAAAAACCTATTTGTAAGATTTCAGAATCTTCCCTTTTTGAACCTCTCTACTGGGCTGGTCTCCCCACCCTTTTTGTGTTTGAAAAAATTAAATAAGGGTATGGTGAATGAGAGTAAAGACACAAAATGATCTCCCTGGATCTTCTGCAACTTCGTATAGGTATACAGACAATGTGCTTTGCACATCTATTTTTTTTTAATTTTTAAATTTTAGTGTTATTTCAGAGTCACAGAAAAGTTGCAAAAATAATACAAAGAATTCTTATATACTGTCATCCAGATCCCGTCCCCGACTTCTGTTTATAAATACACACACACATATACACGTGCTGCTTGAGAACAAATTATACATATGACGTCTGTTTATCCATAAACTTGAGTATTTCCAAAGAATAAACAGGATAGACATCAAAGTTTCTCCCCACAAGATATTTATGAATTACAAAGAGAAAAAGAGAACTTCACAATGAAAATCCTGGCCAATGCAGACACCACCTTACCAAGAGGTCTAAGATAATCTCTGACAGGTTATGCACATCTATTTTGAAAAAAAATCAAAATGTTATATAATGGAAGAAAGCCAAGACATTGCTGCGCAATCCAGTAAACTTCCACACACTTAAAGAATTTGACCTGTTGTGAGTCTTGGCTCAAGTGAGCTGTTCCACAGGGCTTGACATTAGCCACACAGGGGTGACACTGGCCCATCCATCAGAGAGTGTGTGGTTGGGCAGCAGGTCTTACTCTGGGCCTCATTTTCTCTGATTTTGGAGGGCAAGGGGGGTGTCTCATTTCTTCATATTGAATGCCTATGACACTCGTTTAGATTAGGAAATGTGATGTGTATTCAACAAATGAAACATGGCAAGCCAGCATCTATTAAAATATGTCTATTTGAAAATTAAGGGAGAATTCTGCCCTCTGTGCTTAAATACATTCCTGTATCTCTAGTATCTCTAGTCTGTCAATGATTGAATGACAAATCAGTAATTAATCCAATATGATTTTTTCCTTACCATAATAAGTGTAACTGAGTTTCATTTTGCTTAAGGGGGCAGTACAAAGTGGACTTGCTTTAGAGCCAAGATATATCTTCTTTGTTAATTTTGATTTCAGTAACTGTTACAATTTTCCCATATGTTACACACTTTCAGTGAATTGGTACTTTGTTGCCTAAGAAAGGATGTATTTTAGAGGCTCAATTTTGCCTATAGAGATGCATTCAAAATAATGCAGTGGGATGAATCTTGTGAGAGCAGATCATGGTCATATCTGGATGCTTTACATTTTTTAAGATTTAAATGTAAACGTCAAAAATTAAATGAAACCACATATTAGCAAGGGTCCATCAGAGAAGCAGAGCCAACAGGATGTATGAAATAAACACACACACACACATATGCATATGTACAAAGAGAGAGGATCTCTTTCTAGAGAGAATGGGAGAGATTCTCAAGAACAGGTTCATGTAATTGGGGAGGTGCCAAGTTGAGAGTCCGCAGGGCAGGCTAGCAGGCTGCAGACCCCAGGCAGAGTCAGTACTGCAGCCCGAGTCTGAATGCATCTGGAGGCAGAATCTCCTCTTCCTCACACCTCTGTCTGTTTTTCACTTATGACTTCCAACTGATTATCTGACTACCACCCACACCAAGCGTTTAGTTTATGTTAGTGTTCTCTGGAAAATACCTTCAAGGTGATATCCTAACTGGAGTTTGACCTAAGATCTGGGTACTGTGGCCTAGTCAAGCTCACACATAAAATGAACTATCAAAAACAATACTCCTTAGATTCTGGGGGGAAAGAAAGGCAATGTGCTAAATAATATGTATTTTAACCACAGACTAGAGAGAGACGTGTGGCATTTAAGAAAACAAAGAGGTTACTATGTAAAATAAATATTTTGGTGCTAATGTTGTCCAAAATCCTTGACAATTATGCATATATGGAATGGGGGGAAAAATGTAGAAAGAAAACTACCAAGTAACATTTTGTTAGACATGTCCACCACTGACTGTTTGTTGTATTTTTAATAAGTCCTGGGTAGGAAGTAAACTATGAAAGTATGAGGGAAACGGTTTAAAAATTAAAAGGAATCATATGCCAAACACACATACTCATGCAGGCCGTATTTAGCAACTGTCATAAAGGCTTTAGGCTTTAGGATTTAAATTTAAAATATGTATAAGAATAGCTGAAGTCCCCTTGCAGACTCCAGAACTTCCACGCTAGACTGAATCACTGTCATGTTTGGTTAGATTCTTTTAGTCTATTTCCTATAGTTTATATTCATTCATATTTATTCTTAAATATCATAGAAGTTATCTTTCACAAACTGTAGTCATAGTTATATAATACCTGAGGAGATTCAGTACTGTATGAAAATATAATTTTAAGATATCTGTTGGTCTCACAATCAAAACAAATAGGCTGCATTTCACAATTAGTCTTAAGTAAACCCTTATTAGATATTAAGTTGATAGATTACAGTGCTTCTAACCATGGAGAAATAATAGATGAGGCTATTAGTATTATAAACAGAAAATAGATATGAATATTTAATCATTGAAGAATAGAAATAAAAATACACAATGATCCTCATGGTGAAACTGTAAAATAAACAATGGATAAGAAGTAGACTTTAACTTTAACAAAAAGGTAATACAAGTTTCCTCTTAATTATTTTTGAATTTTATTTTCAGTAACAAGCTTGGAAGAAATTAAGAGAAAATAAGAAAACAAGATGGAAAGAGAATAAGATTTTGAAAGAAAATAAGAGAAAATAAGAACAGCTAGTAGAAAAATAGATAGGATATGCAAATCAAAATAAGACACATAAAAATTATAAACAGAATCACAAATTTTTACTATATTAAAAATACTTAAAGCACTAATATTTTGTATTTGAGCATAGTTATTGAAAAGATAAGAATTTTCTTACTGTATTGTCATAATAAATCTGTTTTAGCAGATACAGTGTTTTAATATGAAATTTGAATATAGTCTCCAAAGTCACAGAAAATCTAAATATTTTTCAACTATCATAATTCCCTGTACTAATAATCTCTAGCCATAAAGTGCCTTCCGAAGAGGACCTGGTAGAGTGCACGAGAGAGGAATGTGCAGTGGCGTGGCCTCGTTGACGATGTGTCGTGCTGTGACATGGGACAGAGAGAGGCAGCCATGCTGTCCACCAGAGGGCCTGGGTTTAAGTTCCAGCATTGCCACTTCCTAGCTATGTGTACCTCATCAAACTTATTAGTCTATACCCCAGCGTCTTCATCTGTAATACAGGAATAATAGTAGTAATACCTGGTAAAGGTGAGAATAAAATTAATATGTGTGGAGCACTTAAAACAGCACCTGACACAAAGGAAGTTCTAGAAAGTGTCAGTTATTAACATTCTGTAAAGTAGCACTCTAATATTCCAGGTATTTTTTTCATAATTAAGTACACATTCCCCAAGCCAGCATGGAAGTCCCTCCACCAGGTAGATCCAGCCTAATCTTTTGACATGTTTATTATACGTAGGCCCATACACAAAGTAGTGTTTGGTACCTTTTATATTAGTACATGCTTGAATTACCATCAAACTGAGTTACGGTTTAGAATTTAAAACCTCTACAGGAATTTGCTGCCTAGGCTAAACATCTTGCTAAATTATCACCTTATTATTCATATTTTTGTAAACGTGGATAATTTACTAATGTTTAATAGAGTCACTAGGATATTTTGGGGGAAATTTTTAATATGATAGATGAGATACATATGCTTTCTTGTTGAATCAGGCATACACAATGGTCATGCGTCACCCATGTACTTCATACATCATGAAACATAAATGGTAAAAACAGGAGCACTTGCCCCACTCCCACCCCTGTGGAATCATCTTCATTCTGAGCAGCAGGCAGAGTGGTCGGTTTCCTTATGCCAGCGAAGTTTCCCTCTGCAGGATCAGCTGGGGCTGGAAAGTGGCTGTGCGAGCTGCAGCGGGCAGAGTGATCTCAGTACTGCCAAGTGTGTGATCACTGACCTTTAAACACTTGTCAAAACATTAAGGATTCTGTTGTTGGTTATAATTGCATAGGGAAATGAAAAGGTAAAAGTAATATTTACTTCATACACCAGAATTTAAGATATTAGAATATTGAGACCTAGAGGGTTTTATGTCTTATAAAACCTCATAAAGACAGCGGGGCAATTCTTGCTTCCTCCTCGTCATATAACTTTAGGGGAGAGCTTTCTTTGGATCAGTTAAATATTTTTAATATTCCATTTTGTGATCCTATTCTAGCTGGTTAGTTTTATATCTTTTATTTTTTTTTAGTGATTAGCCTACAGATCAATATATACATCCTTGATTTATCGAAGTCTAATGTAATTTCTATTATTTTCCAAGAAATACAATGATTTCGGAACACTTTAACTCCATTAATTAATTGCTCTCTCAGTACCGAATCGAAAAATTATATATAATTTTTCATATATGATGTCCAGCATTTGATCAAGCATTACCAAGTTTACTAAGAAATAGGGCTATATGCCTGAGAACAGCAAAAAATAAGTCATGTGATACACCTATTGGAGGTTCAGATATCAGAATTATTAGGCACAGCTCTTAAAATGTAGGTGCCAGAAATTAGATGACATGGTAAGGAATTATATCAGAGAACTCTATACTATGAAAAATGCCTAATAGAAATTCTAAACTTGAATAATGCAATAAGTAAAACTCGAAGCTGAACATGTCGATCTAACAGCATTTTAAAATAGAGGAGCAAATTCATGAATTGGAAGATCAGTGCCAAGTTGAGTTCACTCCAGCACACAAGTGTGGTTTGCCATTCAAAACTGAAATAGTCTAAGTTGCCGTATTATTAGAATAAAGGGAAAAAATGTATTTCAATACATGAAAAAAATTCACCCAGATATCCAGTCTTGGATAAAAATCTTAGCAAATTGAAAAAAGAAGGAAAGTATTCAGTATTTTTTTTTCAAAAAAAGACGTATCTGGGAAATAAAATTACAACAGGATAATTCAGTTCTGCTTTGCGTTCATCTTTATTTTGCAAAAATATTTGGATTAGTATCCAAGCCTGCTCTTTTTTGCCCTCTGTGCCTAAAATTGAGGCTTAATCAGCATGAGTCCAAGCACATAACTACACTTAACATGTGAAATCTGCTGACCACCCTCATCTTTCCAAATTTCATTTCTTCTTTTATCAATTGGTTCTGGGCTCAGAGGAAGGTGGAAAAGACATAATTTAACATCTTGCCTAAGTCCAAGCAAAAATATATTTATGAACCTGGGAAAGATAATTTTCTTAAAGAAGATAAATATATACATGTATATATACATATATATATACACACACATATATATGATTTTTTTAGAACAGTGACTTACTTGACTACCTCCAAATTAAAAACTTTCTGTGCAACAAAATAAAGACAGAGTTATAAAAGCCACTTGTTTGTTGGATAGAGCATTAATATCTAGGAATACTGAAGAATGCCTACAAATCAATTAGGAGAACTCAACTAAATTAGAAAATTGGCTAAGAACAATAATATTTCACAAAAGAAATGTGAAGGGGAAGTAAATCCCCATTTAATCAGGATAAATCAAAGAGAAACAATGAAATATTATTTCTTACTCATCATTCTGGCAAAAATTCAGAAGTTTGACATTACCAGTTACTGAGGAGGCTGTGGAGGAATAAGCCCTCGTGCACAGCTGGTGAAAGATTAAAATGGATCAACCACTCTGGAAAGCGCGTTGGGGAAATGTGACAACATGGAAAACACATAATCCTACTACCTGAAAATACTCTGTTTCTCCTTGGGTAAATTGCATGACCGTTGGTCTCAGCTTCCTCTTTGTAAAACGGGAAGAGTACTGGCATCTATCATAAAAAATTAAGATAAAATGAATAGGTACATGCAAAGCACTTGCAATATGATACTATTATTATTATAAACCAGGGGAAATTCTAGTACATATGCGCATGGAGATGAGCAAGTAGACATGGCAGCATTGTCCGCCAAACAACTGAGTATAATCTACTTGTCCATCAAGAGGGTAGTAATATAAAAGAGCCTTAGTCTCGTTCTTTAAATACTCCTAGATACAATTCAACAAAAAGTAAAGAATCATCATGCACCTTACATATATAAATGTACGTTGGAATGCATTGAGGCTTAAATGGTATCAATTTCTTTACGGTATGAATTGTTCTTATTGTTAAAAAGGCAGGGGAATCCATGTTCAGTATGATACCATCAATGACAAAAACTGGAAGAGCAAGATTAATTTTATTCCTGCTGTTGCAATGGGGAGAGCATGCTGACCCTAAGATCAGAGTGTCCGGCACTGTGGTTTTGTCATAGACATGTAATTTACAGGGAGGGGCAGACAATGTACAGATGTGATGCTTTATAGGTGGATTATTTTGCAAATAGGGGAAATCTCAGTGAGCAGGATAGGAAATGTTTTCTCTGTGTTTAGCTGCTTTCAGGGGGACAAACCATTCTCAATTTAGCCAATAGTCATTAGAGAATGAGAAGCTGGCTGAGGCAAAGGGGAAGGAGGGTCTGTGTCTCCCCAGACATTTAATAGTCAGATAATAGCAGGAAGTGCATATATACACAACACGTTTAAGTTTGCATGTGAAATTAGGAAAGGCTGATGATTTTGCAGAAAGCTTAGGATTGGGTTTGGCTCTGGGGGTAATGGGAAAGGGAAATTTTTCTTGCATTAGATATTGAAGGGGACTTCAGCTATTCATGACAAAATCTTAACATCTTTTTTTTTCTGACCATCAAGAATATGAATGTCACTGTAGTATTACTTTCAAGAGAGAAAGGGAGATGAAAGTCAAGAAGAAGAGAAAGAACAGAAGAGATGAGAGAAGGATGGGCCCCAGAATGTCAGCATTGCTAACGTGTTACACAAAATAGGACTGGACTCTCTTTGCTTTGGTGTTATGAAAAACATTGAATTCTTTAGCGAACGTAAAGGTGACAGAAGTCAGAGTGGTTCCATCTAGTATGAGTGGACTGTGAGGAAATGGAGATACAGTAAAGAAAATTTGAGGGGTGAAAAAAGCACACACAAAAAATGGCAATTTTTTAAAAGATGGGTATGAGGACTCCAAGAACAGCTTCTTGTTTGGCTTTTGTGTTATTTTCATGATGAGAAATAATAAAGCGCCACTTCTCAACTCTGGCTACCTGTTAGAACCACCGGATGATTTTAAAAATGCCAATGCACTGTCTTAGCTTGAGCTGCTGTAACAAAATATTACAGACTGTGTGGCTTCTACAACTGTAAATTTATTATCTCAGTTCTAGAAACTGAAGTCCAAGATCAGGTTGCTGGCCTGTTTGGTTCCTGGTGAGCCCTTTCTTCCTAGCTTGTAGAAGGGTGGCCTTCTTGCTGTGTCCTCACAAGGGAAAGAGGGAGAACTCTGGTCTCCCTTGCTCTTCATATAAGGGCACAAGCCCTATCAGATTAGGGCCACAGCCTAATGACTCCATTTAACCCCTATCCCCTCCTTACAGGCCCTGTCTCCAAATACACTCACACTGAGGGTTAGGGTTTCAACATACGAACTTTTAATTTTTTGGATGCACAAATATTTAGTCCACAGCATACCCTGATTACAAGATCAGATGGGTTGGAACCATGAACTCCTCACAAGGACTGTGCATTTTCACTCCATTTTATCTGTAGTTATCACTCAATGCCTGGCCGAGCACTTAAGCTGGACTCAAATGGCATTTGTTAAAGGATGAATGGAATCAATTTAGATGGACTTTATAATGAAGTGGTTTCCTTGAAAACCATATACAGTTGAGCCATTTTTAAAAATCTACTTGATTTATTCCATCTTAACTGGTGTATTTGGAGCATTCACATTCATAGTGATTGCAGTTGGATTAATACCTACCATGTTTGTAACTCTTTATTGTGCTTTTTTCTCCTTTTTCCCTTTATTGATGCTTTCACTGATTTTAACTGGTCATTTTATGTGATCCTTCTATTAGCATATCAATTATACTTTATTCAAAAAATTTTAGTCACTCCCTAGAGTTTACAATACATCATTTTTACTAATCTAAGTCCACCTTCAAATAATATGCCCCACATGTAGTCCAGGTAATTTATAATAGAACATCCCAGTCCCACTCTCTTATCCTTTACAATGCTCTCACTTATTCTCATCATCCATGTGGTATGAACATCCAATATAAAGTTACTATTATGATTTTATACAGTTATTAGATCAATTAAGAATAAGAAAAATTTTTTTAAATTTCTTTTTCCATCTCTAATACTTTTCCTTTCTTCATGGAGATCCAAGTATCTAACCCAGCGTATGTTTCTTCTGCAAAAAAATCTCTTAACCTTGCTTCAAGGGGCAATCCTGCAGTGCTGAATTTCCTCAGTTTGTGTTTTCTGAAAAAGTCTCATTTTTCTTTCACTTGTGAAGGATAACTTTGCTGGATATAGAATGCTACATTGCTGGTTTTTTTCAGCTTCTTTAAATGCTTTAAATACTCTTGCTTCTTTGGTTTCTGATAAGGAACCCATTGTAATTCTTACTGTTTTTCTATAGATAAAGTATTTTTTCCCCTCTGATTTCTGCAGAAACCACTTTTCTTTGGTTCTCTGTAGTTTGAATATAATATGCTTGTGTGCCGATTTTTTTTGGTATTTATTCTCCTTTGTGTTCTGTATGCTTCCTGGATCTGTGGTTTGGTGTCTGCCATTGATTTGAGAGTATTTTTAACCTTTATTACTTCAAATATTTCTTCTCCATCCTCTCTTTCTTCTCCTTCCAGTATTCCTATTACATCTTTTCAAATTGTCCTACAATTCTTATTCTGTTTTTTGTTTGTTTGTTTTCCCTCATTCTGTTCTGTGCATTTCAGTTTTGGAAATTTCTATTGAAATTTCTTCACACTCACTGATTCTTTTCCAGGCTATTTCTAATCTAGTGATGAGACTATCAAAGGCATTCTTCAGTGTGCATGATTCTAGCATTTGCTTTTGATTCTTAGCATTTGCAACTCTCCATTTCATGATCATCTTTTCTTGCATGTTGTCTACATTTTCTGCTTAATCCTGCAATATATTAATCATTGTTATTTTAAATTCCCAGTATAAGAATTCCAAAATCTGTACCATATCTGAGACTGGTTCAGATGATTAGTTTGTCTCTTAAGACTGTGTTTGTTCTTGTCTTTTAGAGCATGCCTCTTAAGTTCGTGTCGAAAGAGAGACATGGTACATTAGGTAAGAGGAAATGTGGCAATATGCCTTTACTGGGAAATTTTACATTGATCTGGTTCAGTTGGCCTGTGTTTAATATTTGCTATAGCTGTAGGTGTGGAGGCTTCAGTTTTTTTGGTGTATGTTCTTGTTTTTATTTTGTTATCTTCAGGTTTTCCTAAACATTTCTCAGAGTCTGCATTTTCCATCTTTTCCAGCTATATCCACTGTTATTATACTAGAAGCCTGTTGATGTGGTAGACTCAGTTATTTTTTATATAAAATGATGATTAAACCTCAGGGTTTTAGTTGGCCAAAGTTCCTAAATTGAAACCTTCACAGCTATGTTTTAGCTTTTTTCTCCCTTATACAGGACAGGAAGGCTAGAAGGGTCTCTCCCTCTCCCACGTGGGATAAGGGTCTGGCAAATTGCTTCCCCTTGGAGAGCAGGCCTTAGTCATGGGGCCGTCCCTACACCACAGCCACCAGGCGATAGTTCTTGGCTCTAACCATGAGAACTTAGAGGGGCTCCTAGAGGTAAAACCTATGAAAATGTGGGCCCTGACTTAAGCTTGTGGTCCCCAAAGCTTCTTAGTCTCATGCTGATCCACATTCAGCCTCTAGCAATTTGTCAAAGTTAATGTTTAAGTGTTCCTACTAGTTTATGGCTCCACTGTTACCGAAAACCAGTACTTGACACAAAAGTCAAATCGCAAAACACAATGATGAGGTTTGAGGAAGGGAAAGGAACGGTTTGTTAATTTGCCAGCAAATGAAGGAGTGGCGTGCTCATGCCTTAAGGGACCGCTCTCCTCTTGGGGCACAAGCAATTAGGGCTTTTAAAGGGAATTGTGGGAGGAAGGCCATGGTGTTCGCAGGCACAAAAAGGTCAACTTGCAAGGATCTAGGCAGAGACTCTTGCACCCACTCCGCTCCTGTTTGTTTCTCTCATCGGTGCCCCCTTGGTGCTCTGGGACAGGATGGCTGGGGTTCCGCAAAATCAGCTTTCTGCATTTTCTCTGACCCTGAGGCTCAGAAAATAGGGCCACCTCTTTGTGATTATAAACTTCTAGGGGATGCTTGAGTTCATTTTTAAGTCAGTGTTAAATTTTAAGTCCCAGAGATTTAATTCCTATTACACAGTGACTTCTGCTCCAAGTCAGCTGATTTCACTGTGATTTTCTGGACTTGCCTGTCTCTCTGGACTTCCAGGTGGTGGTTTGCCCTGTGACCTCAGGTTTCAGACAGGCAAAAGAAAGTTCGTTGATTTTCAGGTTCTTTGGCTTTTCTCTTGCTTTAAAGACAGAAAAGAAAAGCAGCTCATTCCATGCTTTTAGATGGAGTCTTAATATCTCAATAGTATTGAAAAATCTGAGCTCTGTTTTCATTAGAAATGGAAAATACCTCTACTCATGAGATTTGAGGGACATGATCAAAATTATTCTCAATAGTTTGGCATGGCGGCTGAAACTTAACTGTTAACACAGAATGCTTTTAATGAAAAATTGCCTCAAGAAAGCCAGTGCTAAATAACAGAGTCCCAGTGATTTAAAAACTGTTAAATTGGTTTGCTATGAAAGCCACAAAGTGATAGGTTCAATTCCTGGGTCTGAACGATTTCTCTGTGCCTCTCTTTGTAAATGTGCTACTCAGTTTTTAAAGTCTATCTTAGTGGATATATTCATTTACTTGAAGTGGGCATTTTTTTTTCTGTTTTTATATTGTGTAGTACATACTGTTTAGACATTTGTGGTATATAAAATAGGCAAAAGTCCCTTTTTTAAAATGGAGCTCCCATTCTCATGAGAAGACAAGAAAAATAAGTAAAATATATAGTATACCAGAAACTGGTAAGTTCTAAGGGGGGGAAACAGGGAAAAGAAAGCTGGGGAATGCAGTTTTAGATGGCATGACTAGGAAAGGGCTCTGCACAAAGATGGCATTGGAGCAAAAGCCTGAAAAAGGTAGGGACTCAATCAAGCAGACGGCAGAGAACACGTATCCTAGGCCAAGGGAAGAGCAAGTGCGGAGGCTCTTAGGCAGGAGTGGCCCCAGAACCTTGAAGACAGATGGCCAGACAGCAAACCAGTGTTGTGCGGTTGATTGCAAAGGGATGGGAAGGCAGAGAGTAAAAGCAGGGTTGGGGGGCAGGGAGGAAACTGTCTACCACGGATTATGCCAGGTCTTGATCATTTTAGTACTGCAAGGACTTGAGTTTTGAATAAAGTTCTGAGTGAATAAAATTCTGAGTAAGATAGAAATCCACTGGAGAATTTTGATCAAAGCACTAACATGATTTGACTTTGGTTTTAATAAAACCGCTCAGCTAGTTGTGCCTGAATGGAGAGCAGAAAATTGAGAGAATTTAAAAGAAATACCTTGTGCATTTCATACAGGCTTGTCACTAGGTATTTATCACAAAAGAAAGAGAGCCTTGTTTTATACGGAAGCTGTCATGGCCATGACCAGTGGTGGAAGGAGTGAACTCTGGGACCAGAAGCATTTGAGTGGATAAAGATGTGAGGAAGGGAAAGAGGAGAGTCAAGAGGAGACACAAGCGTCCTGCAGTCAGCATCCTGAGGGTCCCAGGAGCAGCGTGACCTGGGTCTGTGGTCAGAGGTTGGCAAAGGGCAAGAGGAGCCAGTAAAAAAGGGAAAATAGAATATCACAAAAGGAAAAAATCATGAACCTGGAGTTTTGCTATGATTTGACTCCGACAGCTGCTGTCTTATTTTGATTCCACTGTAGTTCCTCAGAATCATCCAAACACTTTTATACAACATTACTTTTTTCTTACCTGCTACCTAAGACATAGTTGTATTGCTATTTAGTCTGAAAGTTCTTTAGCTTGTTTACTTGATTCATATATAATTTTTATTATTCCTGGGCCCGTTTCCTCAACCCTTTCATATAAATACTTCTTTCAGACACATTAAAATGTGACCTCATTTTCTGATAACTATGCTTCTCATGTGTATCATAGCACAAACTGTTTAGTAATTCAAGAATGATATATTTTATTCTTGCTGAATATAACTTTAATTTTCTATGGCGATCAATAAAAACAATATAAATTCCTTTAGGAAATGTGTCCCTGGGAGAGGATAGAAACATAAGTGAAACACGAAACTGACAAGAAATGAGAATCCAATAAACATTTGCACATTAACTCGAGAGCACTTTGCAGGCTTTGCTGCATTTCTCTAAATTAGGATTTGATATAGTGAGGTTTTATGAGAGATTTTCTCCTGTAAGAGCATTATTAAAGTTATTCACACTACATCTGAAGTCTTAGATTATTGAGAATCATCATCTCTCTGTCAAAGGGGGTATTAACTAATTGGTAACAAGGGAATAGAAGGTGTGAAAAAATACACAAGGTATTAGAGGTAATTTATTTTTTGAAAGCAGTTGTTGACAGTTTGACATTACATTCAGTTAACACTTCTAGGGACTTTTAAAAAATATTCTTTCTGCCAGGCAGGATGCAGGTTCTATGCTTTCATGAGACTTATGAACAGACGTTCCTTTTTTATTTTCTTTCCCAGCATTTGAATTGAAAATGTAAACCGCTGCTTGCTGTCTTTGCCAGATGCTGTATCAACATTTTTAACAGCTGCAATGTCCTCTAGATACAAATTTAACATTTCACCCTTCAAAATGACAATTATTTTCAATATTTCAAATTTCTCTTCGGTTAGAAAGGAAGATCTGAGAGTAGAGCTGGAAAATCCATCCTACATAAATTCTGGAAAGGAGAGAAGCTTAGCAGTTGACAGGAAGCATCATGAATGAAGGCTGTGTTTCTTGTTATAGAGAGAAAATAATCTACCTTTTCCAAACATCACACTTTTTAATATAACTTCAGCAGTTCCTCTGCTAGATGGTGGTACCTCTTGCTGATAATAACATTTTCAAGTTCTGAGTTTTAGGTTATAATCAGCTGGAACTGGGCTCTGCTGGAATATTTCAGAGGTTATAGGAAAAAAAGTCCATTTTTTTTAACATTCCTGCTCCCACCCAAACTACTCTACCAAACTGATGTCTAAAACCTGAAATGACTTAATAATGGAAAATTATATTTTTTCATAATTGGAGATAAATTTGGAACTGTAAAGTATTCATTGCCCTGGTGTTAAGTGAAAAATGATTATTTGCTTCCAGCAAGTAACTAACTTACAGTAAATGGAAGTCTGAGAGCCCTTAAGGAGAGTGCATTGTGAAAATGTAAAAATAGAATCAAGGAGAGGAATCAAAGTATCACTGAAATGAGTGATATGGAATAGATTGTCAGAGGAGAATTAGCCATATTTTGTCACCAAATTGTGAAGTATGCTTCTTAGTTCATCTGCTCTAGCAAGGCACCATATTTCATTGCAGAGACCAGTATAGACTAATGTACATAGACAGATGTATGTGTAGAAAACATATATGTGTATAACTTGCCCTTTAAAATTTAACAGAAAGGCATAGCTTAAAATGACTTGTTCACCTCAGTAAATAGTAGTTCTACATATGAACACACACAGATGTAGATTTAATTGTGCTGTGGATAGGATGTTAGATTCAATTTATCATCATTATATAATTGTGAGAGATAACAAAGGAATGAAGTTAATCTCCCCTAATGCTGGCCACATCCTTTCCCTGGCTTTGTGACATCAATAAATAGTTCTTCCAAGAGAACAATCCTCAGCACTTTCCTGTATCCGAGCTTAAAAACTAAGTAACCATCAAGTGATTCTTAGGTGCAGGAAACAAGGTGATTTAGCCCACACTTGGGGCTGAGCCTCCAAAAGGCCCTCCCCTTGTAGTAAGGAGGGGCCAGAAGGAACTCTGCTATCACAGAAGCTGTGATTTGCCTTTATGACGTATCAGTGGCCAGAAAATCTCTAATCTTGAAATTCAACAAGAGTCCTATACTGTTTGCGCTCACAGGCACGTGGAGACAGCAAACAGAAGTACTCTGGCATAATAGAATATTACCCTAGGACTCACATTATTTGTGTCTCTTTTGCTTAAATACAGTGTCTAGGATAAAAATCAAAGACAATCAGGGACAGGCAGACACAGGATGAAATGACCAGGAACCAACAACAACAGCAACAAAAATCTTGACAAGTTCAGCCATTAGCAATTAACTAGAAATTCTAAAAGTGGCAGATTTAAAGAAAAAAATTGAAATTCTGAAAGGGAACATTACAATAGCAAGTTAATCATGGATAAGTTTAGTAGCAGATTAGACAGCTAAAGGGAGAGTTAATACATTTGAAGACATATCAGAAGAAACTATACAATGCGACAGGAGATGAGGTGGGGAGAAAAGATATGATGGAATAACCAGAGTATATTTAAGTGAATTCCCAGGAAAAGAACAGCAAAACTGAGGCAGAAACTGTATTCAAGTCTTAGCATTTGCAAATTAAAGACACTAGTTCTCTGACACAAGAATCCTAATTTAATCAATAAAGGAGGATGCAAAGTCACAGCTTATGAAACTTTAGAAAGGCAAACAAAGAAAATATCTTTAAGACCATCTCCCCCAAAACCAGATTTGAGAGTGTGACGTTGTCATCCCAAAGGCAACAATGGATGTCAGAAGACAGGTGAGCCTCTGATGACAAACCCACAAATTCTTACCCGAGGAAACCAATGCGGTCTGGTCTTAGTTCTTGCTCACGCGTCTATTCATTCAGGACTGGACGGGTCGCCTCCAGCTGGGACACTCGCCCCTGGGCTGTGGGGACTGAGAAGAGAGGGCAGAAGGATTCTGAAAGATGGTTTTGAGGACTATGTCACAAAGTACCTTACTTTACTTTCTCTTACATCAAATTGGCCAGAACCCAGATATATGGTCCATACCTAATTACAAAGGAATCTGAGTAATGTGGGAGGAAGGGCACATTATTTGGTGATCCCTTATCGTACGTCTAGATAGAGCCTACCATTCTGGTAACATCCAACAAAGAGAACACAATGAACCTCTTCTTGGAGAGAGACAACATAAAGTCATTCCCACTCACTGGATTCTGCTCCAAGTCCAGGGTCTATGAATACTGGGTAGTCATATTTGCAGACAGTGAAAGAATTGAATAAAATAGCAGTTACTTTTCTTTGTCACTGTTATAATTCTTCAGATAACACATTAAAAAGTTTTCCTGCTGTGGGTGGTGGGCCAGGGGGAGGGGTGCGGGCTGCTGATTCTGTTGTTCTGTTCTTGCCTGTTTTTTTTTGAAGCTTTCTCTGCATTGTGTTAATTACTTCCTGTCTTTCATGATTTTATGCCACATCTACACTAGACATTTGGGATTAGGCCTTTTTGAGGAAGCCATACATCTTTCTTTGCCATTTCCTGCCAGTGGGAGGATGGGTTTCTAAAAGATGTGTCAAATTAAAGTTTCAGAGGCTTTTAAAAAATCTAGGCTTGTGGTTTCTTTGGCAATTTAATTCTCTCAAAGTATTTTGACTTTGATTTGTATAGGATCACTTGATGCCATATGTAGGCAACAATACCCAAAATGTCTTCCCAATCATACTTGGAAAATATTATTATTTATTATTATTATTATTATGTGTTTCATTTTTTTTCTCTCTCTCTATCCCTCTCTCCCTGCCCTTGTCTTTCTCCGTCTCTCTCCTTAATGCAGGCTACCCCAAGGTTGTAATTCTGATCTGTCCCGAGTTATTTTATTCAACTGGGTAACTTTGTTAGTTAATATTCGAATTAGGTTCTAATATTTTCACTGAGTCACTTTATTCAGCTTTTGTCTTCCAAAGTCCTTTAAAATGTTATCTATTTTGTTTGGGAATTTCTAACACCTCAAAATCTCAATTACTAGGGCTCTTTCTATTCCCACTCATTTTTTGCTTTGTAGTCTGGTTAAAAAAGAAAAATTCCTAAACTCTAGTCTTTGTTTTAACACCTTCATAAGGACAGTCACAGATGCCAGTGTGCAGTGCTAACATTTGGTTTGATAATATTATCCCCGAGAGTTCTGGCTGTGTCAACACCATCACAACCACTGCGGAGGCTACAGAAGTTACTGGAAGGGGCAGTTCAATTGCATATTTTGGCGCAGCTTAAAATGGATCTCCAGGCGATCTATCAGTGACCACCACATAGTCTGGCTTACCGCCTACAAAGAGAATACACCATAGCTCTCCTCCCTTAGCTACTTTTAATCAGTATCTTTTCTCTTTTTTGCCCAAGCTCGCAGAATAAACCTGAATCTCTCGTTTGAGCTCACTTTGCACGACCCTGTACAGGTTTCCCCCACTATCCAAAAGCAGAGTCTTCCTACAGAACCTTTCATCACCTGAAATGCTGCAGAGGGAGGAGCAGTTACCACTAATCATTTTGGGGAATTTTTTGAGAATTGTCAGACCCCCAAAATAACCTCTCTCAGGCTTTTCTGATGCCTTAGGACAGACACATGTTGCTAACGGATGCACAAAATAAATTGAGATACGGCACAGATGCTCACAGACACAGCTGAAAGCGATGGCAGTGTGATGCTGAGACGCTGAGAGTCACTCGGGGGGAAGGAACGTGGCGGGGTCTCTCTCGCTGCTTAGCGGGCACAGTGGTCCCCACCCGCTCACTGTGAAACTGACGCTAAACACTGCTTTCCCTTTTTGCCTTTTCTTGTAAAAGTGAAAACCCTCTTCCAGTTTCTTTCAGCTAGCAAGGACAGGTACTCATGTAGGTCTTTTGTAAAAACCAAGTGGCATTGCACAGATTTCAAAAAGTGAGGACAGGGAGACCTGTAGTGGAAAATATATCCAAGTTTGCATGGAAACGGTTTTCCAGTGAAGTGCTCTGTATACATGGAATCTTAATATCAAAACCCTCAAAAAAGCAAAAAGATAGGAAGAATCACCCAAAATCCAGTGGCTAGATTCCACAACTTCTTCATTTTCCAAATTGGTCATATATCCCAATTCTCTACCAAGAAAAATGGAAGTCTGGGTAATTTTACACTTTAACTAGAATTGATCTGATCAGAAGGAAGGACTGAGTTATAGAATATAAGAGGAAACTATCCCACTTCTACCCGCAGACAAATTATTTCCACAGTTCTCAATGTTAAAATTGAATCTCATCCCTAGGCACATAGTGAGCAATCAATAAATTCTAGCTGATTTTTTTTTTTAGAGAAAAGAAAGATGCATTGCTTATTTAAAGCCCATATATAAAAGTAAGCCATCTGTATGGTTTTATTGTTCCCTGCGGTAAGAGAGCTATCAACGACTGCTAAAAAGATGGCTGTTTAAATATAAACATTGAAGGCCATTGCATCTAAATATTTGAGTGTGTTTGCATGTAAGCTGATTAGTACATATTTAATTTATGCTCAATAGTAAATTAGAACTACCAACAGGACACACTTCATTGAACTGAAAATCAAGAGAAAAGCTGTAACATTCATTTCAGGGACCAACTTCTATTTCAAACCTGTCTCTAACTGGATAGATAAGCATTTAAAACGTGGACTCTATAATCATGTCAGTGAAACAAAATAAACTCCACTGAGACTCATTTAAACACTTAGTCGGAAATATGTTCAAGTTACTGATAGCTCTTTCAGTATCTCTAATGTATGACACCCCAAATAATGCTATCAAAAAAATATTAATAGACATATCACCTTTTAACTCCAAAAGGTAGATGCCTTTTTATATTTAAAATATTGTGTATTTATTTATGAATTCCCAAGTGAACAATAAGATAGAATTTACCTTCCAGGAGCATCTCCAGCAGTTTTAGATGTTGTATTTACATTCTTAACAGAACTGGTCATTTCTCTGAGAGAAAAAAAAAATCATTTATCAAAATAAACTTCTTACCCTTACGAGTAAGAACGAGTACAATCAACACAGTTTGATAACTGAACTGCAAATAAGTGGTAGCTCTCACACACACGGAGAAGGTACAGAAATTCTCCAACTCTTTGCATGCTGAGAATGGTCTGTATGCTTGACTGGAATGTATTTTGGAACAGGTGTTCTAGAAGATGGCTGAGAGTCTTTCCTTAACAATTTTAATGCACAAATAAATGCCAAACTTACGTACATATTTCACTTTTAGCCTATCACGTAGAAGCTTGCTCAGAGCCACTGATCCCGGGGCTTTCTCTGCCTTGAATGGGTCTAGACACTGACACACCATAGATGAGTCAGAAGAACAGAAAACTGTTAGAAGTCCTTCTCCCCACACTTTTTTTTTAAAGAGAAAAGCAGAGCCTAGTTAATTCCCCAAACCTAATAATTAGTGGCAGAGCTGAGGCAGGTCTGACAACAGTGCAAGAACATATATGTAGTTAGGGGCTTGCAAATTGATAATACAGGGAAGGCTCTCCCCCTAGATACCTCCAAAACCACCTGGTTATGATATAGGAATAAGTGCTATTGGAATATGTAATAATAATTCTGCACAAATATAAACTGATAGTAATTCTTACCATCTGTTGATCAAAAAAAGCCAAGAAGTATGAATGTAAGAGGTATTGAATGCCTAAAACCATGATTCAGTGGCCCATTCTTTCTATTTAAAAAGCCCCATGTTGATATTATTGACCTTTCAAGCATCAGTTTTCTGAGATATTTGATGAATAAATAGAAAATCCATTTATATGATTCAGTGAATGAAACCTTTGTCAGCTAAGGAGTCATAAAGCACAACATATTTCAGGGACTCACTTAGACTTCTTGTTCAGCTTGTGATGGACTCCATTAAACAGAGAACTAAATAGAATTGGCCATAGCTGTAGTATAAAATGTAAGGATGAGTGTTCTATTAAGCATTTGCTCTACATACACAATTTTATGATCTACACTATTTGAAAGCATGTTTTTTGGTTAATTAGAGTCCTCCCATTGAATCTAGAAATGAATAATACGAAATGTTAACGAACTGCAAAACAATATTTTAAAAAGACTGACAACAAAATTCAACATATGAATAATTTAGGATGAGATTACCTATAAATGGGATTACCACTTTTTTTCTACTAGAAAGTAATTGAATGCATATTAACTAAAAGAAAATGTAACCTAAACACATAAGCATGTAACAGATACAAAAAATAAGATAGTAACTGCACTGAAACATATTGTGATTGGTCCATGGGTATGTTTTAGTATTCAATTTTAACATATGGGTTTGTTTTTACACAATGTTCTGGAATTATATTTAAAAACAGATTGTTTTAAAAGTTTAACAAAAGAGAAATAGACTGAATTACTTAATCTGAGAAGATAGTCTAAGGGATTAAAAAATAACATTTTCTGCATCCTCCTATGAAGCCATGGCTTCATTACTTTAAGGAGTTTTCTACAGTCCATTCTCACCACCACCATCCAGCTCTACTCATGTCAAATCTATACTTGAGGAAGGTGAGATACATAGAATTCGTTCATGGCCATAGTCAAGATGGAGAGCCGGGGCTTTAGTCCAAGACTCTGAGACTCTAAGGTTTTGGCACTTGCGCATATGTGCAGGGGAGTGATAGGTGAAGGACAGAGAGACTGGCCATCTCCTGCGAGAGCAGTTCCAGTCCCAGGGCAGGCTCTGAAGGGGAACCCAGAGATGGGTAACTACTACAGCTGTGGATGCAGAGACACTCATTCAATAATTCACAGAACAAGTATCCAGTGACTTCCTAGGGTGTGTCAGACACTTCCCTAGATGCTGGTTCTAATGAGAAAGAGGCAATGTCTTATCAGCACAGTATGTACATTCTAGTCAGGGAGGCAGGCACTTGATAAATAGGTAAATATATATTAAAATATACCTTATATGCTCTGAAGGTCATGAATAAAAAATTAAGTAAAGCTATAGATTAGTGCTATCTTGGGCTGATCAGAAAAGGCTCCTCTGAGGAGATGACAGTGAAGCAAAGGCACGAATGAAACAAATGAAGCAGGGAACCAGGGAACATCAAGAGAAAACAGTGTTCCGGGGCAGAAGCAGTGACAAAGCCCTGAGGTAAAAATATGCTTGGAGGAAACAGAGGCCACTGCTCTGACAGGAATGGAAAGGACAGAGAAGGAATAGTAAGAACTGATGTCAAATAATCAGGAGCCAGACCATGTGTGACACTGATTCTAAGAAAAGGATTTCGATTTTGTTCTGTATGGTGCGACCTTTGGAGAACAGAGAGACAGGCACTGCAAGATCTGGTGTATATTTTAAGAGGGCTGATCTGATAGCTGTGCGAGGACTAAACAGTAAATGGCCACGACTTGCACTGAAGGCACCCATTTTGTAGGATGAGGCCAGTTAAAAAATGATGTGTTAGTGTTACATCATTTGTGTATGCAGTGTGCGGCAAGACAATAAAGACTGAAGTGATGAGAAGTGGCCAGATTCAATATATTTTTGATTATCAATTCAACTGTAATTTCTGATGGATTGTATATGGGATGTGATTTCTAAAACAGGATTAAGAAAAATTCCATATTTTGACGTAAATATTTTTCTTAAAAAATCACTAGAGGAGAAGCAGATTTGGGATGAGAGATAGTGAAGCATTCAGTGCGGGCCTGTTAAATTTGAGATGCAATTAGTTTTCCTAAAGGAGATGTTGGGCAGAAAGTCAGAGAGATGACTCTGGGGTTCAGAAATAAGGCTGGAGGTTTATTTTTGGAGCATTCAATTGAATTGATGTTATTTAAGCAATGAGACTTAAAAGATTGTTCTTAAAGACTGAAATGCTCATTTAAAGATGAAGATTTGAGGTCCTGTAACACTTAGCCTGGGTGAAAGATGGAGGATTCTGTCTTGGAGAACGAGAGTGTGGTGAATGATGTGAAAGGGTAGAGTGTGATGTTCCCAACACCAAGTGAAGTGAGTGTTGTTTTGAGAAGGGAGAGATCAGCCGTGCCCAATGTTGCTGAGGGAATGAATAAAATGTGGGCTGGAGTTTGCTATTGATTTTGGTAACATGGAATAACTGGCGGCCATGGTAGGGAACAGAATTTTTAGTTGTCATTGTTCCAGCGGATACTAAAGAGTATAAGAATATGAAAAATTCTTAACCTGAATTTCTCCAGAAAAAAGGGAGTAGTTCAAAGTAGCATGCAACAGTTCAGCATCAGGGTAGTCTCCTCCCAGAACAGCAATACCCTATGTCATCTACGAGGACAGCCCCCCGACCCCGACCCTGACCCCAAGTCAGAGGACCAGAGCAAGTTATAGGTATGATGGTGGCCAAAGAAACATCACCTCGTGATGAAAAACTGGGATTCGGAATTGAAGAACTGGGTTCAGTGTTCAGTTGCTTGACTTACTAATTGTGTTCTATTATTTTGTTTGATAAGAAGAATTTAAAAAATAGTCCCCACTACATAAACTTACTCTAAGAGTTGAGTAAATAGGATTTTGCTCATTATTGTGGCAGCAGGTACAGCAGATGAGACCCACAGAAATCACCGCACACGGAGAACGCCATCCACCCATGCTCCAATCCATTTTCCCTTTGAAACTAGAGTCACTTGTCCACATTCAAATGCAATTCATTTGAAATAACTCAGTGCAGCCCTGGGCTGCAAACACAAAGACTAAAATCTCTCATACGGCCGCTCAGACCTCCTCGTTCTGGTCTCACCATGTTTCTCTCTGCTCCAGGCAGTGCCGTCTCCTTTCAGAGCCTGACCTGCGTAGGCTCCACATGTCCTTCGTGCATTCCCTTCCCTGCCCCTGACGAGCCCTTTCTTTTGTATATTTTGTCATATTCTAGCTCAAACATCACTGCCTGTGGGAGACTTTCTTAACCTGAGTATGTGGGTCAAATCCCACGGTTATAGCCCTTTGCAACTCTTATCAGAACTGTGACTGAACGTTAACTTGAGTCATTAATTTGATTTATACTTTCCTCTCCCATCAGCCTACAAATCGAAAAGGGCAGAAACTGAGTCTGTCTTGCTAACCAGTGTAATGCGGACTGTCCGTCCGAGGAGGGCTTGTGGAGCAACCAGAGAGGTGGGCAGTGCTGAGACGCTTCTGCCAGGGCACAGATGACAGACAGCTGGGTGAGACGGGGTCACATGAATAGGTGATAAAAGATTTTGTCTTTTTGTTTTTCTTTCTTTCTTTTTTTTTGTTTTGCTATTACTATAGACTAATTCATATCCTCAACATTTCTTCCCCAATTGTGGGAAATAATTTTTTAGGGTTTAATTGGTAACTACTGTATTTAGAAAGCACAATGTAAAATTTACTAAGAGAAACTGAAAGAAAGGTTATAATCAACATCAACACTTTATTACTTCACATTCCACAAGTGAATGATGGCTTCTATAGTAAGACTGACTGTAATTTACATAACCTGATCAATGAAAGGGACCTATTCCTTAAAAATTGAAAAATTAGAGTGTTGCCCAGAATTATGCAAATATATAATTGAAAAATTCAGATATGAAAATCAAAATCAAACCTTAAAACCTAAACCAACACTATCTAAATAAAGATGGAACTCATTTTAGATAAAATACATGGTTCATTGAGACTGGAATGTTTTGTTATATTGATTGAAGCTCATATGATTAACATTAAAAAATATTTGAAGCATATAATAAATAAAAACTTTGTGATAGCAGTAATTTCTGTATCTAGTTAAATATCAGGCAAACTAGAGGTCCAAAATGAATATTCTGGAAAATAAACATTGAGTATCTAAGAGGTATGGTTAGAAAAATAAGAAATATCTAGCCTATGGTGTGTTATGAAAATTAAATTTAAATATCCTGTTACATTATAAAAGTAAATTATCTAGGGGCATCTTCTGAAAAGAAACTATTAAAAGTTTTTACTTCACCACTGGGAAATAGGTCATATATTGTTGTCTCTGTCCTTTGCTAAAATATAGATGCCAGTGGATTTTTATTGAAAGATTTTTTCACTCAAGAATAAAGTCTATTCTAATACCAATCTCTGAAAACATTCATGTCTTGTATTTAAACATAAAAACTTTTGCAATGAATAAAAGAAGTTAGTTAATCATGTAGGCTTATCAAACTTATTTAAATGTTCTCTTAGTAAGACAAAAGTTTAGGAAACAAAAGTATTGGCATTGTTTCATTTGAGTCGCTGTGAACATATTCAAGATAAGGTCTGTGATTCAGGAAGAAAGTTGTTTTCTGGATCAGCTCAAGGATCTTGTGCCTTTGGAGTCATAAAAATATAATTACCTTTCTAAAGTTTAAGTAAAATAAATTTGCAATATGTTATCATTTTGAGAGGTATATGTATGCATTTGTGTGTGTGTGTGTGTGTGTGTGTGTGTATATGAGCAAACTCCTAATGAAAAAGAAATACTACTGATTCACCTGTATATTTTTTGAGGATTGGGGCCCCAGTAGTAACCTGGGTCCAGGTTATAGAGAGAGGTAGGAACATAAATTGGAAAATTGAAGTTATTTACACCTTGATTTCGACTTAGAATGGTACTATGTTCACTGACAATCCTGCAATGCAAAGAAAATTGAGAAGACAAATCACTTGTAAAAGAATGAGTCAAATTTTCTTGCCCAAGCTATCACTGGGATAGGACCTGGAAGTTACTGAATAACTTTCTGCTTAAGTTGTCCAAATATTACCTTAATGTCCTGAAACAGTTAAGTCAGCTGGCTAAACTCACTGGAAGCAGGGAGTGCTTTAAACACTGTGAAACTCTAGTATAACGTTACAGCAATCGAAAACTATGAACATAAGTGTTAATCGTCCACCTCAATGAGAAGTTTCCCAGCTCCATTTTTTGATAATAATCATTAACACCGATTGTAAGTGGTATCCCGGCAATATAAACTTTAAAAAATGTAAATTCCTTATAACAAGAACTTGGCCATTTTAAATATGCTTTTCAAATAATTGAGGCCTCTGGCCTTGCACTTCAGTAATGTCCAGATAATACCACTAATGTATTTAAATGTGTAAAAATGTATCTCACAGCTTTCTACAGACCATCTTTTTATTTCATGAATGTAAATGACCTCATTAGCCAAGACTGCCATGGGCATAAAGCATCAACCAGGCCTAAAAATGCATCTCAAATGCTTTAATAATTCTAGGCACCTTTTAAGAATTTTAATGTTTTCTTTTTACCTGCCATTCGTGAAATTAACAAAAGAAGAAAGAAAAGAAAATCACAGCAAAGAAGGAACAAGGTAAAACTCAGAACTTCACGCTGGGATGTAAACATGGGTCCACTGGCTCCTAACTAGAAATACTGTTTAAAATCATCAGAAAAGATTTTAGAGGGAATGAAGAGACTGGATTTTTTTGAAGTAACATCTCCACGGGAACTTGAATAAAAAAGAAAACTCCAAAAAGCCTAAGGGAAATAGGAAAGCTGAAATGACAGAATTTTCCTACCCACTCTCCATCTGCCATAATCTTTTGTCATAATTCGTAATAAGTAAACTCTTT
Organism: Manis pentadactyla; assembly: GCF_030020395.1. Lineage (NCBI taxonomy): Eukaryota > Metazoa > Chordata > Mammalia > Pholidota > Manidae > Manis > Manis pentadactyla. The sequence goes on along the minus strand of NC_080024.1, from coordinate 148,611,917 downwards.
CTAATTGAGATCCTAGTGAATATTAAGAGACCTTAAGTGCATGTTTGGTAATTCAAGGGAAAAAACAGAATAAATCTGAAAAATTCACAAAGTCTACCATCAGTCAGCGGTTAATTTATAAATCAAATTATTAGTCCTTCAGTTATCATGAGTTTGCTTTTAAAATGTAGTTAGTGGGATTCAAAAGCAGAGATGAGATCAGCTGTTCAATTCAGGGGGCAATGTCTTAACTGTTCTCCTTAGTTTTGAATCCATTTTAATGGATGTGGGGGCCAGGCAACTCTCACTTTTAATGAGGTAGGACCACTGGCCTGCCATTCTTCTCATCACTCAGCCCTGCCATCTTCTACCCATTGCCGATGGCTAAAATCTTATTACCAAATTAAAGGCTGAAAAGAAACGTCTGTTAATAACATAGTATATAATCCTCAGGCCAGTTCTATTCTTATATTAGTAGCAGGCCTCTCTCTAGATTGCAGGAGGTCATGACCTACCTGGGGGTCCAAGTCTTTGAAATAACTAGAAAGTTTTTTATGATAATGTTGAATCACCCTGGGCAACCTAGTGAACTCCGCTAATTAAGGAGGAAATGCTTTTCTCCAGTCTTCTCTTCAGATGCTCCGTGGTATTGAAGTCTGAATGCCTAGTATTTACTGACTCCATTAGCCAGTCAGAGAATGAGGACTGGGGACACCAAGGCAGTTTTTTTCTGAACCTGAAACCCAGACTCCCACTTTGCCAGCACAACAGAGCAAAACATGGCAGGACTTCGTCTTTGGGCCCTCATGAATGTTTTACATGCTCCGCTGAGCATTTACTTGTTTAAAACTCTTTCTTTCCCCAAACTGAAGAGGATTTATAATTTCTCTTTTTCCTTCTTTCTAAGTGGCTACACCATTCTTTCTTTATTCAATATTAATGATACATATAAGAGTTTGATGTTATAAATCAAATTAGTTCAAAGTGAAACATGTTTACTTAGGTGAATAGTAAATGCTGGTTTTGTTAAAGTCACTTGTGAGCATAAGAAAGAGACAAATTCACTGAGTGGAATAATGTGTCATTTCTCCTAAAATTGTTGCATGAGATAAGAGCAGGGTAAGTGTTCAAAGGTAGTTTTGAGGAACCCCCTTTGCCCCTCAATTTCTAACTCTGCAATCGATCCATCTCCCTAGTCCTTTCTATGAAGGTGGCTTTGTTGAGGAATTCTTTCTGCATTTTGGATGCTAATTGTTCTCCACCAGCATTGTATTTTTGGAGCTATTCATTCCCTCTCCTCAGTTCATTTAATCTGTCAGAGCAGAGTTACATAGGGTTATTAATGAAAGGGTCTGTAGACAGGTCACAGAGGGACTAGAATTCAGGTTCTAGCAATTTCTAACAAGGACAACTTGGACAAGATGATTCATCCCTGTAAGCCTCAGTTTCCTCATCTACTGAGCAGATAAATATAGAACCTACCTCATTTTGTTACTAATTATCTTATTACAGACATACACTCTACAAAATGTTATTTTGAAATTATGTGAGGTTTTGCTGTGAGTCTACTAGATAATGGGATTATAAAAGTGAAGAAAATACTGTGCCTTCCCACGAAATGTTTGCTGCTTATTTGGAGCATACGAGTCTGTTAGAATTTACCATGTGGGGAGAGTTAAATTAGATGTTACAGAAAGGCTAAGTAAAGAATCCCTTGGAAGCCTATGGGTGGGGCACACTGCCTGCTCTTCATGCTTATTGTGCATTTTGAGGGGCAGTGGTGGAGATGGAGAAGGAGAGAGGAGGAGATGGGAGAGGAGGCAAGTAGGGAAGCCTTCTGGGAGGATATGAGAAGCTGATCTTTGTTGATGAAAGTAATTATTTCCAGCCACCTTGTCTCACTTAGTGCTGCAGTATCTGTCTTAAAATAGAAGAGAATTTCCTAAAAGGGAAATAACCATGAACATTCTATCAAGCAGTGACTTAAATAGGTGGGTGAAATGTAAGTAGAAAATTAAGTTTATATTACTGTGCATTTTATATTTAGTTGAAAGGTGCCAAGTTATCTTCCTTACAAAAACAATTGTCATGAATGTAATGATTAGTTTTATCAAGATGGAACTCTAATGCAAGCTTTAAACCTTTGGGGGCTGAATTGTTTAAAGAATGTCATGTTTCAAGACTTCTTTTCCTTCTTTACCAAATTAACTCTTGCCCTTCAGGAAGAATTCACAGGTCATTTATTTTGGAAAGACTCTTCTGAACTTACGCCTCCACCCACCTCCACTCAACTGAGTGTGATTTATATGCTCAAGTACTATGACACTGTCCTACTGCTATTGGTTTAATGTTTCCTGCTCAACTTTTCTCCATTGAAGTAATATAATCTATTTTTTACATTTCCGTTTCCTACAGAACTTGACTGTAATAACTCTCAGAAGATGTTTGATGATTTAATTAGTGAAAGCATTTTGAGGTCACATGTTAATGAAACGCATGTCATAAAGATCCTGGGGATTCAAGTAATGCTCTCCTTCCCCAGAATGTTCATGCCCTAATCTTTGCACCTGTAAGTGTGTCACGTTACATGGCCAAAGGGACCTTGCAGATGGGATACCGGCAATAAAGCGTGAGGAAGGGAGATTGTCTTGGCGGACTGGGTGTGAGGAAGGGAACTTAACCATGGAATAAGGGGTCAGAAGAGGAGAGTGGGAGGGAGCTGTGGCTACGGAGGGATGATCAGAGATGGAATGCAGCTGTCTGGAGATGGAGGCAAGGCACTTCTAGAAACTGGAAGGGGCAAGTAAATAGATTCTCCCCTGAAACCTTCAGAAAGATACCCAGCCCTGCCTAAAGCTTACTTTTAGGCTCAAGAGGCCAGTGTCAGGCTTCTGACCTGCAGAAAGGTAAGAGAAAGAATTTGTGTTACTTTAAGCCACTAAGTTGGAGATGATTTGTTATGGCATTAGTAGGAAACTAATGCATTTAGCCACTGAAATTGTAGCATATGTACATTGACTTTAGTTAAACATTAGGTCTAATACTACCTTATAATCATCTATCTCCACAAAAAATTATGCATTTTTATGATCTCTAATATAACTTCTGTCTTGCTATAATTTTATGTTATTAAATATATTACATTTGTCAAATGACAGGCTATATTTTTTAAACCCCAGTTAAAAAAAATATCTCACTTGTCATTAAATAAAATTTTGACCTCCTTTTCTCAGAAAAGTGACACAAATACTAAAAAACAAAAGTCCCATATCAAATTCCATTGATAACACTCATTACAATATGAGATGGCTTGAAATATGCCCAATGTTTTTCTATAAAAATAGTATATGTTTACTATAATAGCTAGGTAATTATAATTAAGTGACTCAGATGATAAATTATTTTTATTTCAAGATCAAACGTCTAATCAATTGTGTAAAATACTGAATAACTGATATTACATGACAAATATTAAATTTAATACTATAAATCAACATGTATACACATATGTGTTTAAGTGTGTTCTCACACTTATAACTACTCTCAAAAATTGTTTATTGATTGAATTACTATTTCATAGGGATGTACACATCTATTTCCCACATATAATATGGCTTCTATAAATTATTTATAATGCATCTAATTATTACACACCATAGAAATGGGACAGTATATGGTATTTGCCCCCAAATTATCAAGTTCCAGAAAATAAATTTATATACTTGTGCCAAAATATATGTGAATTATATATGAGTTCAAAATGAATAGTTGAGATTGTTATTTCTATCTTCTGCAGTTATCTATCAAACCAAATTACTTGAACTTACATGTTACCTATGTAAAAAATAATATGCAGTTCAGATTATTTTCAATTAATAGCATTTCTTCTGAAGACCATTTCTGGCAGATTCAAAGAAAATTTGATGTGATCTGAAACTGGCTCCAAATTATTAAGGTATTTATATTTTGTCTGAATTTCAGATTAAGTTTGCTTTTTTGTCTCATTGTTACAAAACCCTTTAAGAGTATGATTCCATAAGAAGCTCTTTTTCAATTCATTTATCAGATTGATGATTTGATTGATGTCTACCTTCCACTAGACAGTAAGAAATGTGAGGACTAGTCTTCTCAACTTTGTATACCCAGCCCCTGGCATAGTAACTGACATGATGTTAATAGAAACCTGGTAAGAACTTTTTGAATAAGTAAGAAAGTGCATTAATGCATTCCAAAATAGGATATGGAGAGGTTAGTGATTTTGAGTAGGGAGAAGCAGTTCCATCAATTACTCTGAAATTCTGATCATTCACTACATGAAATTCTTGGACTTTTACCAAAGTAGCATGTTCATTATTATTGCCTTCCCAAATGTATTTTTTCTTACTTGTTGAACATAGTTTTGGATGAAGATATGATTATACTCGCTTAAAGATAAACTGTCAAATGATTCAGACAAGGAAAACCCTAGTTTTATAACTAGAACTAGCACTCAGTTTTCTGATTGTAATAAAAATATCAAATTTTGTTTGAACTAAGTGTGGTTTTCGAAAACAGCCTGACTCTGATACTGACATGGAGATTTTTTTTGTATTCTGGACTAGTATCCACTTTCTTTTATTTCTCTTTTGGAACCTAATCAAGATCCTATTGTCTTAAGATCTCAGAGATCAAGGAGCATATAAAAATTAAATAGTTTAAGGTGACATATCCCAAGGGCATTAAAAATCTCATAACTCAGAAGACATATTAATAAGCAATACAAAACCTAATATGTCAGCTCAAGGTAGAGAAACAAAGGAAATGTGATGAGTTCATCTAAATGATGCCAACATCATAAATTCAGTATGTGTATGAAAGAAAACAGTAGGTGATAGAAGATCAAAAAGAAGAAAACTTTAATAACACAACATAAAAGTTAGACTTATATTGAAATCTTTAAGATTGGCTATTTAATTAAATTTAGAAAGAAAACATTAAATTATTCATACATAACCATAAAAATATTACTTAGTTCTTTTTAAATTATATTTATTAAGGTATAATATGCATAAAATAAAATTCACAGATTTTAGGTGCACAGTTTGATTGATATGGACATATGTATGCAGTAGTATAACCACTCTAATCAAGATACGGAATCACCCAAAAAGTTTGTTTGTGCCTCTTTGTAGGTAATACCCTTCCCTGCCCAGGAAACTGTAACCAACTTTAAGTCCCTATACTTTGCCTTGTTTAGAATTTCGTATACGTAGAACTATACAGTCAGCAGACTTTTTCTGTCTGCCTTCTTTCTCTTAATGCTTTGGAGAACTATTACTTAGTTCTTTTTAAATTATATTTATTAAGGTATAATATGCATAAGGTATAACATCCAGGCCATCACATGCACCTGTGGTTGTTTTCTTTTTAGTTAGTTCTTATTTTCTACTACCAAACCCCTTGCCATATTTTAAACAAATATTTCATATAAAATGCTTTCAAATAAGTGATGTAATTTAAAATAACTTTGATTTTATTTCCAAAGGAATGACTCTTTCCTTCCCCATATCCCTCTCCCACCCACAGGGATGGCCATCAGACTCTCCTCTCACTTTAGGATTCTAGTTCTATTACAGGACCTAAAAAGGAACACTTGAGTTCACTTCCATTCTGAACCAACTGTCCTCCTAAATCTGTGTGCTCTTATTGGATTTCTTTAATCACATTATTTTATTCATTTATATACTGATGATTGACCAAACTGTATCTTCAAATCTGATGGTTCCCCTGAGCATCAGACCCTTACCTGTCCTCTTCTAGGTTGTATCCACTAGAATGGCCCACAGGTAAGTCTGTCAAGAACTGTGAAGAATCTTAAATGTTATCCTATTTGCAAACTAACAAGGGAGCCTGTCACATTTTCATGGATCCTGGTAGAAGACATGAGATACCTGGGTCAAAGACAAAGGACTTTATTATGCATGGCAGAGCAGGTGGCAGGAACTTCAGGAGTATCTGTCCTTCTCCCCATCAAGTTCTATGAGGCAATATGAAGTGACCTTGGTAAATGCTGTACACACAGTGCACTGTGTCACAGCTGAGGCACTGTGACTTAGGAAACCGCAGTTTCCTTAAAGGGACAGCAAACAAACCTTTCCAGTTCTTGCCAAGATAGAATCAGTGACTTTATTACTCCAGACAGCAAACAAAGCTGCCCTCTGCCCCTGTCCTGGGTGTGCGTATGTCTTTAAGACAACCAGGATCAAGTCCTGTGACAAGTTCAGAAACATGAGACACTTATAGAGAACTGTCTCTCAATAATGTCACATCTCAATATCCCCAAATATAACATCTTCCTTAATCTTTCAAAAATGATTTCTTCATCTCAGTTAACCTGACCTAAAAATATGAGATCATACCAGATTTTATGTTTTCAAAACTCACATGCAGTTATGGTCTCATTCCTTGAAGTTGAGCTTTGAATATCTAATTACTTATCAAAATCATCCCATCCTCTGCACCCTTACTGTGTATCTTTAATTCGAGCTTTTGTCATTGCTGTCCTGAACTGCTGGAATGATGTGGATTGGTGGTTCTCAGGGTGGTCACTAGGCCAGCAGCGTCACATCCCCAGAAAATATTTTAGAAATACAAATTCTGGGGTCCTCTCCAGACCTATACGCTCTCTAGAGATGGCTGCAGCAAAATCTCTGCTTTTGCAATCCTCCAGGCGATTCAACTATGGTAAAGTTAGGACAATAATGACACCTGCTTCGGAGTGAGCGTGACTATTCAATCCAGCAATACTTATAAGTCACTGAGAAACTCTTGTGGTTCGGGGTGTGCGCTGCCTCTCTACCCCCTCACTGTAAAACATGCTGAATGCTGTTTTCACATCTTTTGTCATTAAAGCAAAATTCTCTCAGGATTTCTTTTCAGTGAGTGAAAACAGGTACCACTGTAGGTCTTTCATAAAAGCAAAATTGCATAATACAAACTTAGGAAAAGCAGAAGATACTGTATTCCAACTCCCATCAGTTAGGAACTTGTCATGTGTGACCCTTGAGAATATAAAGATTGACAAGGCCTAATCCTTATCCTCAAGCTGCTCGAGGCGTGTGAGGGAAAAAGTACATGTAAATAGGTTAATTACAATGATATAAGGTAAGTGCTACTGAGGATGGCACCAAAAAAAATTTGAGAGGAGCCTGGGCAAGAAGGAATTGGGGAAATGTTGTATCCAGCCTCATAAATAAGGTGCACTGCATATTGAGGGTATCAAAGGCACAAACTTGGCAGCAAAATATATGATTTAGTGTCTTTAAAGCCTCTTTTTTACTGAGCAATAGAGTTGGTGACAACAGCTTCCTGTTGCATGGAGAAGAAATAACTCACTCAGGAAATATTTCTTATCCAATTGGAACTGAGGATTGATAAGATCTTGACAAATGCTGTCTTGGGACGTTTGCCAAGAGATATTTCTAACCGAACAGTCCCTTCAAGAAGTAGGACATGCGTACACGTCAAAATCAGAGCAAGAATGTTCTCTGTCCTTCCAAAAGTAGAACTCATTAACAGAGATGGTGTTTTGTTTCCCAAACTGGACCTATTTCAATGTTCCACTAATCATCCCATATGTGACTGAGGCCGTCAGGATATCATACATTAAAAATTATGACTAGGAACATTGCAAATCAAATTATCCACAAAATGAATAAAATTGACAGCCCCAATGAAGATTTTTAATTCTTATAATTTCAAAAATCCATGAAAATAGAGGGTTGTATATGCTGGAAACTTGAAATTTGACTTCATATGTCATTTTGTGTCACACACTCTTTAGAAACCGAGAATTTCACCCTGAAAATTACATGGCAGACGAGGTCATTGTAAACTACGATACAATGTTGAATCTTTTCCTAACACTTGAATTTTATAAACATTCCATTTTTCTGGTAGGCTGTTTTGCTTTGTATCAATTTCAAAGTGGAATGTTCACCACTTACTGATGAGGTTTTCAAGTGAACATATAGAAAGTGGTTTTCCAGGGCAACTAATTTTGTTTTTAAAGCTCCACTTCCTTCTAGAAAATACGGTAAGGATAAATACAGAATGCCCTTAATGTAGAGCGATGTCTTCCGTTTTATATCATCTTTAACAACCACCCATTTTCTCATAAAAACAAAGTCTGAATTGTATTTACAAAAGGTTTATAAGAATTTAGTGAAGATATTTGGACAACCAATTACATTCAGGTGTCCAGTTACATGTAGATTGAATGACAGCTGTTACCCACAAATGTCCCCGTGTGTGGATTAGGACACACGTCTGGTGAAGCCAAGTTTTCAGGTTTCCTTGGATTCTCTCATGCAACTACGTATGTTCCTGTATGACACCCCGGAATGCTTCCGGCCATATATTGTTCTGTTGCCCCCCTGTGATGATATGTTGCTATGATAAATCATCACAGGGCGCTGCTGCTCTGAGGAGCTGTTGCTCTGGCGCACCATTGAAGCTGTCACCTGCATGATATATGAGGAAAGCATACCGATGTTTTACGCAAAAGATGGTGCTGCCTGGGGGACGAAAGGTTTAGGAGAAGATTCAACATAATTACCCAATAAAAGTCAACTCTCACATGGCATGCTAGGGAATGCATTCATGGCTATGGTGCCTCCCCTTAATGTATGGTATTTCTGGTTCTGCTGTCATAAGCCTCTTTCTCTGAGCTATAGGCTGATCTCGTATAAATATTTCTTTTTAGTGGGAACAAAGCTAAAAGGGTGAAATCAGAATTTACCTAAAACTCAAATTATAGATGAGCTTTGAGAATCTGCATTATTTTCAACTTTAGGGTAGTTTGCCAAAATAGCTCATTGGTGCTGAAAGGTTTCTTGTATTATGCGAAAAGAAATTAATCCCCATTTACAATACCATGCAGGACTTTCTTAAGAAAATATCAGCGCCCTGCTAAAATCAGGGATCACGTCAGGTTTACACGAAACCCTTTACAGGTAGCTTTCAAAGGTCAGAAAAGCCACCACCTTTAATCATGACTACTGGGACAATGTACCAAATAACTCATTTATCACATAACTTCCTGATCCTAATTCATCTTGCCTTAGGAAAAAGAACATAAGAATGTAGGAAAAATACATGCTTTCTTTAGGTTTTTACAGAACTGAAGGATTGGATCTTTCTATACCTAGTAAGTCTTCCAAACACAATTCATATTTATTACGTATTTGCTGATTTGAGCTGTTCCTTTATGATCTTAGCTGTATCCCATGCTGGGAAATGTCAACAATCAAATGAATGAAATGAGCAGAGTGCTCTAGTGGAGGAAAAGAAGTTATTGTTCTCAGGTTTGGGATTTTTTTTATTCCAAGTGTAGGCCTTGTAAAGGAAGATAGGAGGAAAATGCTTTAAACCATCATGCATTTAGTTAATCCCTCTTTTGCTTATCTTTCCAATAAAATGAAGTTGACAGGAAATTTAATATTTATCTTCTGTTTCCCTTTCTATGAAAATTCATCTAGGCTGGCAGAGGTAGATTTAAACAGAATCATCAAAAAGAATGTCTTTGAAGCTTATTATCTGATAGAACTCAGAAAATGTAGGCTAGTCTCAAAAGAAACTACCACATTTGTCTTTACTTTTCTCTTTATTCTTTATTCTATCTCCTGGATGGTTCATACATTAGCTTTTGTCTGGGAAGTTGACAACTTAAAATGTCTCAGTCTTCATAGGGTTTCAGTAATCTCATAATCCTTTGTTTAACAATCTGCAGAACTTGCCTCAAACACCCTAACACGTAGTCGGAGGTACAGACAGAGAGCTGGCCGCTCGCTGGCCTCCACCTCCCACCACTCTCTCCGTTCTGGTCGAGGAAAACAAATGCTCAAAGCCAAATATTGACTCCTAGCTTGAGAACTAGGGACTTCTGGGGGTGACAGAAATAAGACACTGTATGACATTGTTCAATGTTGCCTCTGCTTGATTGCCCAATATTTTGTATCCATAATGATACTCAAAGGGCTAATTTATTTAAAAACAGCTGGAGACAAAACCAGTTCCTCATACTTTTTCTTGAGTTTGGTCTTTGTGTTTTTGATGTCTTGGTAAAAGTCCAAGAAATATAGACTCAGGAGTAAGTACAATATATCTAGGAACTGAAATCAGTTCCCTCTGACTTGTTATTCAATAGATTAGAGGGTTTCCTATGTGGCAGGTACTGAGCTACAAAAAAAAAATAACATGATTATGGGTTGGTAAAAAGAACCACTAATACATTTTTGTTTTATGTAAAAAATAAAAAAGAAGTGGAATTGTTTTCACAAAGTATCCCCTAGGTAAAAAAAATATATATATATATATATGTGTGTGTGTGTGTGTGTGTGTGTAGACACACACACACACACACACACACAAACACACTAAGAAGCATCCAAAGGGATCAGCTAACACCACAATTATTTGAGAAAAGCAATATATCAAATAATATACATGGCAATTTTTTCTGAAAGTATACAAATTTTTCCATGTTTTTAAAATATATTTGGGATGCTCAGATTGTATGAGAGAGTAGAAGACCACTTATTTCCTTAAAATTCTGTCAACTATCCCTAATTATAAGGACAATATGTTAGGAAGAAAGAAGAAAATAAATTTGAAGCATAAGAATGAAAAGAACCACTTTTTATAGTAATTATCTGTACATAAATATATTTCTCCACTAAACTATAGCTACTTAAGATCAAGCATATGCTCCTACTCTGCTTAAATCCTCTTCAAGTCAACATCAGGAATCAAGTAAGTCTTGAGTAAGGGGAGATACGCAAAGAAAATCATTAATGACCAAATTATCAACCATCAACATCCATACATGCAGTATGCACTTTTAGTGTAATATGTAGATACCTATGCATCTAGCTTTGATGAGGACATCAGGATAAAATTACCCATCACCTGTAAATAGGGGCGCAGTGAATATTATTTTTCTTTCTTGGAGAAAGCAAGAATATCTGCAGCATGTGAATTCAGTTGAGAGAACATGATGCTCTATAGACCAGAATCATCTTCATGTGGAGGAGGGGAGCACTCTATTCTAACATTGATTAGCATAATGTAATAAAAAGAGTACATGACTTGGATTCAGATAAACCAGGGTTAGTAACTGTTCCAGTCACTTTTGAAACTGTGAATTTGGAAAATTTCTTAACAGTTTTGAGTATGTCTAAATAGAAATAACACCACCAACCTGAATGGGCTTCTGCTAGTGCACTGCAAAATGATCTTAGGGAGTATAGTTTTGGTTGGAAGTTGGAATGATGGTTGGTTCCTTAACTCAGTTAAAATAGCTTTATAGATAATTAATTAGCATGCACTTAGACTGGTGATTAGGTAGTCTGTTATGAGATGTCAGATGAGGTTATCAGTATCTTTGGTACCTTGTCAAAATATAGAGCTACATCATATTTATGTAGCACAATTGCAAAATTATCTAGAAATAAGTGACAATACAGAGCACAATTCCAAATACAGGAGGAGAAAATGGTGACAATTTGAGTGTATATAAGTGGGATATGGCTAATGTGGTGATTAACACTTGGTCTGTTCCAAATTAGAGCACATACTCTTTCCATTAGACTAGGTGTATTTGTGTTTAGTTTTGCCGTGCTGTTACTTTGCAAGACTGTTTCAACCTACAGAATCTAGGTCAGAATCTAAGTGGCTAGCTTTATACATATCAATAAAATGCTCCAGATATTATCAACTTATTTATTGAGGTTTCAAATCATTACATGATTTAAGTGAAAGACTCCTGGTGAAAACTATTGGAATATATATTTTATGTAACTTTTGTGATTATTGTACATCTGAAAATCCAGTTTTCGTAATAAGAAAAATCCACGATACATCATTTGAGCACAGTATGGTGTGTTTAGGGAGATGTCATTTTGAGTATTTTTACATTTGACCTTATACATCCATGCTGCAGCAATTAAGCAAAAGTGAACATTAGCAAAAATAATTGTTAATTGCAATCAAAACAAACTGCAATGAAAAATAGGAAAAAGGTAGAATGAACATGGCTGCATGAATGGTATTTAGGTAAAGAGTAGATGATTAAAGTATTTTCAGAATTATGAGAAAAACCAAAGATGATACACAGAAAATACAGCTGTGATAATAATTCCAGCCTTTAAATTTCAGCACTCCTCTGCTTTTTATGGGGGTAATGAACACTGTTCAGTCATGTGATTTTCCCATTTGATTTTAATACCAAGGAAAGAAATGTCTTGATATTCGTGAATGTCATTAATACTGTTTCGTATAATCTCCATCTAATCTATAACCATATAGATATCCCTGAGACTTGAAAAACATTTCTCATGCTCCCCTCGTCAGTATTTCAGAAATCCTTCGCTTCACAGTAAGCAGTTGAGTGAAAAGTCGTATGGCCACAGCATTGAACACTGTTCACAATTCCCTAAAGTAACAAGTTAGTTATTTTTCAGCTTGATTTCTTTTAAGCTTGTTCTAACTTTACTTTTTAAATTTTTGTATTGAGGTACATACAATAAAATGCACAAATTTTAGTGTGCAACTGGATGAACTTTGCCCTGTGTGTGTTCTCACGTAACCTTCGCCCAGATCAGGGTATCAAGATTCTCAGGTATTCCACCCCCCCACTTCACCACATCTCCTGTCCCCTCGCCTCCCACCTTATGGTAATCAGTCTGTTCTCTGTGTTCATGAGTCCATTTCAATTTTGTTTGTTAGTTTGTTTTTTAGGTTCCATATATAAGTGAAATCATGTGTATTTTTCTCTAACTTATTTCACTGAGCATAATACCCTCTAGGTCCATCCGTGTGGTCGCAAATGGCAAGATTTCATTGATTTTTATGGCTGAGTAACATTCCGTTGTATATTTGTGCATATCTTTTTTTGTTCATTCATGTATTGATGGACATTTAGATTGCTTCTGTTGTGGGCTATTGTAAATAATGCTGTAATAAACATAGGAATGCATGTATCTTTTCAGATGAGTGGAATTGCTAGGTCATATGGTATTTCTATTCTTAGTTTTTTGAGGAACCTCCATGCTGCCTGCCACGGTGGCTGCCCCAATTGGCAATCCCACCAGCAGCGTAGGAGGGTTTCCCTTGTTTGCACATCCTCATCAATGCTTGTTATTTCTTGCATTATCGTTGGTAGCCGTCCTGACTGGTGTGAGGTGATATCTTAGTGTGGTTTTGAGTTGCATCTCCCTGATGATTAGTGACGTGGCACAACTTTTCATGTGCCTGTTGGCCATCTGTCTTCTTTGGAAAAATGTATATTCAATCCTCTGCCCATGTTTTAATTGGATTATTTGTGTTTTTGGTATTGAGCTGTATGATTTCTTTACATATTTTGGATATTAGCACCTTATCAGATATATCATTTGCAAATATCTTCTCCCACACGGTAGGTTGCCTTTTTCTTTTGTTGACAGTTTCCTTTGCTGTGCAGAAGCCTTTTAGTTTGACTTAGTCCCGCTTGTTTATTTTTTATTTTGTTTCCCTGGCCTGGGGAAGCATATCCAGAAAGGAAGTTATGAATGCTGATGTTGAAGAGTTTGCTGCCTGTGTTTTCTTCTAGAAATTTTATAGTTGCAGGTCTCATATTTCGGTCTTTAATCCATTTGGGTTTATTTTGTGTATGGTGTAAGACAGTGACCTAGTTTTATCCTTTGGTATGTAGCTGTCCAGTTTTCCCAACAAGCCCATCCTGACCTTATTCTAATAGTCTGACTGATGATTTAGACTGTATTCCTTCGTTTTCCCCAACTTCAGTTTTCTTTTTTATCAAATGAGTCTCATTATAAATACATAACAGAACGAAGTACAGCAGAAGGTGTGAAGTATCATTTATGTAAAGAGAGTACTGCATCCTGACCTATAATAGAGTTTTGCCACCTAGAGTTGGACCGACATTGTATCCGTTTGTGAGCTCACAAATGGCAAATGTAGAATTATATTACTTTGGTGGAAGTCTTGTACTCTTTTATGTTATTTTCTCATTAAACAGTGGCACCTTTCATATATTTTAGCTAATGAAATTCTCAACAATATTTTGTTATAAATGTGTATAAGCCTGTGTTTTAGAACCTGTAAAAGGAAAAAGAACTAAGGAGAAGCAATTTAAATGCCACGTACGCATTATGTGCCACTGCATCTCGGAACAGAGTTTATAAACCGGACTGTGGTGGCAATTGTGTATTTTATGTGGCATTTTTCCCTCTGCACTATACACCAGAAAGTCTGCACAAAGCTCACCAAATTTTTCTTCTTGAAATATTCTTTCATAGCATTTCCCACAATCTACTTCAACATTATGCTCTCTGCTTCCAATTGGGTACTTTTTTATAACACGATGAAAAGAAAAAAAGAGAATAACAGGAAACAACATGAGAGAGGCAGACCGAGTCCTAGTAAGTAGTCGGGGCTCGGATTTAAACCAAAGGGGAAGAATAGGTCCATATGGGACTAAAATTGGTGATGTACGTGTCCGATTACTATTTGGAGGGAATCTTTGTGGGGTAAGGCAAAGACCCTGGACCAGGAGTCAGGAAATTTGTTTGCAGCCCTGGTTCTACCACTAAATAATATATGCTATTTAGTAAATTATGTAATGTTCTTTGTCCTGAGTTTCATTATGTTCATAAAGGGGATGTAGAGTTTATGACCATTATTATCCTTTCCTGCTGTAATTTTCTACAACGTTGGTATGATTTCATAAGGAAAAATAGAGGCAACCCATTTTTGTTTCAGCACGGTTTTAGATAGAATTTTTCTGGCAATGTATAGATTAAAGGCTCAAAACAAAACTAATGAATCAGCAACAACTACCATGGGATCTGGACCACAGGATAACAACCACTCAAAAGGACTAGAAAATGCATCCATTTTACACTCTACAAGTTGTTTGCTTTGAGAGCTGGTCTTTGAGCAAAAGTGTCTAGCACTCTGACCCTTTAATGTAGTCCTAAGTCAATGTCCTCATGTGATTATTGCAGCGTGTAGCTGTAATTTTTCTTTGTGTTTCCTGAGGAGTCACATTTTACTTTATTTTTTGGCTCCAGCAGGCAAAGGTGCACTTATTTCATCTCACATAGAGTGACCCACTCTGTGCAAAACTGAGTCTGATAGAAATCACCATACTAGCATCAAGCCCAGTTTTAGCTAGCACATGTGCACACGCACACACATGCATACAAACCGATCAACATTAGGCCAGGCAGGACTCCTGACTTCAGCTACAAAGAAGCAGACACTGGCAGACCAACAGTCTCACTAAGAACAATAAGAAAAACTAAGAAGGGTACAGAAATAAGCTATTTAAATTGGGGCTACTGGAACAAAGGAGACTTTCCGGTGTTGAGATTCTGAAGAGGAAGTGGCGTCAGAGAGGTGAGCTGACTTTCCTGGGGCAAAAGGTGAATCATGGCACAAGTCAGGACACAACTGACGGCTGTGACTGAGGACAGGGACCAGAAAAGCTCTTTGTGATAATTTAAAGTTTGGAGACAAAATGTTGGAATTTGGGATCTCTCAAAGATAGAATCAGTGTTCTTCACAAGATATTTACTGAATTCTGGAACATGGCAGGGAAGAAAACGAAAACACTAAGTAAAAAGTGTATGAAAAGCAGGATCTAAAGCAGCTCCCCATGTTGATGAGACAATGATTAGAGCAAAGGTATCTTGAAGAGAAGGGTTCTGATCAACATGCAGGTTCTGAGGTGAATGAGTGCCCCGTGGGGACGTTTGTAGCAGCTGGAGAAATCAGAGGGAGCTTTACCAAAATTTACATCACCTGTGGATTTTTAAACACTTCATCACAGCAGTGATTTCCTTTTCTCCTGGAATGCTCTGTGGCTGTTTTTGGACCACCCCTGAGGGGACAGGAAGACAGGTTGAGGAATAATTCCTGTATCTGACCATTTTTCTACTAATGTCTCTTTCTGTTCAGAATTCACTCTGAACTTGATGAACATCCACAATATGAGCATGTATAACACCATTACCATAGATACATTCGGCAGTGGAACAACACAATACATTGTTTTGGCCTGAAGAATCCCACCCACGAAGATGAGAGAGAGTAGAAAGCAATACAGTCATAGATGAAAAACAGTAGGTGGTACATTTTTTAAATGTCTTCAGGAGAAACCTTAGCATTAGTAAGTGAACCTCAAAAGGAATTGGATACAAAGTCAATAGGAAAAAAAAAAATCTTACCAGAAACAAAGAAACAGGAAAATCAATTTTTAAAAGCATTGTTATTTGGAATAACATCAAAAAAACATATAGCAAACACCAAAGCAAGAGAATCCTGAAGAACAAAAGCGGAGGAACACTTACATTAAGATACGTCAGGGCTGATTATAAGGCTATGGATGTTAAGACGGTGTGAGGGGGTTCACGGGTAGACAGATACACTAATGAGGTAAAATAGAGTCCAGAAACAGACCCACTCTTACACAGTGATCTACTTTATGACTTCCTGAAAAATGAACATTGACCTGACTTGGTATCACAAAGAAAAAGGAAATAAATCTACACTGAGAGTTGATTTACATGTGAAAGGTAGATGATGATGATGATGAAAAGAAAAATTTTAGAAGCAAACAAATGCTTCATGTCCTTCAGAGAGCAAAACCTTCTGTAGAACACAGAGTACAACTATAATGGGAAAAATAAAACTTGGATTGCACTAAAGTCAAGAACTCTGTTCATTAAAAGTCACCACAAAGTGAATAAAAATGTAAACGCAGAGTGGAAGGAAATATTTGAGAAGCACATAGTCAACAATGACTTACGTGAAGAACATACAGTAACTCCTAAAAAATCACACAGAAAAAGGCAAAATAGTTTAAAAATAAAAATATAAAAAATAAAATATGCATTTCTCAGAAGAAAACACCTAAAAGCCAATTCATGTACTGAAAGGTGCTCCATGTCAGGGCTGTCAGTGAGAAGCACATTAAACTCATAAGGCACCTACCTTACATCCATCTGAAGGGTTAAAAGGAAGGGAGCAGAATATACCAATTGTCAGCAAGCATGGGGAAGCAACCAGGCCTCTCATATGTACTGGTGGGAATGCAAATTGTCCTGATCACTTTGGAGAACTGGCATCATCCATCAACCTGAAAATATATGTGCCTTATGAACTAGCATTTCTCTTAAGATATAAGGATATTCAAAAGAAATGCATACATATGTTCATCCAAATATATTCACACTTATATTGGTAGTAGCAAGATTCATAGCCAGCAAATTGGGAAAAAGAAAACAAAAAACAATGTCCATAAATGAATGAATAATATGCCATAATCACACAAAGCTGCATCACAATGATTGGATTGGATGGATCTCACAAACCTAATGTGGAGTGAAGGAAGCCAGAACAGAAATAGTATACAAATTGCATGTTTCTCTTTATACCAAGTCCAAAAATGGACAAAATCATCTATTGTGTTAGACCCGAGAATAGCCACTGCCCTGACAGGAGGGTGCCTGGACCCGGGTAACGGTTTCTCGTCAGGGACTGGTTGTAGTGGAGCGTGAGCTGGGTGAAAAGTCACCGAGCTCTACTGTTACCAGTTGTTCTCTTTTCTCCATATATTTCTTCAAAAAGTTGTTTACTTTAAAAAATAAAAAGCAAATAGCTCTAGAGGGGAATGTGTGAGGTAGTGCATGACCTGAGTGCAGGGGGCTGGGTTTCCCCGGAAGTTGAGCTCTGGGTGGAGATGGAGATGAGTATTCCAGGTGCACGTGAGGCTGCCTTTTGGGGTCAGTCCCCCCACGTAGGCAGGGAGAAGACGGAAGCAGGTTAGGCTGGAGGGAGTGAGCTGCGATGCCTCAGGGTGAGGGGCTCCGGTGCCTGTGTGGGGCCCTGCGGCAGGGCAGCTGTGGAGACCCCTCCCAGTGGTGCTGGGGGCTCCTGCATCTGTGGTCACCGGGCAGTGCATGCAGGCTGCCCTGGAAGATGTGGTCTGAGTGAGGCGGTGTTATTCAGCTGAGGCGACTCAGAGCAGGTGATGGCAGCAGTCATCTTCCAGCAGCACTCTCAGAAGGTGGGGGAATGAGTTCCCTCCTGAAGGGGGACCTGGGGGTGGGGGGAGCAAGGCACAGTGTCCACCATGCAGGGGACCCTGTCTGAGGGCTTGGGGGAAATGCGGTGCTGCCACAAAGGGAAACGGAGCATCCAACAGTGCTAAATAAGAAGGCTCATTCCCATGTCACCATCCTGAATTCCCAGGGAAGTTCTTCTCTATAATTAATCCTAATCTCTCATGGGGCAGTTTAGAATTTGCTTAAATATAGTATCAAAAAGTTGAATAGCAGCTGCACAGAAGAAAACTTTATTTGTCCCCTTTCAAAACTAGCACTGTAATCTACAGCCCAACACAAAAGATGTTAAACTGCTGAGTGAAACATTTCAATTCACAAAGCCTTTTGAATTCTCTTGTAAAAACCTTTGAAAGAATTCTGTGGAATAGACAACGTTCTTTAGTCTGTCATATTTATCATAATAAGAAATGAGACAGATTAGAAAATAGAAAAATCACACTCATAAACAGTTTAGCAACATTTAGATTTAATTTTTTTCCCAAACTCTACAGTGAATGCTTGGATTTTTTTTAATGCAATGTATCACTCAGTAATAATCAGAGTCATGAATGAGGCTAATTAAACGACTATTATGGTCTGTTTCCTTAAGTTGATTGAGATACTAAGAATGCTTCAAATATTTACTTTATTCTATGTATGCATATTAATTACTCTGCCTGTTATCATCATAAATCATTCTTTCCACTAATGACTTATGCTTTACACTAATAAGTGAAAATTACAGGAACAAACAAACTACTCTATAGCAGAAAGGCACTTGATGATTTAGTACATTAGATGAAGCCGAGCCCTATACATCTTCCTAATAATTGTCCGGGTTATTTGTTCCCTGCTCCTGTGCTGCAAATGCCACCTACCCCTTAGACCACAGGGACATTCTCTTCATCTTAGTTCCCTTTAAGATAACACAAGAAAGTAGGAGATATGCTCTCACTTGTAAAAGGCCAAGCTATGCTGTCAGCAAGTTAACCAAACCTGAGTAAGACAGAACCTCAGGGAACTAATACACTCCTACCTCCCTAAAACTTGATACAGCAAAAGTCGTACCAGGTGATACATTCCCTTCCTCTGAATTGACCCATATTCCTAGAAGGCAGAATGCTTTCCACATTTATGAATCCTCCCCATGGTATGACTGTTACCGCCATTAACTGAAAGCTTGCACTTTGCCAGACACCATTCTAAGTTTTCACATTCCATCAACCATTGAAACCCCTAAAACCTCTGTGAGATAGGTTTCTATTTTATCTCTGTTTGAATGATGAATCAATTTACTGAATGGTACTCACTTCAGAGTACCAAGCCCGTGGTGTTGGGATTGAAACCCAGCCATCCATCTAGGCATCGGGGACTCTGCACTTAGCCCTGGTAGTGTAGTTTGAAAGTAGTCTTCAAATAATTATATTCTTGATCAGTTAAAGTTTTCCTCTGTATTAGTTCTGCACAGTAATGAATGGGCTTTCTGCTAAGAATGGTAGTAGAGGAGGCACGCTCTGCTGTCAGTAGAATTCCGCTCTGGGGAGCCCGTGGAGGACCACCCAGAGCCTGGGGACGTGTTGCTCAGGCTTTACCTGTGTTTGGAACCAAGGCTTTATGTGCTTCCTGGCCTCACTGTCACGATCATCCCCAAAGAGCCTTCTGTTCTCCCTTTTCAAGAACGCATGATCTCTGGGTGGATGAAGACATGATGGCATTTAACCGCCTGGTTGATTAAATGCTCCCAGGCCTCCGGAACGGCTGCAAGTGATTGTACAGTTTCTACTTTTTACGTAGCAACTGCCACCTGCTCTTCCCCGGGGAAGGAAGGGGAGGACCCTAGAGGAGCTGGGACTGCAGTGCTAGCTTTCAAATGAGAAATTCAGAGCCTTAGTTGTTTGTTACCCCCAATGCACTCTCTGCAGCATCGTCCACAATATCCTAGAAACCTCAGTTTTAAAGAAGACACCTGAGAGAATTTTACTCCAAATCAAGACATACTAATATTATGATTTGGCGGGTGGGGGGGATTAAAACATAAATTACACTCTTTATTTACTGTTTTGTCTCTGCTTCGTCATCAGTACTTTTCCTGGGTAAGGCACGTATAATGAAGAATTAATAAGGTCACTCAAAAAATAGATGTGGAGTTCCCACACAAGTACGTGGAGTAAATTAACTAGGTCTAGATTAGGTGGACACTAAGCCTTTGTACAGGGCTGAGTTTTCATATTTAGGGAAATAATGAGAAACAAAAAGCCCATGTCATCTTTTACAAATTTAATATGCAAGGAATAATATTCCTAATATCAATCATCATGCTTTCCTAACTGCCTAGAATACAAAGAAATTCAGGGTCAAGTTGAACACTCAGTCTGAAAACAAATATTTTTAGGTAGCTTATTTGCATTCTCTGTGCTTTTCTTTGTCCCGATGTTTTTAAACTTTCTGTTAAAAGTGGGTTCAAATATGTTTTAGAAAGAGGTGAGAAATACATAAGTTTAATTAAAATATTTTAATTTAAAGTCAATAGGCAGAGAAAAGAAATAACAAAATACATTTTGGATTTGAAAGCTGTACTTTGATGGTCTACATGGTTACATGATGTGTATATGCATATTCTGCAAAGAAAACTTGTGCTACTTTAGTTGTAGATGCAGATATAAATATAAATATGGAAACCATGCAACACCAATTATGTCCATTATCCTTCCCCTTACTCTTCTGTGTTAGCTGCATACGCCAATTTTTTTTCTGAAAATACAGCCCTTGTAGCTGTAACATACATTTCACTAGATGAAGGTCGTTGATGAAAACAAATATGTCCTTTTGATATTCAGTTCACCCTGACTCTAATAAATCAAACAAAAACTAATTCTTGCTATGCTTCAGAAAGGTAGTGAGTACTGTTAGTAGTAAAAAGGACTCCAAATGTCGTAAGGCTGAGAAACAGAAAGCAATGGGATGGGTGGTGGAGCAGAGCTACGTCATAGTCCTGCGTTGGGGCTTCAGAGCCAGCAGGGGTTCCTGTGAGCCCGGGTGTCCTAGATTTGGGGGAGAAGATGAGATTGAGTTTTAGAAAATAACCTAAATTAAGCAGATAAGACTCAGTTTTATGTCAGTACATCTTAGTATTCTGCCAGAGTGGCAAAAGTTGTAATGTTCAAAGCTTGAGCAGTTTCCCATGACAGCACATGAGGAAATAGGTTAAAACCGTGTCTCAAAGAAATGACAACTACATAAACGAAAATAAAAACTTCCCCTCGATTCTTACCCACCCTGGACCCAATTTCTCCTCCATTCTGTTTCCAGAGAAAGAGCCTGTTCTAATCTCAGAGACTAATTTTTCCTCTGTGCTCTCTGCCTGTGGACAGGTGACCTGTGGACAGGTGATAAACTTTCGGGCCTCATTTTCTCCAGACAGAAAACAGGAATAGCAGAATCTGACTCAGGGCTGTGGTGAGATCTAGATGTGTGGCTGCACAGAAGAACCCTGCACACAATGTCCGGCATAGAGGAAGGCCTCCGTAAGCAACAGCTGCTATCATTATGTCAACACTGAATAAAACTCTCCTTGAGCTTGTATGTCCTCGTAACTACAATAACAGCTCTCTTTCCTCAGCAAAGTCCATTGATACCTCTTGCTATCCAAACGTTCTGTTAAACTTCGCCTTGCTCAGGACATCTTGTTCTTAGTGCCTGCCAGTGTTTGTTGATTCCCTGGCATCGGCTGCAGTTGCCCCGGTACAGCTTCCCATACTCTGCATGGGGCCAAACCCAGTTATCATTCTGGTACCTGCATCCACTTGGCCTCTCAGCTCGGTAGGACCCAGCTGTCCCTCACTTCTTAGCGTCCAGTTGGTCTCTCAGCTCAGTAGGACCCAGCTGTCCCTCACTTCTTAGCGTCCAGTTGGTCTCTCAGCTCAGTAGGACACAGCTGTCCCTCACTTTTTAGCATCCACTTGGCCTCTCAGCTCAGTAGGACACAGCTGTCCCTCACTTCGTAGCTTCTATAAAAGGACATGCTCCTTGTCTTCTTCCTAAGAGTTTACTTTTCAAGGACTGTCTTTCCTACCTGATCTTGAAATTTTGAGCATTGCGAGCATCTCGCCCATTTCATACATGAAGGTGACTCAACTGTTATTCTCAACTGCAAAGTTGCCCTATATTCTGCCCTGTGAAATAGGACTGGAACTACAAGCTACAGTTCTCAGACTCCTTGGGCACATGTGTCACTGGTGCTCTGCGGGTCTCCAGAGAGAAAAGGCTGTAAGATGAGATGAGGGGGTTTTGCTGGTATGGCCTCACCCCTTAGCAGTTCAATATGCCCGAGCCCTCAGAATCTACCTCATTGTACCCCCGCATGTACCCCCAGGAGGGAACCATGTCTCCATGCTCTTCTGTCACCTTTGTAACATATTCTTTCCCCCTGTTGAATTTCCAGATGGTTTTCCATTACTGACTGATCCTCACTGGTGGGCAGTAATTACACGCTTAACACTCCCATTTAGATATCCAGTCTCCAGCTCATATAATTAACTTCTTCTCACAGCTTGTCTGTGGTATAATTTATATGCCAGGAAATTCACTTGATGTAAATGTACAAATCAATGAATGTTAGTAAATTTATAGTTATGAAACCACCACAATCTAATACTAGAACTTTTCTACCATCAGCCTTCTTCCCTCCCCCCAAAATCCCTATGTCCATTTGTTTTCACTCTTCATTTACACATTTAGCGCTAGGCAACAACTAATTTATTTTGGTTTTCTTTAGATTTGTTTTTTGTGAAACATTTCATATAAACAGAATCAGGCAATGAATAATCTTTTGTAACCCAATTCTTTCATTTAGCATAATAGTTTTTGAAGTTCATCCACATTGTAACATGTGTCAGTACTTCATTCATTTTATTGTCAAATAATATTCTACATGAATATAACATATTTTACTTTATCCATTCACCAGTTGATAAAATTTCTTCTTTCCTCACTTTTTGGCTACTAAGAATAATACCACAGTGCATATTCACAAACAAGTCTTTGTGTTGACATATGTTTTCGTTTCTCTTGGGTATATACTTAGTGGAAATGCTAGATCACAAGTTAACTCTATGTTTAACATTTTAAGAAACTTTCAAACTGTTTTCCAAAGTGATTCCACCATTTCATAATCCCACCAACAATGCTTCAGTTTCTCCACATTCTTGCCAAAACATGTTACTTGATTTTAGCCATTCTTTCAGGTATGAAGTGGTTTTAATTTACATTACCCTAACAACTCATGATTTTGAGGTTCTTTATATGTGCTTACTGGCCATTTGTTTGACTTCTTTAGTAAAATTTGATTCAAATATTTTGCCCAATTTAAAAAGGTTAAGTGTCTTATTATTGAGCTGTAAGGGTTGTTTATCCTCCATCAGATACATGATTTGAAAATATTTTCTCCCTGTCTGTGACCTCACTTTCTTAATAGTATCTTTGAAATATAAGTGTTTTTAAGTTTGTCAAAGTCTTACTTACCATTTTTTTCCCCTTTCCACTTAAGATTTTGAGATTGTATCTGAGCAATTTATGCCTTACCAAAGGGAACAAAGATTTCTCATTTGTGGGGTCTTTTTGAAATATTTTATAGTCTTGGTTCTTGCATTTAGGCTGTTACAAACTAATAAGGTATTTCCTACTTTTGTGATTAACTTCAACTTGATATCTTCACCCGGGTGACTAACAGGATCTCAGACTTACCATTTCAAAGCAAAGGTGCCCCTGAGATTTTTCACAAATCTTGGAATTTTCTCTCTGCAGATTTCCCTTTCCAAGAAAGTGGTATGATCATCCATTTATGACTAAGTGACAGACCTTGAATCATCTTGCGTCCTGTCTTTATCTCACTTCTCCCCACCCATTTTTAATCTAGCCTTTCAGCATCTCCATTCTGTCCAGGGTCCCTGCATTTTTCCCGTCATCACCCTTACTCAGATCCCTAGTACTTTCTGAATGACCTTACCACTCCCCCCTTTATAGCTCTAAGCCATACTCCACATAGAAACAAAACTGTTTATAAAACTTCAAATCTGATCAGGTCACTCCTTTGCTTAAAAACACTGAACCCAAAGATTCTTTGTAAGTTTTGAGTTTTTGTTGTGTTTGGTGCTGGAGGCACCCTTGGCAACCTGGGCAAAACTGTGGTCCCTGCCTAGAAAAATGGTTCTAAGTGCATAAAATAAAATACACAGTATTATAAAGCAACCACTGGAAGATAGGTATCAAACCATCATTTTAAATTTGTGAGACAGAAGGTCCTCCTTTTTAAAATAGTAAATAATAAAATTGAGTCCCTATCATACATTGTAGTGATGAGCACAATTATTGGGACATTTGCAACAATAGGTGCTGTAAAAAATATGATTTTTGTTCTTCAAATACTACTGCATTTGTCATACTTTGAGGTTAATGGAAATAAAGGTGTGATGTTTATTCATTCAAGTTAAGGACCCCTTAAATTTTATTACACACTGTAAGTAAGAATTCCTTAATTAGAATAAATAGTTTCTAATTGCATTTAGAGCAAACCTTGCCCATGGCTAAAGACTGATGTGAGTTGGCAGCCGCCTGCTTCCCACCCTTCGATCTCACAGACTCAGTTCTGGCCTGACTCCGCCTTGCTCTGTCGGTTCCAGAATACACTACGCCTGTTGGCCCAGGGTCTCTACTTGCTGCTTCATCTGACCGGGTAGCTACTCCTTCTCCTCCTTTTGAGAGCAATTTTAAGTGTCTCCTCCTCAGAGACCCCCTTCTTGACCAATCCTGGAAAATAGTGTTGCTCTATTAATTGTTATCAATGCAATCCATTGTTTGCCTTAGTAAAATTAAGAATGACAACTCTTTATTACTGTATGCATTTGTTTGATTCACTTAGTATTTCCCATACACAAAAATATGTAAGCCTGTGAGTTAAAGAACATTTCTGTGATGTCCTTCATTCTATCCCAACTCCTGGCACCATGGAGATGCACAGTTATAAGTGAGCCTTAGAGGTTAGTGCTAAATAAAGACATGATCACACGACCTGCTACAGGCTGTCCCCCCAGATGTCAGCATTTCCCCAGGCC
This sequence comes from Manis pentadactyla, assembly GCF_030020395.1. Classification (NCBI taxonomy): domain Eukaryota; kingdom Metazoa; phylum Chordata; class Mammalia; order Pholidota; family Manidae; genus Manis; species Manis pentadactyla. The sequence continues at coordinate 148,586,683 of NC_080024.1, read as the reverse complement.
TATCACAGTAACAGCAGTCCTTGCTCCTTCTTACCTGTCTTCGAATGAAACAACCAGCCTGGTCTTTATGAAATGCATGGCCCTCCATTTTACGCCCTGCTGAGCATCACTCAGTGGCTTACTTGGACAAATCCACAGCCCCTACTTTGCCTGTAAGGACAGGCCTGACCTCAGTGCTGCTTTGCCTCCTCATTTTCCCTCATCGCTTAAGTCCCTCTAAGTTACCAGCTCATCCCTGCTTTGTGCCTTTTGCTCATGTTACTTCTTGTGGGATTAAGTTTCCCCTTTCTTTTCCATTCATCCTTCCCTTCCTTCCTTCCTTCCCTTCCTTTCTTCCTTCCTCCCAACCTAAATGTCACCTCTCCAGAGAACATCCCTGAATGCATGAATCCAGCAGGCTCTCCCCTGGCTGCCATGATTTTCAGACGTGCTGGTTCCTAAGCTCTGCAATGGGCTGTGGTAGCACAGATGTGAATTTAGAGGATCTCGAGGTTACACTTGAGGGCCCCTCATCTGCATGAACCCTACCCAGGACTCTTGGAAAAATGGTAAATATGTTCACAGAATGGTATGTCTTTGCAAAAATATAATTGCAAGTGATTCAGACAACTCTTATTTTACATTCTTATTTATTCTTGCTCAGACAGTCATTAACACTTTCAGCTCTGCCATTATAAGGGTCATGAACATTTGTATACTTTTGTTTTCTGAAAGAGACCCATAAAACTTAGGCTTATTATGGATAAGCAAAAACTGTCAAGGTCCATGCTTTAAAACATATAGCAGTATAGTGAGAAGGAGAAATTAAGCACAGAATAACAGATCATAGTGAAAAAATTACTGGGCTGGAGAAGCACATGGTATCATGAAGGCATAAAATAGAAATTAACATAATCACTTAAATCTGTCAAGTAAACATAAGAAATATCACCTCTTTTAAAGATAATGAATTGTAGATTGAAAGCATATGGTTTTACTAGAAATCAAAGCAATCCAGATTAAAATAATGAAGTACTCTTCATCCATCAAATTGGCAGCATTGAAGGACAATATTAAATGATAAAGAGGTAACTACGTTACATCTAAAGTTGGGAAGCAATTGGCCATATGTATCATGAACTCACAAAGGTTTTAGAAGCTTCTAGCAGTCTGAAGGGTAGAAGAAAAATTTGTGTGCAAAAATCATTTATTTCAAGGTTATTATTTATAATAGCACAACTTTGATAACTGAATTGAGTAATAGAGGGGTGAATAAATAAATTGTGCCACCTCCATATGACAGTCAATTAACATTTCAATTTGTAAAGACTAATGAAAAGAAAATATGAGTTATGTTTGACAAAAGAAAAGATTAAAAATCTGTATACCTACTATGATCTTACTTATGTATAATTACTGGAGACAAATATGCCAAAATAGTGGTGGTGGTTATCTCTAGGCAAAGAGATAATGCACTGTTTTTATTTTCCTTTTTTAATTTTCTATATTTCAAATTTCTATAAATGTATTATTTATCGACTCTGACACAACCATTACTTCATGTAAGTACCTTAAGTTCTATTAGTAGAGAAAATATGCTCAGGGTACAGGTTTTGTTGGGTATCAGACTGCCTCCATTCAGGAAACCCTGTTGAGAGGAAGCAGATTCATCCGGATGGATAAACCTCGCCTCTCTCACAGGTTCACGTCTTTGAGAAGTGGGTGGTGTTAGCATGATGCTTAAAGATGCTGGCAAGAGATGTTTGAAACAAAGTTTTTGAATTACTAACGAGACTACAAGGGCAGAATCAAGTGATGCAGTGGAACTCGTGATCTTGGAAAAGACCAAGAACGAATACTAAATTTTAATGAAGTCCACAGTAACACTGAAATGCATCATTTCATTTGCCATTAACCTTTCTGATATGCTACTCCGAGGTCTTTAAATCCTAGGACATGGTGCTATTTAGCGACAAGGACAGGTGACTGTTTCATTTAAATGAGCCCAGTAACTGAAACATGGCAGGGGAAGAGAATCGGGGGGGATCTATGTGACGAGAGATGGACAATTCAGAGGAAAGGATTAGAAGTAAAAAAACAAGCCAAGGACTGTCCTTCACAGAATTTAGCAAACTTGTTACACTCCTGTACATATTTCAGATATAACACACCTTTTTTTGCAGTGTCGCCAGTGAACAAGTCCCTTACAGATATCTGACAAGAAACATTGTAATCAAATTGAACAAAAATTTCCTCAAGTATTTATTCAAAGAAAACAAAATTATTTAAAATCTCAAGAGGAGTCCCACAAAGGGAGCAGTTCAAAAATGATACCTGAGTTGGAAGGCAGTGTCAGAAACTGGTGAAAATTAAACAGAAATTATTTTGAAACATCTCCTCTAACACATTTCATGGCTGCAGAATATTGTGAATATGAAAGTTACACTTCACAGCCCGGGTTCAGGATGAGCCAGGGAGCACAGCACGGCGTGTCAGATGCATCAGAAACACAAGCACTGTTCCACACTGAACTGAAAGTTTTGTCTTGATTTTACTTTTAGCTTTGTAGTTATTGTAATGTCACTAGGAATGCAGAGGCAGTGCTTCCAGTTGAGAGGAAAATAAGTTCACTAATGATCCTCTTCCCTCCTCTCCCTGCAAGTTCCCAGCCATTCCCTGGGTCGGGGCCTCTGATCCACACCACGGGCCAGGCGCTCTACTGAGTCCTGGTGACTCCATGCAATGCCTGCTTGCTCCCTGAAGCGAGGTTGTTTTGTTTTTACTGCTGAAACAACTTCCTGCAATTTTAGGGGATTAGAACAACACAAATGCATTACCTCCCAGCTTTTGGAGACCAAAGGTGAGCTTGAGAGGGCCCCCTGCTGACGGGCTCACAGCCTGGGATCGAGGTCTGGGTGGGACCGAGATCCTCACCGGAGTCTTTGGGGAAGAACCTTCTTCCCAGCTCACTGAGGCTGTAAGTGGGTTCAGCTGTGGTGGTAGAACTGCGGTCCATGATCTTTGTGAACTGCCGGCCAGGGCTGGTCTCTCCTAGAAACCGTCCCTACTGCCTTTCAGGCTTCCCGCTGGGCTCCCGTCAGGAGTGGGTGGCGAGACGCCCTACTGCGTCCAATCTCTCTGATTTCTCTTTTTGTCACATCTCTCTCATTCCAGCCAGATAAAAGTTTCTTTTTTTAGGGCCCTTTGTGGAGACCCAGATAATCCAGGACAATCCCACCATTTACAATCAGTAGCCTTAATTACCACTGCTAAATTGCTGGTGTCATAAAGATGGTACAGTTAGAGGTTCCAGCCATTAGGACACAGACATCTTTAGGGGACCATTGCTCACTGCACAGACACTGAGTGGATGTCAGATAACTAATTAGTCCCTTTCCTTTGTGTGTACCTGTGTGTGCACTGAATTTACAAATAATTAGAATGAGTGATGAAATTCAGCCCATCTTAATAATGTTTCGAATCTTTTCAGAATAGCTTTAATTGCTTGGTCATTTAGGATTTATCACATCTTTAAATTATAAATGTATCAAATGTGTCAGAGCCACAGGATTTCAGAGACCACTTATGGCCTTTGCTCTATTTCATTTATCAGTATTTTGACTAAACCAACAAGCGAATCAGCTGACCAGAATTATTCAGTCCTTAGTAACTGCTTTTCTATCAATAAATTCAACAAATCAAGCACATATTGATAACCAATATTTTATTAATTTCTCTCTATTACAAAACACAAAAATGTTTCCAAATTACTTTAATTACATTAGAAGAGGGCTAGCATATATCCGGTTTTTAAAGATTAGTCTACTTTTGAGCAGAGAGGCCATTTCTGGAATGCCAGCCCACACGCCCCGAGCCCTTACATGACGCCTACTGGACCACGCCTGTGGGCTGCTGGAAGGTCTCCTGCTCCCTCTGGAACTGGCCGCCACTCAGGGGGAACCGGAGTGCTTTGTGCCAGTGTCTTAGCACAGCTTCCTCCTGGCTCACCTTCCAGCCTCTGTTTTAATAGTAATTGAGTCCCCGCTTGTTTTCTTTTTCAAGAAGCTACGCCTTCAAATCAAGTCACAAAATGACTAGGATTTCGGAATGGTTCCTCCCGCTAGCACCCTGCCCTTACCAGTTTCCTATTGTGGCTGCAGCAAGCGGCCGCAAGTACAGTACCTTGGAGCAGGCCTAAATGATTATCTTGGAGTTCTGGAGGGTAGCAGTTCAAGATGGGTTCCACTGGGAGAAAATCAAACTGTGAGCAGAGCTGCTGTGCTCCTTTGTGTAGGGGCTCTGGAGGAAAATCCATTTCCTTGCCTTTTTTCTGGGCTCGAGAGGGCACCCAGATCCCTTTGCTTAAAGCCCCTGGACTCCATCTTCAAAGCAGAAAAAAATCAAGATACGTGAATCTTCCTCACAGCAAATTGCTCTCCCCCTGACTCTCTGCCTCCCTCATCCACATTCAAGGGCCCTGGTGGTTATGTTGGACCCACCAGTAAACTCTGGAATGATCTTCGTATGTTCAGGTCAGCAAGTGGGCCAGTTTAATTCCATCTGTGACTTTACTTCTCCCGTCATATAACCTTACATACTCACAGGTCCTGGGCTTTGGATGTGGGCATCTTTGGGAGACCATGATTCAGGCTGCTGGCTGTGCTAGAGTATACTTCATGATATTAATTTATCCTAAAATATCATCATAAATAATGTAATCCCCCATAACAAAAACAATGGACTCAAAGGAAAGAAACGTAAAAGAAATACCAAAAATCTACCACAATTTAGTAATTTATCCATAGTCATCACTGAACAATATTTTACCTCACTTGGTTTCCCTTTGCAGGTTAGACTAGCGTTCTCTTTCTACCTATAAATTATGTAGCTCAGCTTCCTCTCACACGTTTGAAGGAACAGACATTATGTACTCATGAACTTTGTAAATATGCTATTTTTTTGTAAAAAAAAAAAAATCAAAACACGGTTTTTTTTTTCACAGTACTTAGAATGAGTCAAATTGAGCAATTCTCTTGGGATTTTCTTTATCCTCCCAGTGCCAGATGTATTTCTTTTTCTGTCATTATCTTTAAACACTGAGCCATCAGATGTTAATAATGATTCTCTATCACAGATGCTGAAGCTATTTTACTTCTCGGAAAGACCTTTCAGAACGCAGACTGCTATCACAGTCTAGTAGAGTAAGAAATCAGTGATAATTATGTTTTTGCACAGTGTGTCTGGGACAGGATGATCCAGCTTACAGGGACCTTAGAAATACAAATATAAAAGACTCATTTTTTAACTGCAGTTAACATATGCATTAAAATCTAAAAATTATTAAAGCATAGCCCCAGAGCACAGCTGATGCCAATGGGAGTTATTGCACTGTGCATAATCAACAAAGGACCATACAAAACTGAAGTCTTAATAAGTACATTTAGCCAATGGCAATTTACCATTTCAAAATAAAAAATGGAAACATTGTAATGAACACCTCAAGATTACAGTTGAAGTGTACTGAAAAAAGGCCTGAAACCATCTGGAACCCTTCCTATCTGTCCATCCATCCATCCATCCACCCAGCTATCAGCAGTAAAAATAAAGTCATGAACTAATTAACAGTTATATGGCAACTAGCATTCATAGGATGCTGACTTTAGAATCCTCAGAGAACTTACCTTTAAAGACTTTAAAAGAAGAATACCAGATTTAAGTATCCTTTCTAATTTGTTTCAAGTTTAGTAAAGAACCAGTAGTTGAAGGTAAAAAGGAAATTTTTGTAGAATATTCAAAATTAGAAAAAGAAAAATATGTTTTTGGCCATTTAATGGCCTAGTAACAGGGTATTCATCACCAGTGGTATGCAGGTAAACTGGCTCCCTGAAATAGCAAAGCTCTGATTTGCAATATTTACCTATTCCCATGATAAAATACTCTCACCAAGGCTGATTTCCTGCTATGCACATAACATCACTAAACTGGAAGACATGCACACAATCAGTTCTCAAGAGCAGGTTGGAGACAGCCTGTAGCCAGGTATGATACTTTGAGAAACACTGTTCTGTGTTTAGCATGTATCTATCACTATCAAATTCCAGTGTCAGACCAACTTGGTTCAATAGTCCAATTCTCTCCTATAATATCAAAAAATTTTAACACCCTCTAAATCAATTAACTCCCCTATTAAGTGAGGACAAGAATGGTACCTTTTTGAAAGTTTTGTTGTAGAGATTAAATTGCATAATACATGTGAAGCATAATATTCACTGAATGCATTAACAAATATATCATCGTTACAAATCCATTCTAGACATACGTGAACAGTGCTACATTAGATATAGCATACCAAGACGCTGCTGCAAAGTATACATCTCTTAACATCATGGAATAATATACAAAAAATTCATGTTGCTTTTAGACTAACACACATACACAAGTCAGCATGTTCAGAAAAACCACTATGTAAGTGTCTCTAGTTATCAACTGCTTTTAACAATCAGACATAAAAGGGATGATAAATGGCAGGACATGGTTCCTTATAAGCACTTGTCATTATGTAGTTTGAATGGTTGCTCTAAAATATATGGAAGTTTTAGCAAAAGATGTTTGGACCCAACCATTTAGAAAGAAAAAAATTGCAAAACCACCAAAAGAAAAAAATTATGAAATACTTTGAAAACCATCTTTTACATGAGCAACCTCAAACAAACACACTATTGGGTTTGAAAAATACCCATCGTCTACACTTTATGAAATTGAGGCACTTCTTTGCTTGAGAGAAAGTGGCCTTTTTCCTCAAAAATATGACAGTGTGACATTTATAAAAGTGTTTAAGCTTCAGATGGTCCAGATATTTGAAATCTGGATGCCATATACATCTTATACACACACACACACACACACACATACACATATATATAATGTATCATTATTAATCTGCATGCTATATAAATATATAAATCTGGAAGCTCTAATATCTTACCAAAATGAAATAAAATGAGCATAAGAGACACAGTATAAACAAATATTTATTTGAATGTTGGTAAAGAGTAAAAGAATTATGTTCTGGTTTTTTGAAATCTTTATGTTGGTCTAGATTCATTTCCCTTTCCAAAAATTTTAATACATGACTTGTAAGGTTTATTTCATTCCAGAAGGGCTAGGCCTGATATTGATTAGCTCAACGAAGGCTCACTTTGAACTACTCATTTTCCAATACTCTTAGTTGCAGCAACCAAGTGTATGTATATATACACACATCCATCACAATCCAAATATATTCCATTTTAAAGTTCAAATAACAAGTTTGGGTTGTCCATTTAGGTTGCAAAGAATATTATTTCATTTCCTTTGATTCTTTAATTTGATAGCAAGTAATGAGACCTAATGATATCAAGCAATTCACCTAAAAATGTATTTGCTTCTGAATTTGAAGGGCAATTCCTACAACTATAGAGTAATAATCATAGCTCTTATTATTACTATGTGCAAACACCATGTTAAATACTTTGTTTCATTTAACTTTCACTGAAATCCTATAATTTAGTGATTATTACTGGCATTAGAGATGTGAAAACTACAGTAGAGCAAATGGCAGTAATTTTTCCTTCATTATATTAAAACAAGTGGCAGAGCTTTGTTTCAGACCTTAGATGTGTGTAACTGAAAAGCTGAAAGTATGAAACATGAGACTAGGTTATCTCTGGCCTCACCTGAGATTCCTACATCAGTTCCACTGTGTGATATAACCTGATATACTCATAGCAGGTGTTCATGTTCATCTGTGCTAAACTACCTTTTAAATACCACCTATGCACTAGCAATCATTTGTTGCACTTGGTGTGGCCCCTGCTCCTCAGATGCCTGGAAGGAGGTGGACAGTAGAGAGAAAGAGAAGTTAAAAAACAATGAAAAGTCAGTATGATGAGGGAGAAAGGTTGATGGAAACGTGTTTATCAGACTTATGAAGGATTGTTCAGAAGTTTTCCAAAGGAAGTGACTTTTCACCTAAGTTTTGAAAGAAATTAAGCAAAGAAGTAATGGGAAGAGGCTCTCAGGTAAACAAGAAAGAAAAATCAGAAATGCTTGAGATCACCTGACTCACCTGTAGATTGTTTCTATCAGGAGTCATAAAATCACAAAGCACAATAGAGATGGCGTGCAAAATGTTTAATAGAAAAAGTCAGGTAATTACAGAACTTTGGAAGGACGAGGAAGGCTTCCCTGATTTCAGGACATCAGAATGTCATCGTATTTGCATGACACTAATCCCAGTGATTTCAGGAGAAGCAGCGCTGAGGCAGCTATCTCTGGGAGGCATCATCTTCCCTATTAAATCTCTATCTGTTTGTGAATTCCACACACCTGACAGCCTCTGTCAGAGGAACCTTGCTACTTTCTGTTGCACTCCACCATCCCCATCTTTCCCAAGTACCCTACACTGACAGTTTCTAAATTGGAACACTGCCGGTAATGATGTCTGAGAAGTGAGGTCCCACCCCTGTGTTAGAGAGGAAGGCTTAAGGACCAGTGGGAGGATGATTTGGGGTGATGACAGACAGCATCCTAAGCAGTCCAAGGGTGTGTTGGGCTGGGCGAGAGAAGAGGTAGAGAAATGGTCCCCAGAGCCGTCCACCTAAGAGGTATGACACATGAAGGGGATGGGTTGTATTTTACCATGGAAATTATAAAATTCCTTTGAAGGATTTTATGCAGAAAATTGTCATGATGCAGTCGATATTTTAGAATATCATTATGGAAGATTTCCTATTGAATTGGGCTAGGCTGGGGTTTGGAGAAAAGAGGACAGGTAAGAATTGGGAATATTGGTAAAGATGCTATTACAGTTACTTCATAGGTGGGAAACTAAGATATCATTTTAAGGTAACAGAGAAAAGATAAGAAATATTCCAGATCGTATGAAAGAAGAATGTGTGAGCTGGGGACTGGTGCATGAAGTGGGGAGTCCATGACAGCTCCAGTGTTTAGACTGGGTGTTGGGTTCCAGGATGTTCTACATGCCTTTCAGGGACGTGAGCAAGCTGAAGGTGCTGTGGCTACTTAGGGCATGCTCTTCTTTTGACATTTCATGAGCCATGCAAGCTTGTTTCAAACCTCTGCTTGTATCAATTCCATGCATATTATATTGGCTAAATGAAGTCACATGACTAAGGCCTTAATAGTTAAAGTCATATATGCTTTTCCTATATAGTGAACAGCATTGCAAAACCACAAAACAAAGTTTGGGATATATAATTCTTCTACTGGGTGAAAATGAAGGTCCAGGAAAATAATTTAACAAAGTGCTAGTTTGCTCTGTAAATGGCCACCTGACCCCACACAGCCTCCTGCTGTACCAGGGCCCCCACATCCCCACATTTGTAGTAATACTTGGCACATCAGTCCATCTGTGGGTCTTAATTGGAATCTGTAGGTTTTAACAAGAATTCATTGATGGAAAATTAGTTGGCGTGACCTTTATATCCTTGCTAATCATTTAGAATTGGCTCCCTTGTAAATTTAGATTTTGCCTCCTTTTTGTTTCCAATACTTATTTCTAAGACTTTTTTTTTCTTTGTATCTTGGATATTAGACATTCCTTTAATTTGAATGAACAGACATCTTCCAAAAGCATTGTGTTAACCTTGTCTTACTATCCTTTTAAAGAGGACTCATTACAAACAAATTGGTGGTTACAGGGGGTGAGGGGAAGGGGTGAAATTGGTGAAGAGGATCAAGAGGTGCCAACTTCCAGTTATAAAATAAGTTATGGGGATGACAGGAGCTGCAACATAGGGAATGTAGCCAGTAATATTGTAATAAGTTTGTATGGTGACAGATGGTAACTACATTTAATGTGGTGAGTATTTTGCTACCTATATATGTGTCAAACAAACAAACAAAAATGAATAGAACTCTTTAATTTTGACATCATCATATCTGTTAGTGTTTTGCTTTACATTGTGGAGTATTTTGTTTTTGTTGTTGTTTGTGTTGTTTAGCCAGTCCTTTCCCACGTAAAGCACAATGACATTGTGTTCCAAGTGATATTACCTGTTTAGTGATACCTCGAGTTTAGTCCGTCTGGAATCAAACATAAGGATTAAATTTTATTTTATCCTTCTTTAGAAATGTTTTCCCCAATCGTTCAATAGTTCATTCTTTCCTTTTGATTTGGGGTTACTCTGTCAAAAACCAAGTTACTGTAAAGTTACATTTCCAGATCATATCTGTCCCTGTTCTGATTAGAACCTCCAAAGCTTTTATACACTTTAAATGACACATTCTTCAACATGGAATTTATTCCTTTATTTATTCTGAAAACACATATAGAGCTTCCATGTGCCAGAATTGTGGGTCAGAATTAAATGCTGTCTCTACCTTCCTGAACCTTCCTGTTGGGTATCAGTACCAGGGACCAGGACTATAAGAGAGGAAGACCAGGGGGCCATCGGAGTGCCCCAGGGGGGCCTGAGGAGGTTGGGTCAGGAAAGACCACACTGTGGAAATGACATTCTGCCTGGGGAAGCCAAGTAGGAGCAGGATGTGGCTGAATGAGGGACAGAGACCTGAAGCAGGTTTCAAGCCAATGATACATTGCCTTGAAGAGCGTGGAGGTTGTGGGCCATTCCTGTGGTTCAGCTGAAGCAAAGAAAAAGAGAGGAAGTCTCTTACTAGGCAGAAGCGAAGGGCGTCTGCTTCCCCCACAGGCTGTGATCCTGATAGTTCAGTGGTGCTACCATAGTTCATGAGTGTCCAGTGTCCCCATTTAACCTAAAATTCCCCATGACTGAGAGCAAATTCTTGAATTCAGCTGAGTGCTCTTCTAGATTTTTCTCAATTCCTGTGCATCTAGTTATAGGTTACTTGCTCAGGTAATTGCATATTTATTTTGCCATTTGATATTCCCCAGAGCATTTAAAAAATTAGATTTAAGAATTAAATTATAAGACTGTTTAAGATTCCAAAAATAAATTTATGAAAAACAAATTCTAGTGTTGAATTACTTAAGATAAGTTTGAACATGATTCATATTTAGCCCTTGATAAATTCTTGTGGTAATAACAAATAGATTAAATGAAGAATGTAATAGAGATCATGGAACATACATAATGGTCACAAGTATTTTAATCGCAGGCTCAGGCATAAATTAGAACTAGTTATAAATCTCTTCTTTAATTTAACACTATGTTTGTAGTTCAGATACTAAGGAGGTATACCTAGATAGCAGTCAACCATATGCATCCCTTTAGCACATTCTTCACTTTTCCCATTTCTATCTCCTCTTCTCAGTGATAAATTGATTGCTGCCCAGTTCAGCCCCAGAATCAAACACTAAGGGACCATGACTACAAAGTGATGTTGGAAGGTCAGCATGAATCACAGCAGCTAATCTGGCCCTCCTTCCATGAAAAGAGATAAAAGAGACAACCTATTCATAATTTTCACACCATACCAGAGTGGAGGACTAACACATATAGACAAGTATTTGATGTTATGCCAAGCATTTATTTCTCCAATCCATGAAAGTTCCTATCAGCATAAGTTACCATTTCGTGTTGCTATGGCAGTCTTTGGAGAGCTGCACACAAAATATGCTTCCAAACCATACATAAGAGAATTGAACTTGTGCCTTTATAGGTGGAGGAGATAGGAAATGTGGCAGTTGGCCAGAATTGACAGGATGTACTTTTTTTTTTTTTAAAGCATTATGTATACATCACACTTGAAGGATTAGAGATAATTTAATAGGTAAAAGAATGTTTGAATTAAAGTCAAACATGAACAGCAGAGGGCATAGACTCAGGACAGGATAAGTGCTCAAAGAATGTATTTTTCCTTTCAAGTGGAGGCAGTCACCCTGCCATGTAAATGACTAAGAGAAGCAATTAGCATAAATAGTTTTCAAATGTTGTTAAATGATCATAGTATTAGAAGGAGTCATAAAGTTCCCATCACTATAAGGGCTGTATATGGTTCATATTTTCAATGCACTTTATGGTCGTTAACTAATAATTAGCAGACAAAGTTTCCCACTTCAGGGACATAAATGGAAATACAGTCTTTGCCTTCCTTACCATATAAAATCCCCTATGTACCTTTGCTTAGCTTGTAGTGCATTTAATTCCCTGTTTTTCTCAGTATCTAGTGGAGGTCTAAACCTTTATGATTTGTACTAATTTATTTACAGAATGATCTAAAAACATCCTTAAGAAGTTAGTGTTCAAACATTAAATATTTAATACTGAAGGGATTTAAAAGTTAGCTTCTATTAAAGAACACAGTAAAAACTTATTAAAACTGCAGAACCAGAGCAGTGCCAAAGTCAGAGAATCAGAAATAAAAATCACTGTCTCAAGGAAAACAATGACTAATGAGAATGTAGTGAACGCTGCCTTGCAAGTAAATGCTTTTATTGACAACCACAGAAACTCACCCCAGGACGGTTATAGGAAGGAGAGAAAGGAGCATAAACATTAAGTCTCAGAGTAACCATGTAAAGTAAGTATTATTATGTCAACTTGCAGATGAAGGCTCTGAGACTGGAGGTTAATTTAATAGTCCAAAGATGAGAATAAGACAATGTCAGTACGAGGATTCCGAGTATATCTGATGCGAGATGGCTTCATCGCCTTCTCCCCACCTTCTCTTGTCACATCATCTCTGCCAGTTCATTACCTGCATGAACTGTGCCTACAGAATCCAAGAAATCTGTCTTCTGAAGAAATGACATGTCTCCGGGAATTCCTTTAATGAAAGCTTCAGAGCAAATACTTTCCAAACTGAGTGAAGTAATGGGATAAGGAGCGGGAACCAGTTACACTGCTGTTGAAAATTTGGGGGGCAAAGCACAGTGATTTTCCTATTCTGCCTTGTGTTATTTATAGATACAGGAATATGGAGCCACGTTCAAGTGGAAAGTGGGATATTATACAATGTGTCAGAAATGATTAGTCAACTACCCTGAGTAACTCACAACTATTAATTCTTGAAGTTCCTCAAACATGGCTTAACTCTGACTGCATTTGTAGATTCATGGCCATGCCTTGTATCTACGGGGATACTTTGATGGAGTGATCAGAGTTCCATTTCTCAGTACATTGAAAGCTGCTAAATACTGGAATCACCTCTACTGACTTTACCACTTTATTACAGAATATTACATTGGATTTTCTAAACAGTGAAAGGAATTCATATAAACTATGTCTGATAGGTTAAAAAAAGATCAATAGCTTGTTAAAATGACTTTGATGCGAGATATTATCTTAAAAATTTTGTAGAATAATGTAGCTTTGTCACCATCATTGGGCAACTTTATATCTTCTCATCCTTTAAAGCATATGTATCATTCACATGGATGTGTATTCAAACACATATATACACATATTCTAAATTGAACATTTCACTCTTACAGTTTTTTCAAGCTCAATATAAATACACTCAGTACAGGCTGATAAACAGACTAAGGAAAGAAATTAATTGTAGGGAGAAAATATCAGTTATTAGCCCATTCTTTTCCTCAACATTTTCAGAAAGAGCTACTTAAACTTATTTTACAAAACTGATATTTTGCTATATCCTGAGGTGCCAATCCTAAATTTGATACACAGTTTCATTTTTTTAAAGATCTATTTTGATGACATCCTTAAATTGCTTTCATACAAGGAGTTTTGTATAGGGCATCAGCTGAACAGGCTCACAAGACTAGTGTTTAAATAAAAGTAATTAATAAACGTTAGGCATTTCCATGAGCACCTCATTTTAAGGCAGTATCAGACTTTTGGAATTACAGAGTAAGATTATTTATAGCTGTGTTTCTCAAACATTGGTTTATCCAGAATTACCTGAAGGACTTGTTACAAGATACTGGGTTTCACCGTCTGAGTTTCTGATACATAAGGTCTCGGAACAAGGTACAGGGTAAAAAGGATTTGGGGAAGAATTTGCACCTGTGAGGAGCTCCCAGCAGAAGCTTGGAGAACCGCTGCTGTTGCGAAAGTCACTGAAGGTGTTTAGTCACCAGAGTACTCCGTGATACATTTCAAAAAATTTACCAGACCTGTCGCAGTCAAGTAATTGTGAACCCATATTAGAAAATACGACTTCACTGCAATGAGTAACTCACAATGTAATTATTTCAAAAGCCTTCATCATTAGGTGAAGATAGTTTATGATATGAATTTATTGCCTAAGTATTTCTTTGAGATTTGAGTTGACCACACAGATAAGTCTTTTCAGGCCATAAATTGACTCCCAAATCTGAACTAGACCAAATTTGTTTAAATTCGGCCATGAGGCTAAATCACTGGGATGCATGGAACCCAGAAACCTAGGTGATATTCTACTCAACCTTCAATCATTATAGAAAAAAATAATAAAATAAAAACAAAAATGACCGTTATTTATTTCAGCCCCACTGAGTTTTTTTAACCTTATAACGTGACACATTTTGGTCTTCTGTGGACTTCTTGTATGAGTCATCCACATAAGACAACTCCTTGATGGGAGATAAAAATGCTGGAATACAGAAAATAGACCAAACACAGGTGATGAGCAGGTTGTTCTCTCACAAATCTTTTACCATGATCAATACCACCGGACCTGGTGAAACAAGACTTTCTCAGCTCATCTTTGCTAAAACAGAAGAAGGTGATGGATTGGAACAAAACATGGTTTTGGATTGGAACAAAACAAAAATGGTTCATTAAGATGAAACACTAATTTGATAAGTTTATTGCTTTAAAGTGAATTTCCATAATTTTTATTTTCAATCTCTGGGGTAGCAAGTTAATGAAAAAAAACCTGATAAAATCATAATTCAACAAAAGGATGAATGAAAAAAGTAAAAATTCCCTTTGACCAAATAAAAGGCAAATGATGGGTTAATCATCCAGGAACAAGACCCAAAGCAAAGACACAATATTTAGGGTCCAGGATACACTTAATATGTGTGATCACTGTGGTGGGAAATATAATTTCAAATCCTAAACAATGTATAATTAGGAAGCTTCTATTTTCTTTTACTACTGTGTTGGTCTCTTCCTGTTAGCTATATATATATGTTACTTGTATACTCATACATTATAGCTTCTATAGTTTGAGGTTGTAGGTATGATTTCATCTCATGAGAATCACCCAGCTCCCTTTATGTATAGTCCTACAGTGTGAAATGGATGGCGAGAGGGGGAACAATACGCAGTACACCTGGCAGCCCCAATGTGGGTATCTGGGGATCACTAGACATACATTGTTCTCCTAAACTGAGGTGGGTCATAAGCTGATTAACCATGGATGCTAATTATTTCCAGTCATCTGCCTGGACTTCATGGGAATACATTTGATTATGGAAATACCAAACTATTACACCATAGTAGTTAGAGAAGATAATCACTCATTCAGTAAAAATACACACTCCAGTAATATGAGAGAGTAAATTCCACATCTTTAATGGCAGAGAAGTCCAGAATATACTTCCAGCATGGGAAAATGAATCAGTGGGGTTCAAGTAAAATACCACGTGTAGAAGGGGCCTTTAGGGTCCTTGTCATGGCAGGACTGAGAAGCAGGTAAGAGAGTAAGTACTGAAATGCTTACTTAGGTCTAAATGGTTGCCTTGTAGGTAAAATACATATGGATTCATTGCAAGAGGATAAATATTTAATTGTGCAAATAAGAACTTCTTACTTCTGGCCAACATGGCATAACAGGGACTGAATTTACTCTCCAACCTGAAACAACCACAAAACCAGACAAAAGATCTGAAACAGTTTTTGTGACATTAGACATCAGACAATGAAGGACAGTGATCTCTGAGACACAGAAAACAAATTAGGTGAACCATGCAACTTCCCTGGACATTTCACCAAAGTTGTATGGATAGCAAAAAGCACATAAAAAATATTCAAGATCATTAGTCATTAGATAAGTACAAATTAAAATCACAATGAACTTTTACCATACATCTAGTTAAATGTCTAAAAAGACTGACCATACCAAGTATTGGTGCACATATGGAACACCAAGAATGTTTGTGTACTACTAGTAGTACTGCAAATTGTGAAGATATTTGTAAAACAGTTGGCAGATTCTTGTAAGTTTAAACATCCATCCACATGACACAGCCATTCCACTCTCAGAGCAGATGAAAACATATGTCCATAGAAAGACTTTTACACAAATATTCATAACAGCTTTGTTTGCAATAGCCAAAAGCTGGAAACAATTTAAATGTCCACCCATAGGATGGTAGTATGTCAATACAGATGGCAGGCAGCAATAAAACAAAGCAACTATATATACACACAGGGATAGATATTTAAACATTTATGCTGAATGAAAGAAGTTTGATAAGAAAGAACACATAGCATATGATTCCATTCAGATAAAATTCTAGAAAGGCAGAGTCATCTACAGAGGCTGAAAAATCAGCAGTTGCCTGCAGATGGTAGAAAGGCAAGAAGACAGAATTACGAAGAGGTACAGAGAAATTATAGTTGATGGTTGATATTTTCATCTTGTTGATTATTGATGAATTCATATATATTTTCACACTTATGTGTGAATGTAAGTTATATTGTATGCTTTAAATATTGGCTGTATACTATTCAATTATATCTTAAATCTGTAAAACATGTAAGTAAAGAATTCTGTCCATGAAACCTTGCAGACATGTCCTGTCTCTACTGGAAAAAGTCAATTCTTTTTTGGGGGGAAAGGGAGGGCACAGGTGGTAGCAATCCCAGAAGTTACAACCATAGCTCACAATGTAAGAAACTTGGGTTCTGTAGAACTCCAAAACATTATCTATCCAAAGAGCTACCCTTTTGAATTCATATGGATGAGTCTTATCTCTATTACTAAGAATGTGGAAAGAACTTTTAAGAAATAAATTATGCTATACAGTTTGAAGGCTTTGGTGGGATAAAGAAGTAGCAATAACTGGAAATTTGATAGGAGAAAATTAGGTAAAAGTTGTCCTTCAGGTTTTTGGTATGGCAAATACTGCAACCTCAGCTGTGTGAAAAAGAACAGGACCTACTTGGGAAGTTGCAATGTCCAAGAGGAACACTCACTAGTATCTCTGCACTTTGGTTGATTCAAGCTATTGTGTTAAAAGCAAAATTGCTCAAATTCTCAGAGATCTCATGCAACATTAGTCACCCTAGTTTGATTTCTCTGAGCAGCTTGGAAGCCATCGCTTCTTATTCTTTGAAAGGTTCATTAAAAATCTATGATTAGTCTTAGAACTATTAATGCACTTTGGACAGTAGGGAAAATAGTGGGAAATTCTCACATCAGATGGTTTGATTACCCCCTACAATTACTTTGTGTCTTCAAGGATCATAACCAATAAGACTAATTAATAGCATACATTTATTAATTAAAGACTGATGCTCTTCAGGAGTTAATAATATCTGGGTTAAAACATTTGGGAGAACAATGTATCATCTTGAACCCAAAAAGCTGAGTAAATTGAGATACACACATTGAGTTTATAAGTCTAAAACCAAATTTGGATCAAATGAGGTAAGACAGCACATAGTTTAAAATTTACAACTATGTGATAAATAAAATTAAATGAATAGCAGTTTTAAAAGAGCTGTGGAGATCGAAGTACCCATTTTTATGTTTGGCTGTCTTAGACTCATGTCAAATAAGATGTCATTTTTTTAATAGTTGCATACTGTTGACCTAGCACCTTTTAAATTCTGCTTTAGATAAAGTCTCAAACAGTGATATAACATGCAATCTTTCTAAACAATAGGTAGAATTAAGTGAGAAATATATTTCAAAGAATACAAAAAAGGAAGGGAAAAAACAAAAAAAACATGCATTTTTTTATTAAATGTATCATCCATACTGAGAAATTATGGGTGTTTGCAACTTTAAAATGCTTATACTACAAAGAAAAGAATGCCAGTTTGTCCAAACAATAATAACAACAAAAACTTTAATTGTGTTCACTGCAGCCCTTCAAGATGAGCAGTGACCTTTTATTTTAAAAAGCATGGGAATGACTGCAGACCAGTCGCCCTCTGTGCTTCTTTAGACTGACTTCTCAAGCAATAACATCACCAGTTTAGTTAACTAATCATTGCCTAATACTATTCTGAGTATAAAATGAAAAAGCTGTAGAAAAAAAAAAACATGGTGATACCTTGGCATTGTGAATCTTTTCTGCAGATCTTATGAATAATGAATTAAGTAATCAAAAACAGCAAAGAAAGAAGCCCATCCTGATTTTGCCCAATTAATCCCCTTGACATCTCTTTTTGAATACAAAAGTAGTCATTCCTCAAACCAGATTTCCTTGTGTACCACTCTGAGTAGAACATTTAGTGGCCAAATAAAAATCTTCAGTAATTCTTTTCTTTGGATTCAGATCAGTAGGCTCATTGTTTACTTCTAAGATTTCTTTCTCAATAAACTCAGATCAATATTTGGATGCATCTTCTTTTTTTTTTATATGATGATGCTCTTTCTTCCTGGTACTCTGGAAGTATTGATCCCAAGCCTTCTTTCCAGTTTATGTCATTGTTTGCAATATGGTTATTTATTTTCATATAGGCTATAGTATACATAGAACCAATATGATCAGTCATTTCTCCTCTATATATACTACAGGAGCCAAGTGTGAATGTGTTTCATCCAAGTGTGAGTAGTTTCATCCAAGTACTAAAAAATATATCCTAGCTTACACATGTGACTGCTTTTGCTCTTCCACATTATATGGTATCAATCTGGTGAGCATTCAGTAGAGTCCTTTGACAGATAATCTTGCCAATAACTCATTTATGCTGGTTTACAAATTGCCCAGCAATACTATGTCTTGCTTCCATCTGGCTGTGAAGCATACCACTTTGAATGGTGCCTTTCTAATCGTGCCCACTTTTCTAACTTCTGATGTTTAATTAATTAATTTCATGCAGGAAGGGGCCATTATTATGCTTCTTGGGGGGAAAAAATGTCACTGATTTATCCAAGAGATTAATGGTTCTGTAAATAATGCTAAAGTATTGATGGCTCATCTCATGCTACTTTTTGATAGTTTCATATCCGACCCCATCCAAGGGAACTGGAGATCTATGAACTGCCAGGTCACAAATAAAATGTTATTTTTAATTCCTACTTACCCTTTTCATTTTTTACCTGTTTGTGTGAATTAGTACCTCCGCAGAATCCAAGAACATACAGATTCACATTGTTTTTAATTTTTTTAAAGATTTTATATTGAGGTACACACAACAAAGTGCACAAATCTAGTGTACAGCTGGATGAATTTTGACATGTTTGTATGTTCATGTAACCATCACCCAAATCAAAATATTGAATATTCTCACTAATTTTTTCCCTTTCATCTATTTTACCCATCCTTCCCCCTCATCCCCACTGTCACCCTGTATGGCAACCACCAGTCCATTCTCTATGTCTGAGACTATTTTAGTTTTTTTGTTCATTTGTTTTGTTTTTTAGATTCCAAATATTATAATTGAAATCACATGGTATTTGTCTTTCTCTGACTTATTTCACTTAGCATAATATCCTCTAGGTTCATCCACATTGTTGCAAATGGCAAGATTTCATTCTTTTATATGGCTGAGTAATCTTCCATTTATGTATATGTACCACATTTTCTTTATTCATCTATTGATGGACATTTAGGTTGCTTCCACATCTTGGTCATTGTAAATGATGCTGCAAGAAACATAGGAGTGCATGTATCTTTTCAGATTAGTGATTTTGTTTTCTTCAGGTAAATTCCCAGAAGTGGAATTGCTGGGTCATATGGTATTTCTATTTTTAGTTTTTTTGAGAAACTTCCATTATGCTTCCCACAATGGCTGCACCAATTTGCAGTCCCATGAGTAGTGTGTAAGAGGGTTCCCTTTTCTCCACATTCTTACCAACACTTATTATTTGTCTTACTGACAGTAGGCATTCTGGGTTGGTGTGAGGGGATAGCTCATTGTGGTTCTGATTTGCATTTCCCTGATGATTAGTATGTGGCACATCTTTTCATGTGTCTGTTGGCCATCTGTGTGTCTTCTTTGGAAAATATCTATTCAGGTCTTCTGCCCATTTTAAAATCAGATTAGAGGCTTTTTGGTGTTGAGTTATATGAGTTCTTTATATATTTTGGCTACTATCTACTTATTTGACATATCATTTGTACATAGATTCTTCCATACAGTAGGTTGCCTATTCATTTGTTGACGGTTTCATTTGCTGTGCAGACCTACTTGTTTATTTTTGCTTTTGTTTCCCTTGCCCAAGGAGACATCTCCAGAAAAAAGTTACTAATGCTGAAATTGAAGAGTTTACTACCTGTGTTTTCTTTTAGGAATTGTATGGTTTCAGGTCTTATATTTAGGTCTTTAAACAATTTTGAGTTTCTTTTTGTATATGGTGTAAAGCAGTGATCTAGTTTTGTTCTTTTGCATGTAGCTTCCAGTTTTCCCACCATTTAATGAAGAGCCTTTTTCCTATTGTATATTCTTGCCTCCTCATCATATTTAAATTGACTATATAGGCGTAGGTTTCTGTCTGGGCTTTCTACTCTATTCCATTGTTCTATGTATCTGTTCTTGTGCCAATACCATACTGTTTTGATTACTGTAACTTTGTAGTATAGTTTAAAGTCCAGAAGAGTGATATGCCCAGCTTTGTTCTTGTTCCTCAAGGTGGTTCAGGGATATTCGGGAGCTTTTGTGGTTCCATATAAACTAGGATTATTTGCTTTAGCTCACTGAAAAATGCCATTGGCATTTTTCAAGGGATTGCACTGAATCTGTAGATTGCTTTGGGCAGATTGACATTCTGTACTTCTTAAGTATTTTCATTAATAAATTTAAGTTGTCTTTATGTTACTAAAAATCATTGCATTTATATCAGTGAGCCATTTTTCACTAATAATCCAATTGAAAAATTAAGGATTTAATATAATACAGTAATAATAATGAAAAATGCATGATTAAGATAAAAATGACAATGACACAAAAAGATGTAAAATTGCTTTAGCAAACTACTCTCTATTAAATATTAGTCAAGAAAAACTCGACAAAGTAAGCCATATAGCATTAATAATTATTGTTATAAATGCAATGATGTTTGCATGAAAGTTATAATAAACCTTTGGTTTCAATGTGAGAAATAAATGTGAATTTTTATTTCAAACCTTGTTCCCACAAAAAAATCACAAACCTGCTTCAGGAGCACCAGTTTTTGAGAAACCTGATGACTCAATACTAAAAACTCATCCTCTAAAAGTAAATTTTACAGTTTTGTAAAAACATATTTTAGAAAAGAGGTATTCCTCCTGTACTGTCAAGCTATAGTCAACCTATATTCCGAAAAGATTTTCCGCCTTTATCTTACTGGAAGTTTTGGCACCTATTCAGGTTTTCAAAGAGTTGTTGCTTAATGAATAGTTATTCCACATAGAATCAACAATACCACAGTTACCAGGAGTTTGTGACAAACAAGAGTAATGGGAATAAGACAGTGAAGCATGATGAATAATTATTCATCTATGGATATATATAAACCTACAATAGATTGTGAAGCTGTTCAAGATTATTAGTTTTGTATCCATCTGGTTTTCCTGGCCATACTTTGCTTCTTATTCTTTGATTTTTTTTTTAAAGGGCTTTTAAAGGTCTATCACGTAAATGGACTTTAGAAGCTTCTTTGATAAAAACAGCTAATAGTATTGATCATGCTGTTATTAATAGCATCAGATTATGTTTTGGATCAGAATCTATTGAGGATAGAACAGTGAGATATCAAAACAACTCAGGGAAAAGAGAAAAGGAAAGTAACACTTCAAAAGGAGTGGGTTAAATGAGTTTTCTAAAACGGGAAAAGAAGATGAAGCAAACGTAGCCTAAAGAAGTAAATCTCATCTTTTGTGCTAGTGAAATTTTAAGACATTCCTGCACTCTTTTGCCCACACATGCTTTTTATCAATAGTGGCATAGAGGTATTCGCGGAGGGTGTGTTCAAGAAGGAATCTGAGGTGAGCTGGTCTGACAGCACTTCACTTAGGTCCTGGCTTAGAGCCCATAGAGCATAAGCACACCGAGAAGTTAGAGTTAATGGCAGTGGTTTTTACATAACACTAGCACAAAACACCACCTTCTAAGTGATTGTGGGATGTGACCACAGGTCCCTGTTTCAAATGAAAGAAATACTGATGGGGGGAAAGGAAGTGAAAATTGCTTAGTGTTTTAAATTAATTTTAACTGCTTATATTTTGAATGGTAGTTTAGCATCCAGGTATTTTTGTTGTTTTTTTCCCTCTTGATGGAGTGTCAAGGCACAGCCAGATTTCTATTATATCACACAATTAACAATAGTATTTACTCCATTATTATAATTATTATCATTCCTGGGATTCTCTTTTGCTGCTTTAAAATGAAAACTTTAACTAATTTTACAGTCTGTTTTTGTCAAGGGATAACTGAAAATATTGAGTAACATTTTAAGGCAAAATACTTGGTTCATGTGAGGAAAAAGGGTGGGGAGTAACTGTGAAACATTATAGCACCCCTACGCCCCCTCACCTCACGGCCCAGCAGAACCTGCCTATGCAGAACAAGCAGAAAAGTCATATTTGAGTTCCAGGATATTTGAAGTTAAAAGATTTCAGATTCATTAGTAATATTAAAAATATAAATCTATACTTGAATTTATTAAGAAATTCTTGTTTCTTAATACTTTAGGAATACTTAGGGAAACAGCTTTCAGTGAAAGCCCCAGTTATTCCTCCAGTTGATAGCTGATCATAGCAGTGAAATGGGATACTGCTATTTTATAAATCTCCATCAATTTATAAATAATTTCCATCTGTTTGCAGCACTTCTAGAATCAGATGACAACTCCAACTTTAACATGACATTTCCTTTCGTCCTGGAGTCTGTAAGTTGTCCATTTTGACATTATTCTCCCAAATGGTGCATTGAGTGACCAGCAAACACACAAGACATTCAAAGTCCCAACTGATATTTTATAGTGTTCCAACACTGGTTTGAAGTGAGACTAGTCCTTTAAAAAAAAATACTAAGTTATGAGCTGCATATCCGTGTTACAAAAGTCTGCCATTTTGATCAATCTTTCAATATGACAAATGCTAACATTAGAAGACACTATTTCCCCCCATACTACATATATCAGTTTTTGAGCTAATAAAAATTTTCCAGGGCTAGTAATTTTTTACTTAATCCAATTATATACAAACCCTGATCAGAAAATAAGTATCATAAAAACATCAAAGTCTAAGTCATAAGATAAAACTAAGAAATACCGACTCTTCTGTTACTTTGCGCTGCTTCTTTCTTGTATCAAGATAATTATGGTTCAAGGCAAGTGAAAAGACTTTTGGGTGCCTGTCCACATGCTAGTTTAGAAAATCCTTTACATTTGTAAACTACTATTGCTGAAAGCCAAAAGCAAATACCCTGAAGCATGGCTTTCATAAAGGTATCCATATGAAGGAAGAGGTTGCTCAGAATAATAAATGCCATTGATAGCTGCTAAAATGCCCATCATGGGCTAAGAGCATTTTAAATGTATTAACACATTGATGTTAATAATGGTGTAAGATTATTAAATAGAAACATTTAGTCATTAATAGCACCAGGCAAGAATTTTCCTAGGAGATTTCAGCAAACTTCTAATTTATACTTGCTATTTAACTGTTGCCAATTTTTAAGCTTATTTTCCAAGAGATAACCTTTCTGACTCCCTTAGACAGCTTTGTTTCATATCTTTTAGATACATATTTTCCTCCCCTTCTAAAGCTCTGTTTTTAAAGCCCTATTTAGTTACAGTCAATGACCAAGTGGGTCTTAAAGATCTCACAGATTGAGTAAATTTTCCACAGGCTTCCACCTGGCTATAGAACTTATTTCTCTTAAAGGGTTTATATTTGAAATCTGGTCACTGTAAATCCTTTCTCTACCCCTTTGGGATGTAAACTTTTAAAAACGTCTTGCTAGTTTTACAACGCAGGAATGCTGTTCTCAAGGACCTGGGCCATCCCTTTGAAATATCATCATCAAGGAATAGAGCCTCCCTATCCCCCAGTGTCTGTGGGAGAGTAGAGGCCGAAATTCAGTGGGCACTTCAATCTAAGTTGTAAAAATTACCTCCTGTCATGAGAATAGGGGCAAGTGTCCTCTGCCTTTCGGGAAGGCCAGTTAGCAAACACAGATGGCCTGTGATCCCTCCCCACTATCCCAACACCACCAAGCTCTTAAAATCTCTCTTGCTCTTTGTTTCAGGGGAGTTGAGCTCAGACTGAGTTCTGACCTTTCTCCCCTATCTCAGTAGCCTTGAACTATTCAGTGCAATTTTTGTTGGAAACTGGCTCATAATAACAAGTTTGTATATGTTTAGTACTTCCAACTTTTAAAGCATTCTCTGTGCACACTCCAAAATGCATCTTCTGGACAGTTTGTAACAGAGTAAAAGGAGTTCTTTGAACTGACTGACTTATTTTAAGTGTTTTGTTATTTAACAAAGACACAATAAAAGAATAGCTACTATTTATGGACCTCTTTGCATGCATTTTTAGAGGTGTCAAGCCTACTGTATGCATTAAATTATTTAATTATTTTAACTGCCCAACAATGTGAGGGATTGAACTGCTTCCACAGGAGAATCAGTGCCCTTAAGATAAATGTCAGCAATTGAGAAGCAGTAGAGAGCATTCATGAAGGGTTTTGGGGAAATGATTTCCAGACTAATGCCTTTCATACATCTTTAATTTTAAAGGAAGATGAGATTAACACTTAAATAAGTAGACTTTGAGTAAAGCAGGTTACTGTCAATGATGTGGGTATGACTCATCTGATGGGTTGAGCATAGGGAAAGCATACTGACCTCTTCTGAGGAAGAGGGAATTCTTCCAACAGAGAGCCTGTAGGCTTGAAATACAGCATGAACACTTTCCTGGGTCAGCAGCATGCTGGCCGGCAGAATTTGGACAAGCCAGCCTTCACAATCACATGAGCTGATTCCTTAAAATCTGTCAATGACTAGACAGATATAGATAATATCTTCCTGAACAACCATGAGTAATACAGAACATTCTTATATTAAAACATTTTTCTTTATTTATCTGAAATCCTAATTCAACCAAATGTCCTGTATTTTCTCTGGTTATTCTGGTTTAGAGGAAAGTTGCAGGAAGAGTAAGATACACCAAGTCTGACAGAGTTAATCAACCCCTCCAATTCTTTACTCTTTGATGACCTTTATCATGTGACTGGGGATTTCCGTCATCAGGGAGAGTGTTTTTCTCCCCTTGTGTGACCCTCTGGCAAATGGGATAAGGTAGCAATGTTGGGGCTGCCGGGAAGAGCCCAGGCTTCAAGAGCATGTGTGTTTCTGTACCCTCTCCTGTGCCTCATACATCACCATGAAAATATGGTGGAGGATGAGAGAGAGGTGGAGGCAAGCTGAATCCAGCAGGTGTCCCAGTGAGACAGGGGCTGTGGGTTGAGTCAGAGTAGGAGAGTAGGGTGAGGGCCTCCGGAAAAAAGCAAGGCAGGATATTTGCAGTCAAAGCAATGTAACAATGTAAAGTCCCTATCGAAACTCTGTGTTCAGCATTATGCAAAGTCAAGGTCACACTAATTCTCTAGGGTAAAGATACTAGACTAGGAATATAGACATCTTCAGTGAGATCAGTTAAAGGTCAAAAGGCCAGGAGCACCTTGGCCTGGAATGTTTGAGTGTTCTGCAAGGGTATCTCAGCATAACCCGTGACTTCACTGTAAACAGCCCTGGCAAACAGACAACAAGCCAGCCCACCTTGAGGGTGGGGCAGGTCCACACCCTAAGCCCTCAATTCCCAAAAATCCTCTACTGCCTATAAAACCCCTAGACAACGTACCACCCAGGGCTCTCTTGTCCCTTCCTGGCATGAGCCAGGAGCTCTTTCCTCTCACTTTATTTCTAAATGAAAGCCTCTCCCTGGCTCTCCTACCTTGAGTGTTTGTGAAGCTCATTCTTCGGCCTCATGAACAAGAACCCCGGCATCACCAGGGGAGGCCAACCGAGGTCTGACAGCCAGCTGAACCCAGATACGGCCGCAGTCCCAAACTGAATCAAGGGGAGATGCCTAAGCAAAGTCCACTGACCCCAGGTTTATTAGCAATAAACACTTGTTTTGGATGCCAGAAAAATTATGTATGTTTGACACACAGCATTATCATGGCAATAGTGACTTATACACTGCTTTATAATATTGCCCCTTGCTGGAGACTTTGGACATTATTCCATAAAAGTCATATGAAGCAGTGGTCCTAGAGGTTAAAAATGGAGCAGAATACCAGGTAGGAAGGATTTGAGATATTCCTGACGAAATGAGGAGGACCCACTTTAGACTTTGAAACTGTAGAAATAAGCCTGTGAAAAACAGAGTTTGCTGGCAGACTGGATCTCAGGTAAAGTTAAATAAGGAGTTACAGCAAAAAAAGGGATTTCTGCCTCCACTGGATGGGTAATAATGTTGTTAATTGAGCCATGGAAAATTGGAATAATAAGTTTAGGGCACAAACTTTGAGGAAGGTGATAAATGTTTCTACAGATGCTTTGAATTTGATACTCAGGAGTGAATGAATCTTTAATCAGTCACTCAGAATGTTTATTCAGGTTATGAAAAGGGCCTCTTTTTCTACTAGTTTGGTCAAACAGTAGACTTCAGGTCTGTGCATGCAACTCAGAAACATGCCTTCATGTGTCCTGAGCGGAGAAGGGTATAAGAGGGGGCATCTTCTCCTCCCTGCAAAAGTGTGCAGATGTGAGTACTCAGGCCTCTTCAACTGACTTCCAGATTTTTAACCCAGCAGTAAAATGTACAAGGAAAGTGCAGATATATTGGTTGTAAGGTTTAGCAAAGGAGATAATTTCTATTTTAAACATATTATTCTATCTTCTCTTGACCTAAATTAAAGTAGTTTCCAAGCTGCGACTCCTGAAGACCTCTCACTAGTTAGAATTCTGATAAATTTAGGCTCCATGTAAAAGGCATATTGAAAAATCCTTCTTAAATTGAAATGAGGACTTCAGCTCTTCTGCGTGCACTCACAGCAAATCCCCAAGACCACTGAATCAGTTCACACTTGGACATGATCTGCTTTTTCTTTGTTCTGTGGGTAGGTGTGCACTGGTATGTATCAGTGTGTTTGTGTTTGAAAAGTGTGGTGTAGCCTACAACCTTTCTGGTTTCTTCTGTTAATTGTCTGTTACAGTCATATTGATAAAAACAAAATAAAATAGGAAAAATACTCAGTACATTTACTATGCATTTATCTTTCACAGTATATCTAGATAGTTAAATGTTATTACATGGTGATTATCAGAGAGCTAAATCATTTGCCTGGACAAATTAATTTAAAATATTCCACCCAGAATTGCAATATTCTTGCTGGATGCAGCTCTAATCTGCAAAACCCAGTTTTCCACTTATAATGGACTTCCTGGGTATTTCTAAACTATTCTTTTTACATTGTTTGCCATTATTCTTCAGATTGATAGGACTTTCTTCTACGTGAATATCTGATCATAATATTGTGTCATCAAAATGTAAGCACAGTTTCAGAATATAATTCTGCATTGGGCATCTAACTCAGTTCCCCTTTAACCCATTTTATAACATGAATATCAAAGTTACTTCAGATTAACTTAGCCCTTCACACTGACTAGAGTGACAATCTCATATAAAAGGTGAAAAAGCACAAGATAGCAAAAGGATCATGAGACGAAACGTAGAATCACCATATATTTTGAAGTCACTAAGGGCACAGGCAGCCTTGTAAAACTAGCAATAGCCCTCCAAATTGTCTCTTTTCATCCCTCTGTGTATTTTATGCTTATTTTAGGGGCTCAAAAGAGCTGCAGTTATTTGCTTATAGAATACAATTTACATTTTAGTCTCCTGTGTTCAACTTTACATTTTCCAAAGTGCACTAAATTTAATAAATCTAAGTTAGTGGTTCTCCAATGAATACAGGCAATCGTCAATACAATAGCCTCACTCTGAGCTTTTCAGAGGTTGAGGAACCAACTCTAGAATCATGACCCGGGGGCTGTATAAACATGGTACTCAGAATGCTTTTCTGTGGCTTGCAAATGATGCACAATTAAAACTTAAATCATTTTAGTTTAGTTTTAAGTATACAAATGGAAAAATACACAGGACATTTAGAAATTGAAGATGAAAGATTATGGATACCAGCAGAAACATTCAAAGAAATACATTAACATACTTTCAGAGAGTTCTGTTATATCAATCCCTGAAATTAGACCCTGTTGTTCCACACAAAAGTTCATAAGTGTGCTACTTGAAACAAAATGCACTTTAGGCAGAAAGGAAGTCTTTCAACCAGTTCTCTCTAAAAACCCTTAATGAAGTTAGTTTCATAGAAGCCATTAGATATATCTGCTTCCTAGGAATAAAAAATGGTAAACTAGCTTGAGGAATCTTGTAGCAAATATTGTTTGCATAATTTCCCTAATATGCATGTGACCAGTTTCCATAAAAAGGGGTATGAGTTTATTTTCCCTGAAATGTAAATAATTACCCTAGAAATTTGCAAAGGGGTGATAATATTATTGCAAAATATCCTACTGCTCATTATTCAGAATTGAGTCCTGGAATCCAATTTGAGTTGAATGACAAAAAATATACATATATGTACACACAACATGTATGCTACATACATACTTGAGATGAATATTTGACATGTAGCTGCTTTTCTTTCATTAGTGATTCTGGTATGCTTAAAACATTTAAAAACTTTCTAAATCCCAGTGGTTTGCATAGCCTAAGTAAAATAATACACTGACTCTTTCAATATCAGCAGCCTGGAAAAATAAAACTAATTCTCAATATTAAATATCTGAAATAACTTCTTAAGATACCTTTTATTCCTTTGCTCAAGTGATATTTCTTTTTAATTACTTTTTCAGATAGGTAATTTCCTATAGTTTAAAGAAGATTTTTTTTTCCTTGAATAATATCCCAAGCTCACATACTCTCAAAGCAGTCAAAGTTATTAAAATTTTTTCTTTATTCCCATATTTCAACCTCGTTAGGTAATTAAGTTACATTTACTCTACACAGACGAAATATAAATGAATGAATAATTATCAAGTTTAATGTCGTCTTAATACTTTTGCCAACGTCTCTAGCCTTGAGAGGGCAATAGGTATGGAAAAGCACAGACAGACATTGTTCAACCTTCTAGTTGTTTTTGGAAGAAAAGGCATGTTTTAATTTTTATATAATTCACAAATCCTCACAGTGTCCTTGGATGTAAAATGCAGTGTAACATCATACAAAGTAACTTTTATTTCTCTGTGGGTATTGCCTGTAAAGGGAAAATTCTTTGAGAAGCCAAAGGAAAGCTTTGAACGGCATTTTTTTTCAAGTAAAAAGAACTCCATCACTAATATTTTCCATCGACTGCATCTCCAAAGAGAGTGGAAGATGAGGGCAGTTGAATGCCCTGTCATATTTTAATAGAAACTTATTTCTCTTGGGTGGATCTCAGCGCTTCCTGTGAAGTTTCTAGACAGTTCTTAGGCACTATTCTTTGTCTCATGCTTTACTTCTGAGATAGAACTTGGACAGCTTTAAACTATTGCTAGCCTCAAATACTTTGTTAAATAAATATTTAGCAAAATAAAAACAAATATTTAAGCATATAAGGCATTAAATGAATATCTCAACAATTCAAAATGTAATACTAAAACTGGAGCAGTTAGATAGTGATATTAGTAATTTAGGCCTTCACACTAGGCCGTATAATTTCTCACAATTATCCTTGACTGGGTAAGTGGATACATTCCAAACAAGATATTCTGTTTGTGAAGCGTCTTTGTTTTAGTGGTGATTGCACAAGGTGTTGAACAAAACCATCTTAGGATTTTCCTGCACCACCCCCAGTCCCTGCCATGGAAATAAAGAAGTAAAGTGGGCAAGAATGTATTTTTTCACCCTTAGAGTTGGCCAAATGAGTAATGTGGTAATGTATTAATAATGGATTGCTTCATTATCTGGAACTGAAATTTTCTTCAACTTTTAAAACAAGTTTCCATCAATACTTTCCTAGACATTAATTTTTTCAAAATGATGCAAGAGTACTAGGGCCAGTAGAAAGAGTGCTTTCACTCATGAATGCCTTCAGAATTCAATGATGTAGGTCCTTCAAGTAGCCAACAGTGGTCTAGACCAGAGAGCCTGTCCCAAATGGGTACAAAAATAATCACATCAACAGATTGGGTACTTCTATTTGCTTACCCATTTGTCTTCATTTTTTTCAAAGCAACTCAGGAAAAAATGATGTGAGATTTCAGTTAAGTGGGATTTCCGTTTATTTAGCAAATATGTATGTGGTATGTGTGAGAGAGAGAAAGAGTAACTTGATAACCTTATTAAATCAGAAATTAGAAGGCCAGTATCCACCTTTGTTTAAAAACTTTACTGAGTGTGTTGTGATCCAGGAATGCAGGGGCAGTTTTGTTTGTCATGATCAGTAAGTTCAAGGGTGATGAGTCCTTACTGCTGCCAGAGGTCCTGTTTCATTTCTCTAATCCTTTCATTCTTCTCTGTCCCTAGAAATCTGCTCACTTCTTCTCTCAATTAACACAGTATCTTTCCCTTCCTTATTTTCGGTTGATGACTCTGTTCTCTAGGTCAGCAAGAAAGAAAGCAATAGGGAAAGAACTTCCCCCACATTCCACTCCCACATCTATCCAGCTACCTGTGCTGGTAGCCAATATGTCCTATCCTCCTTCATAATGCTATTCGTGGACTATCCTTTTCCCTATCTAAGGCCAACCGTATACACCAGACCCCTTCTCTCTCACTTCAGAGATAGCACTTAAAGAATCATCTACCTTGCATCAGCCTACAAAAATATTACACATGCATACATTTTCCCACCTTTGGAAAACCCTCCCTTAATCCTAGATTCCCTCTCGGCTGCTTCCTCGTCTCTCCATTATTTTCTGCAGTGTAACCACTGATAATGCCCTACAGCCAAAGACCACCAGTGATAACCTGTGTTTTGCCAATGTTGGGTTTAATTACTCACGGGAGCGAAGGAGAGCACAGGATGTGAAGCCGGTGGGCCTCTCAGTAAGAGGACATTACAAAGGACCTTGCTGGAGCTCGAGTCACGTGACATGGGGAAGCATTCAAGAAAGCAGGGCTTTGTGATGAATTAGATGCTGTCAGGAAGTGAGGCTAACTCTCTGATTGAAAACCTTAATCTCACTAAGACAAAGCATAAAGGGAAGATAAAGTCATTGAGTACATTGCACACATCGATAATATAATCAAGGGTGAAGAGTTCATTTAAGCTTCAGGGAAAGACATGTAAAGATATTAATAGTATTAATAGTATATAAAATTGTAATTATATCTTATCTTTTCCCAGCCATTAGAGCAGATAAAATAGGGGACCCCTATTTTTATTTTGTTAGAGCATATTTTGTCAATTTTACCCTCTGCTTATATATAATTAAATTTCTTAAAAATATCTTAATATACGAGAGAGCAAATATTTAAATACCTACTTAACAAATGGCTCAAATCATTAACCCATTTATTATTTTCTTAAGTATAATGAATGATAAAGTAGATCAGTTAAAAATCACAACACGGTGTTCCCCAGTTAGCCAGAGTTCCCCAGTTAGAATTTTCTAAAGAAAATTACCAATCTTAATGCACAGATTTCCATAAAGCAAAGCCATATCAAGCAGTCAGAAACTTGATGTCATTTTACATCGTTGGGAAAAAGTGGTAATATTCATTATAAATTTTACAGACATTTGTTTGAAAAATGAATGGGTTTATAGGAAAATAATTCATATTTTGTTGGTGAATATGAATACTTCATAAAGCATCTCTTAGAATTTTGTAACAAAAAAGTACAACGTCATGGTACAAAAGGAAGGAGTGATTTTCAGGCTTGATGATCCCCATAGAAGCTCCTTCCAAGTTTCCTGTACACGTTAGCCTGGCTGTGTGAAATCTCTTCACTCTGTTGTATCTAATTATCTGTTTTAATTTATCTTGTGTATTAAGATAATGCAATCCCTATCTAACATCCTATTTCCATTGTAATCAAAGATTCCATTTGCTTTTCACAAAATACGTGGAAGGGATTTCACTCTGCAGGCTGGCAGAGGGTCAGCTGGCTGGCCTTCAGGCTGTAGTTTCTTAAAAGCGTTTGGCAAAAAAATTAAGTGGACTCACTGTGGAAGGACATGCATTGCGTGTATTAGCTCTTTGTTTTCCTTTAATCTGGAACATTCTCTAGCGTTTCAAAATTTCTTGATCTTGACGTTTTTGGAAAATACAGACTCATTATTTTGGAGAGTATTTCGCAGTTTGGGTTTGCACCATGCCTTTTCCTGAGTAGAAAGATTATCCACGTCTCTCAGGAGTAACACAGAGGTGATGTCGCATCCTTCTCAGTGTGTCATATCAAGAGACATTTGATAACAGTTGGTCCCAGTGTTAGTAATCATATCATTAGCTGATAAGTCAGTGTATGCCAGAGTTCTCTACTTGTATGATTTTTCCTTTGTAATTAATAAATACCTTGTGGAAAGAAACTTTGAGAGGATGCAATTAATGTTTATCATCAAATATTACACACTAATTTCAATATCCAGTGATAACTTCCTAGCTTCATTATCCCTTCATTACTTATGAGTTGTCCTTCTATTGCAATGAAGTACTTTTCTTTATCGCTAATTTAATTTTTTATTAATTTATTTATATTAATGTGGGCTCATGGGTGTTATTCAGTATAATCCATAGTATTAGTACTTATTTTGATATTCAAATTACAAATTCAAAATCACTGATAATTATGAATCCTTCTTTACCCCGTATAGAGACCAGATGGACGGATGGATAGTTTTAGTATTAATATACAAAGAATTTTAGCTGCTGGTCTCCACGGTGGACAGACTGTCAGAGGTGCCTGTCTGCTTTGTCCTATGGAGGCTCTTGGCCTTTCAGGAGAAGATGATGTCCTGAAATGCAAAGGCTCTCACTCCCAGAAATTCTGAGTGTGCATTACAAAGACCGCAGGAATAAACCTTAACGGGAATGTCATTACTTAGTAAGAATGGCTTACTATGATTTAACTAAGGCAGGAATTACATTCAGAGAAACCTGTAAAGTCTGTTTCACTCACTGTTCTAAGACCAGCACCTCTTGCATAGTAGAAACAAAATAAGCACTTCTAAAATTAAGAATAAATGGTTGGATTTGGGGAAGCTGAAATAAAGAGGCAGAGAGGTTTTGACATGAGTTGTGGCTAATTGGAATCATAATTTTCAACCAATACTTTGAACCAATATTTTCTGAACCGCTCCTTAATGATGTTAGAATGGATTTAGGAACTGTAGACATCTTTTCCTATTTGCTTGTGTATTAATAGACTTCAAGAGGAATTCGATTACAACATATCTTTAAGGCAATTATCGTAACAAAACTCTGTCTTGTCTGGTACTGGTGGTAGCATTTGTTCTTAAGTGAATGTGTTCAATACTGGATATTCATTTTTAAGTCAGAGCTTCCAGTTCTAGCCCCTATTCATAACCCTTTGGTCCTCTACTCTTAAACTTTACAAGTGTCCAAATTACCTATCAGGAATTCCTGTGCAGTCCTGTCTGATTTATGTATACATCAGCATGATGTCACAAAGGTGAAATAATAATTAAAACTTAACAAAAATGTGCTTATACAAATGCACCCATTTCACATGTTTTCTAACCTAGATGAGGAGAGCAAAAGGTTTATGTTTTTAAGGATATTTCCCCTCTGACAACATGCTGACCTGGAGGGAAAAACAATGAGCATTAGTCACCTGTGGTTACCTCCTATGGGCCAGAAGCTCAATGCATATATGCTTAATTGATTAAATGATAGTATCATGATACAGAGCTTCAAATTCTGAGTGATCATAATGGAATTCAAGTTCCTGATCCATCACTTGATGCTTTTGGAACGCTGGCTGATTCATCAAACCTATTTTGAGTCCTGCTTTCCTTGCAGATGAAATGAGATGAAATATATGTGCAGTAATGGTAAAACAGACTTCATATAAATACGTTCCAGTAAAGGAGCATCTATGTGATCTAAGCCTCTCTTGATATAATTATGTGTAATGAAAGTAATGCATAATGCATATCAAGAATAAGAAATACTCTCATTTAAAAAATTTTTACACACTATTTCACTAATTACATTCCATTTAGAGGCTACATATTACCCTGTTTTAGACTAAGGAAATATGAGCCCTTTTTGGCCTTTCTACAAGATCATAGGCATCTGTACATTCCACTAACCCATCAAGAGCTGGAAGACTTAGTTTCATTCATTACTAATTTTCTGGTGAGGGAAACAAGCACCTTTAAGTACACGGGTGAAGGAGTCTGTCTGTCATAAAACCTGGTCTTCTTCACTTCTGAGACCAAGTCCTAGTAATAATACACTCAGCTCTGACCCTCTGTTGAGGTTCCAAAGAAAAATAACAGTAATAATACAGCAATCTTTACCTTGACCTAGCACTGAAAGAATCCCTTTTACTCCCAAATTGTGAAGTTGCAAAGCACAGCTTAGCTCTTTTATGAAGTTTATAAATGAAAACATCTACGACCCCCCAAAGTGTTTACATTAGAATTAGTGACTGACATGCCACCTGAGGGCTGAAGAATGGCCCAATTCTTGACAGGCTACATTTTCTGGCTGTAGAACACACTGATGAAGGGACTCTGGGGGCCACGAGGATAGGATGAGAGTACTTGGAAGAGAAATAACCGTACCTCGATTTACGCCACTTACATCCTTATTATATTTCATCCTTTCTGTCCAATCTAAACAAACCCACTCTCTATCAGGAGAAAAATTCAGGGCTTCACATTGATCTGCAGTGACCTCAGATGAATCATTCAAACATCCTAGAGAGAAAAGATAAATTAAAACAGAGCCTATATTTAATAATCTGACTTTAATTCAAAATGCTTAGGTGTCTTGCTCTCTTCTCATAGGTGTGCCATGAGTTCTGATGAATGTACACAATTTCTATTTACTAGAATTGAGGCTTCATACATTTATAACAATGTTTGTTAAATGGTTCACTAAGCTGAATAATCAATCTGTGTCGTGAAGAGTGGATACTGCTTGCTGTAAAGGCAGAGGCATGCGAGGTCTCAGGGAAAGTTAAACCATGAAAGGTGGGAGTTAGATAAGGCAATTAAACATTCCACTGAAGTTCTGAGTAACAGAGATCACAATAAGTAAACGCATGTTAGAATTCCACATTTTATACTTACTTCTTGTTTTATAGAGTTCAGTTTTTTTCTTTTTCCTGCAGCCTATGTAATTTTTTTTCAATCTATCTTTTAGTTTATCACATCTCTCTTATGCAGTGTCAAATGTAGCATATACTCTCTTTACTAACATTTTAGCTTCAAAGATTATATTAATAACTTTGAAATGTACAATTTGGTTCTTCTGCAAGTATATATCCATCATCGGTAATCTATATATTATTCATGTTTTATTCTTTCATTTAAATCTTTTATACATTTTTTTTTATGTTTTTGATAATTATAATATCTGAAGCTCTTTGGGGTTTTTGTGACCTGTCTCATTCATGTAATGTCATCTCTTGTGTTTGGTGATTTTTAATTGTTCATTCATACTTGACTGAACATATATTTGGCTGGGGGCTCGGCGCACAACTGGCCTCAAATGATGTCAGTAGCTTCGTGGGTCCTGGCCTAAGGGAGGGGCCTTGGTGCCTTCCACAAGCCCAGCACTGAGCAGACAGCTGTCACCGGGGATATTTCAGTGTGCCCCGCTTATGTACAGTTCACCTGTGTGGTGTCCAGTTCATTGGTTTTAAATTTTTCTTTATTTCATTTGGCAAAGGTATAGAGCTTGTTGAGATTTTTCTTATACTCTTATGAGCCAACGATGAAGTAAGAGGTGTAGGAATCAGCAGAGAGTGACCCTGAGATTATCTAGTCTGCCATATTGCTCTGGTACTGAGCATTCTCCAGACGGCGGACCCCCTCGGAGAGGTACTAGGTATGGCTAGGAATATAGTGGTGGAGTTGCAGTTTACTGGCAATATAAATATTTCTATTTCCTCAACACATTTTAACACAGAATTTCATGCCATTTTCCAATTAGAATTAAAAAAAAAAAGCCTAACACTCCTTGTCAGGAAACTAAAGCCTAATTAAGATTGGAGAGTCTGATTTTTGAAATGAATTTCAATTCTCTTCTTATCCCCCAAATTGGAACACCATTTTTTTTCTTGAAGGTCTATGATGATAGGAAATATAATGGGCACAATATCTTAAGGCTTTTTTCTTCTTTCATCTCTATCACTTGTTAAATGTTTCCTTGGATAAGTTCTAATTATTCTGGGCTTCAATTTTTCTTTATTAAAAAAGGTACAGCAATGCCTTCTTTGGGCAATTCACAGGGGCTTGTTAAAAAAATGAAAATCATGTATCAAATTCAATTGTTGTGAGATGACATGTCTATGGAACATTATTATTAAGATAATTGTATGTAAAAAATCAGTCACTTAGAGAAAACATCAGACTTCAGTTACCACAGGCTCCTTTTCTGTACCAAGTGGTGAAGGGGTGTAAGTTGGAAGCCAGGGCAGCATTACCATCCCATTTCAGTGGAGGATGAAGACAATCAGAGCAGCCTCTGCAGTGTCTCTGGTCTTTTGAGTTGTCAGCAATTTGGGAAATTATTTCCTATGATAATAACTTAATCTGCAACATTGTTTCTTATTTTTTTTTATACACAGCACACATCAAGAAAATGTGGCAATAAACTAGCTCTCCTATTATCATTGCCTGATTTCCTGACTTGATTCATATTCATTGGGCACTTTGTATATAGCTCTGTGCTTGTAGAGTTCTGAAACGGTACTTTAGTTCCTCTATCTGCTAAAAAAGAAAAAAAAGAGGCTAATACTTAATATTCTAGGAGACTCTCTGCCTGAAAGGCAGTGCTTGAGCTGAACGAAAATAATCTCTTCGGGTTCTGACATACACTCAGACCTCAAGTTTTTACTCAATGTCTCCTTTCCAAGGCTAAATGAAACTACATTTTCAGGATTGATTTTGCAGTCAATTGAATTAGCATTTTTGAAACTCTTTTATGTCTGTGTATTCAAGTGACTCAAGTAAGCAAAAACATTGTAGAAAAAATGGATTATTTTTAATACAACTATAATACAACATCATGAATACAGTTTTATGGCAATTACGCTGTGTATTTTATGTATATGAATTGCTCTTTTCTCTAAATTTTGAGAAATTCTGAAATCTATAATAAAGAGTATCTTTACAAAATTGCAATATTTTAAAAGCATGTACACATAATTTAATTGTAGAGATTGGATTTGATAGCCCTAATTATCTTAAATAAAAACAAAATGTTAAAAGCCACGTGCTTCTTTTTAACATTTAGTCTCAAATTGTGTGCATGTGTGTATGCTCAGCATATGTAATTCTGTAGGTATATAATATATATATGCAATTTGAAGCCTAATATAAAGTTGTATAGTGAGCTATTTTTCCTTTTCCTTTCCACCTTTAAAATTACTATTACAGGTAAAATGCAATTGCTATCTAGTTATCTGGTCTGTTTTTTAAAAAAAGTTGGATTATTTTCGACGTGTTCATCATACTCAACATACTACATATCCCAGATCTTAATGTACAAAAACATAGTGTTTATATTCACAAAAAATACAGCATGAAGCAGTAAGGTAGTAAAGCATACAATTTTTCCTCTTACAGAAATACAAACCATTAACATAATTTAATTCAATGAAAATGAGAGTGCTTTTGAGTGTATGTTATCTTCTCAACAACCTCAGTAGTAACACAGCTCTTCATGTATTTGTTTATAATGCCTGTTCATAGGAGCTTCAAATAGAGATGAGTAGGTTTATTAACACTCATTGTATGAGCAGACTAGCCCTGACAAAGCAGTAGTGTCTTGGGTATATTAGTTTTTAATCTCCGATGGCTTCTTCATTAATAAAAGGCAAAGAAAATCTACTGAATATTGTAAGTGCTTTCAAATCATCAGAACAAGAGTACAGGATGGTTTTCATATTAAGGAAATATTATTGTATTCCAATTCTTTAAAGTGTTTTAAATAATTATGCATATGCCACTCATGATTCACAATTACTGAATTCTTTAGAACCTCTATTTCCTCTAACATCCGAAGATCACCTCACGTGTACTCATCATGGCATTTTAATAGTTGCCCCTATTCCACTGTCTGAGAACTGTAATGAGACAGGGAATAGCTAAAGGCCTTCGTCACTCAGTCTTCATTGTGAGTGGGAAGAAATTGTTCTTTGCTTATAATTCTCACCCATGCTGATAATCCTTAATTTTATCAATGACTGAATTAGTTTGAATGAGACCCTAACCTTTATAGACCTTATAAAATGACTATTTTTGAGTGCTGGCTTCAGTAATTATGCCAGTTGTCTCTGAATATTCTTTCCCAACTTAGGATACTAATTGCTTGGTTATTTTCCTTAATGCGTATTTCCAAAACAGAAATTATCTGTGTTTACCATATAACAATACATATAATCAAACTTATTGAATAATTTCCATAATTTTCCATAATAAAGTCTTACTTTTTTACAGTTTTACAGTTTACACAGCACTTTCACTTAATCATCTCACAAGCCTCTGAAGTAGACAGGATAGTAATTAACTCAATTTTAATCATGAAGATAAAAAGGTTCAGAGAATTAGAATGGCAATCAGGGCACAGCAAAAATGTGCAGGAACTGGCTTCTGACCCAGATTTTACCACCACAGACTCGGGGTACTTCCCAGCACACCACACAGACCCTCAACAAGGCCAGACCTCGGTGACATCGCATAATAAGCAAGTCCCACTCCATAATCTGTGTTAACAATGAGACTGCATCTGTACAATAAAAATAAAATGAGGCAATTATTCAGATAGTTCAGCCAAATGCTCCTCCACTTAGTACCAAAACCCTTCTCTTTATTTAAATTAGATTTTTAAAGCAAAACAAAATCTCTCTCCCTTCAGTCAGTATCAGACTTTGTGGTCTACAGCCTAGTAGGCACTTGTCAAATGACAATAAAATAGTGACATTTACAAGGTAATATTAGACTTTTAAGGTCACTTCAGACATACTTCCCAGTGCCCCTCAATCTCTCTCTCTCTTTCACACACACACACACACACACACACACACACATTCTGAGCTAGTACCAGTTAGCATAATGATGAAAAAGTGTCAGAACATCACACACTGGCTGTCTTGGTTTTGTTTGAAAAATTACCCCTGGAATTATACTTTAAAATACCTGCCAAATCACAGTCTTGATAACTCCCATTTTCCTTAAGGGCTTATCCCTCTCCTCCAAAACAATTTCAGTAGCACTCAAACTAGAAATGCTATTATTCTTGCTCTTGTGATTACAATGATGGTTAGTCAGCTAACATTATTATATTGGTTTTCCCTGACAAACTTTCATATACCATTGTATATACACACAATTTACATTATTCATCATTTAAAAATAACTCTATCTTTAAGTTCCTATAAACAACAGACCAACAGAAAATGAATTTCCTTATCAATTGTCATATACATTACACAGGCGTCTAGCCATCCTGGCCAGAAAGTTTAAAGTTGAAGCTTTCTTTTAATCAACTTTAATCAGATCAACTGTAAATAAAATTTTAAATGGTGATTTAAAAACAATTAGGGAAATTAAAGCAGTCTGTAAGTCAATAGATGTCAAACTAAAATTGAAAATTTGAAGATTAAGACTTAGATGGATTTTGTCTCTTGGAATGTAATTCATTTATGCTTCTTGAGATTTCTATATCTGAATATAATGCTAACAGTCTGTTTGCATGAAAGCTGTTTTGGGCACGTGGGCCACAACACAAATATCACCCACACTTGGTTTAACTACACTGTTTACATGAGAGTAATTGCTAAAGCCTGCTCAGCGTGTAGCCAGTACATGTGATTGCGCATGAAGTTAATATAATTTAACACATTCTCAGAGGGCAGAGTGAAAGATAGCTATCATTTCCTAAACATTATGACTTCCTGCTGATTTCCTGTAGTCACCCTAACCAGGACTGTAGTCAGTTTCTGCAGAGCTTCATGTCAAAGGAAAAATTTCCCAGGCTTATCTAAAGAATTGCTTGTAGAAAGATGTACTCAGTGTCTCCACAGAGATAATCGTTTCTTGCCGTCTCCTTTCTGATTGTTGGTCTACAGTTGATTGTGCCATGTTTTAACACAGAATCTGGTTTGTGAACTCGGAATGATAATTTAGGCTCAATCTGCTAATGTCCACTTTCTTGATTTGGTTTTTATATTTATGCTGACTTAAAATTACATAATGATAATTCAGACTAGGGGCTTGGGCATACTTCCATGGAAGTGCCCCCATACGGACAAATGGAAAATACTTAAATTTGACTTAATGCCACTGCTTCCCCATAACAAAGTGGACCCTCTCCCTTTCTACTTGTAGCTCCAAAGATTTGATACCAGGATACTACATGCATCTATGTTTTGAATTAGGAAAGTGAATTTCTTTCATGTCATTATTTGATATTCTAGTCCTTCATGCTATATTTACAGTTGTGAGGTTTCCTTTTATAAAGTAATTTAAGCAGAGGAGTGTTGGTAAACAATTAACAACTGGTTCTTCAGGGAAAAAAAAGTGGTGTCTGCTCATTTCCGTGGTCTAAATCACAGCTGATTTCAACCTACCAAAACGGTATCACAGCAACTGGAGCAGGGAAGAGATGCGCCTTATGGATTATTGGTAGGTTGTTCTAGCTGGTGCCAGTCCCTCACTGAATTTTACTGACTAGATAATAGGCATTCATTTAAGTGTCTTTAGAGAATCTCCTGGCTCTCCTTAAACATTCATTTTTATCCATCAGCTGTTCCAGTCTCTGGTTTTAAAATACAGCATATCTTGTAAATATTATGTGAGATAGTCATATATAGTATTAGATTTCAGAAGAAAAAAGGAAAACTAAAATAACAGACTCACTGGTATTACAATTAAAGTTTAGTTAGAGTGCTTCATAGAAATTCCATATAGGAACATTCTTCCAGCCATGTCAAGCTTTTTAAAAAAAATGTAATTGAATCAAAGTCAATACTGTACTGACATAACTGTCCACACATAAAATAGAAATTACGAATATGCAAGAATTTCAAATCTTTATTTAGATTTGAGCCTTTCTTCTCCCAACTATTAATGGTAAATAGAAAAAGAAATTTAAAAGCAAGAAAAAAATATATACTCAAAAATGAAAAGTGAATGATGTTCCTTTTTAAAAGTGCACCCAACTCTCTACTAGTATGTGCAACAATCAGCAATTTTGATGTCATAATCCAGGTTGCACTATTTTATCTTCCTGCAGAGAGAACAAGGGGATTATTACAGAACTCTTTTTATAGCATCCTGCTGATTTAACACCTATCTAATCCCTGCACCACATCTGATTTTACTCAAGTGGGTGAGTGTACTTTTTTTAAATTTGAAAAACTTAAATATGTGGCTATATACCATGAACAGAATCTTTTATTTTGTTATAAAATAGATTTTTTATATATATGCATGCTAATACAGTAAGAAGCGTATCTAGTCATGAAACAATGTCTATATAACTTTATTCAAATGAAAGGACTGTGTGCAAAGAGTCAAATTTACTCATGTATTTATTTTGAGGAAGCTAAGGCCACTTCCACATATTTCATTTCTAAGGGTGTGCTGCAAGGTTATGTAATCCTATGTGTTTTTCCTCATGGAATCCAAACTTTAATATTCTGCTTCCGGTGTGTCTTTCAGGAAAAAGTACTTGTAGAACATGACTTCCTATACAGTGTCCACTATATGTAGATTTATTAGGAACCTAACAATAAATTCTTTTTAAAAGGAGAAAGGAGAGAAAAAAATAAAATCTTTATACTTGAAATATGCACATTAAACTAGTAGTGTTCTAGGAAAAAAAATGGTAAGTGGGAATATTACTTTAATCAGAAAATTCTTTTAAGAAGCCATTTCAAACTCAAACACGTGATCACTTGAAACTGTTCTCCTCACTTTGGCACATCTGAACCAGTAGAGAAATGGTAACACTGCTTGGGTAATGCTTGAGGAACATATATGCATCAGAACTGAAAGATGGGACTTGAAATTTTTAACATTGAGCTGGATAAAAAAATCGAGTCTTTTACTCAATATATTTACAGCAGAAGAGGTTGGGGGGAAACAAATTCTCGAAAGTCTTTGGAGCATATAGAACGTGTGACCTTAAAAAATAAATCTTGCATCAAAGAAAATCTCAATTCTCTCTGAAATCTTTCTAAAATACAAATATTTTATTCCAATGTTTTGTACATTCTAATGGCTCAGAGGAACAACTTAAATGTCCTTGTAGCTTTACTCCTTTCTGAGATGCAAACTACGACAGGGCTTAATTGAGCTTTTTTTCCCCTCCATCTTCATGCTTCATTTCCTTGACATAGCTCAGACTGGAGAAAAATCAGCATGTTCCGACCCACTTAATACTATGAGGCAGTAAGATGGACCTGAATTTAGAGGAGATCGGAGCTCCGAAATAAAATAAATATAACACCACGTGTCAAATAAAAAAAGAAAAGATATTCTCCTGTACAAATCAGAAGAGATAATAAAAATCAAGGAATAGACAGCAACTTCTTTCATACCTACACAAGCATCTCAAAATGACTGCAAACTTTAAGAATGATTTACTTTTTCTTATTTGGAACACTTCATAGTTTATTTGCTAAACAACAGTTTATGTTGCCTTATACCAAATTTTATTGGCTTGGATTAGAGGATTGGGGAGGATTTTCTAAGAATTGATATATTGCTAAATAAAATGTATTTGCTAACCAACAGCAATAAAATTCTGCTGGGTTCTATAAGCCAGCAAGCTAAAAGCGTCACTGTAAATCAAATTTGTCCCAAGTTTTGATATGCAAGAAGTCCCAGGACTTTTCCATGGCACATGGCATTCTATTCCTCTCACTGGCTGTACCATGACGGTATCTACAGGGCATCCGGTGTTCACTGACAACACAGGGCCCTACTTACTCACAGAGCTTAGGTGCCTTGCAGGTATCTGAGAGTTGCTATCTATTCACAAACCGCTGAGCATTTCTTTTTATCAAAAAGCCTTCAAATGCTCAGTCTGTGGTCACTGCAGTCCCTTGGATAGATCTCATGAAGATATGCTTCACCAAGGCAGAGACCTAGACAGTTAAAAATGGAGAAATATTTACATCCATTCTCTCGAGCAAGTGGAGTTCCTGTTTTCTGTACGAAGTGGGGTTTTTTGTTTTGTTTTGTTTTTTGCTTTTTGCTTTTGC
Source organism: Manis pentadactyla (assembly GCF_030020395.1). Classification (NCBI taxonomy): domain Eukaryota; kingdom Metazoa; phylum Chordata; class Mammalia; order Pholidota; family Manidae; genus Manis; species Manis pentadactyla. The sequence continues at coordinate 148,543,187 of NC_080024.1, read as the reverse complement.
TTTTTTCTTCAGTGCATTTCCGAGAAAGGTTCCAGGGCTAGGAGTACAAACCCTCCTGGCCGGTTCCGTACATGTCTGCAAGCCGTTTAAACCGAGGTCCCCAGTCACTCAGGTAGTCGTAATTCTGATCAGAGTTCGAGCTGATGGACTCTAACGAGCTGAGTGATTCGGCCACTGAGCCGTTGCCTTCAAAAGCGTATGTCTGCAAGGAGTCGTAAGGTGGGGCACAGGGATCCACGTCGGCTTCTTTCAGTCTCTCCCAGATAAACTCCCGAAAAATGACATTATCTGGGATGCTTTTGAAGGCCGGTCGACTCAAGAACTGAATTTCGGGAGTCACGTCCCTCCTGGTCTTGGCGTCTCTGATAACGTTGAGGTTCCTCAGCGCGGCCATGTCAAAGGCCTCGGTGTCTTCCTCTCCCCCACCCTCGTCGTCGTAGCGAACGATGTTTTCTCTGATGTCTCTCTCTTCGTCGAAAATCAGGGGCTCTTTGTTCCGTCTCCTCATGGTGACGATCAGCAGGATCAGCACTGAAACGATGGGACAGCAAAGGGAAGTGTCAGTAAACTGGCCGACTGCCCCTCATGGAGGGGAAATTAGGCGGTGGGTGTGGAAAATCACAGATTTCTGCTCTTTGAAGGAAAATGAATTGGCCGCCTACATGCATGGGAATTCACAGCAGTAGATGGGCTGAAATTGCTAAAATGCCTTTAAAATAGAACACGTTTATACATCAAGAAAACCTTTTCCACACCCTTTCAGAATAGATGTCTCTTGAACGTAACCTGCAAAGTATTTGACAGAGTCAACTGAAGAGCCAGTTCAAGATAAATACAATAATTTCAAAGCTAGGAAACACAACGGGGCTTTTTTGAACTCCTTAATTGCTGGAAAAGCAAAGTGACATTCGTAAATGTTTTGGGTCTATTTAACAACTGCAATTTCAGAAGGAAATGGATTATAGCATTTGGTTGGGTTCTTTGAAGAAATGCCTAGTACTTTTCTATGATACTCAGCTGTTACATACAATCCACCGTGTCAGCCATATACAAAGATTAAAAGCTTCTCTATAATAAATTGAGTCCCACTTTCAGGATGAAATACTGACTGTGGTTTATGCATTATACCGAGAAAGAGAGAATCCAAGTTGTGAGATTTTCAGCATTCGCAAAGATAGATTTAAGAAATCAATCATCCCTTTAGGAATTTTTCTTCTTATATCAAAATTAATAATTAAATAATAAAGCACACGGATGTGCTCGAAAACAAAGAACTACATTGGCTATTTTTTTTTGGTTTGAACAAATTCAATATACTCTTTGCATTTTTGATTAATTATAACTAGTGTGAAGGAGTCTGTTCTTGGCTATGAGTGACCAAATGCTAGCTGAATTGGAAACACATCGGCAGATTTCATGGCCCCCTAATTAAGTGAGTATGAAGCATAAATGATTTTTCTGAATTTTGGAATTCAAAAACATATAATGACTTTGTCTACAAATATCTAATTTTTAAAAAATATTATGTAAGCCGATTTTTTTTTATGGAAGGTCTAAAAGGCCTTTTACTCTCAGCTTATTTTTAAAAAGCTGTTTACAATATTTATAATTAAAATAGAAGACATTTTGAATTGGCATTAAGAACACACTTAAAAATATGAAACCAGGAAGGACATCAATATGGTTCAGAGCAATTAGATGCAAAGACTAGGGTGAGGCTTGTTTCATACTCTGTCTGCCTTAAGGAAACCCAAGCATCTAGGTACTTTGTAATTTCAATTTTTAATTAAATGACTGTATTATCTTCAATGAAAATTATATGCTTTCTTGTGATTGATGAAGATCTTTTTATTGGAGATCTTTGGAAATGATTGTGAAACCAGCTGTTTATTATGGCACTCACTCTCTTTTTCATCCCCTCCCCACCTTTTCCCATTTGATCCTGGCCTATTGTTCACCATAAGCTCTACTGACAGTCTACCAGTTAGACATGGAGATCCATTTCTGAGACTTTCTGGCCACCTTACGTTGCCATGGCACATCTATGCCTATTCTTTCTTTTGCTCTTATTTACTACATTTGAATGTTCTCAACTGGCTTCATCAAGATGGCAGACCTGTAAGTCAAAAGTTCATTCTTGCATGCTTTTCATTTCTCAGACTGGTATTTACCTCCCTTCTCTGTTAAGTGGAGTTCCAACTTTTGTCTCTTGTCTTCTGAGAACTAGCATTGCCACCACTTCAAAAACTGGGGTTCTCAACTGGGGTCCATGCCTTTCTACTGTAACATTCTGGCTTGGACCTTGAAAACTAATACATAGCTTTGAGGTCAAGAAAGGTCTTGGCTGCAAATCCAGCCTGTCCACATATTGGCTGTGTGATCTTGGGCAAGCAACTTTAACTGAGCCTAGCTATACATGACATTTCTTGACAACTGCTTCGTTCACAGGGTGGGTTAAAGAGATACAGAGATTGGGGAATAACGTAAGTGAAGGTAGCAGAATGCCAGGCGCTTGCTGGCTTTCAAAAGAGTGTGCATTATCCTTTGGCTTATCAGAACCATTAATTCAAAATTCCATGAACACAGGCAAGTGAAGACATTGTGTTTCCCCTTTCACCAAGGAAAAACAAAGTAGAAGGTGTAGCAAATACATGCCAAGGGCATACTAAATATTAAATGAAAGAGAGGAGAGGTGAGAAATGAAGGTGTGCATTTGACCTACACAGCAATTCATTCTCTGAGGTAGGTAGTTGCCCATTTGATGGTTTTCTTAGACACGTGAAACAACCTGCCTATGTTCAACAAAATGAAATGTAATAACTAAAGCAGAGGCAAACTCCACCTCCATGTACCTCAGAGCCTTTGCACTTCCTGTGACGCTGAGCTGAGGACCTCCACAGAAGGAGATTAAGACACAGCAGAGAGCTCAGGTAACAAAGGCTGGCTCAGAGAAAGACACATCAGTGAGTTTTAAGACATACGTATAACTTCAGTTCCTGAAACTTTTTACATAGTTCCCCCACAATAAAAGTAATTGTGACAAAAAGAGAGAGGGACCAAAAAAGGCTTCTTATTGAGAAGTCAAACCAAGAAGGTGGAGGTGAGCATCAGAATTGTGATGGGTGGACAGGTGGCAGCAGGGGAAAATGAGAAATCTGTTACCCATGTTGGAAGCAGAATTGAGTGGGAGAAAATGTCCGATTGAGTGCAAAAGGATGTCAGAAATGAATGGGCATAAAAGGGAATGAAGGTATGAGGAAGGTAAAAATTATGTACTAATTAGATGCTCTTTTAATTTAAATCAATATCTTGGTAGGTAAAATGTTTCAAAATTCTCAATTCTCTTTCCTTCACGTAGTTATAATAAATCTTGTCATATATGAATATATGGATATACACACACACACACATGCACACATGCATATATAAGGCAATTATTTCTTATAATCTATTATCAATGTATTTTCACACTACCAGTAAACTTGCTTTTTGATGCTCTGGCATAATGTTTGGTAAAAATGAAGCATGAAAGCACCTATGGGTGTGTTAGCCCATAGGTACAATACTCATTATGGAGTTTATTTCCCAATCTTATCTGAAGCTGAGAAAAATACAAAATATTTTATGTTAGAGAATTTAACATTTTAATGACTTGGAAAAATATTAATTTCTAACTACTTGAGCACATATAAAAAATAATTCTTTACCTTTACATGAAATAAGTATGAACTACTCTTCAGGGACTATGGAGGTAATCCCTATATTAAAAATAATATTTTAGGCCTAAGTAAGTACAAGATTATAAAGTTGAAAAGGTTTTAGTCAATGTCTTTTCTGTCATATGGACTATATTTCTGGGTAGAGACAGAAGAAATGAGTATAGGTCTAGCTGAAGTCTAGAGATGTGGCACTTACATCATGCTGGTTGTTCATGAATTTACATATCCATTCAACAGGTATGTGTTGACCATTTATTACATGCATTTGGTATAACACTGCACAGAGAAGCAGGTGGAAAACATTGCCTTATAGAAACTTATAGTAAAGTAGGGCAGACAGGTATTTATCAAACAATAAGATGATTAAATATAAAAGGAGAACTGTGATAATTACTGAGACAGGGAAATAAAGATTCATTTTTAAAATGATATCATTTTTAAAATATGATATTTTAAAGGGAAATAGATCCAGACAAGGCTTAACTTACAGGAAGTGATTTGGGAGATTATACTTGGCACAGTGAGAAAAAGTTTGAAGCCAACATGGCTAGACAGCAAAGAAAGAGGTGGGAGGTCAGGTCGGAGAGGCAGGCACTTGTTGGACCCTGTAGGGCCAAAACCTAACGTGATTTAAGGACTGCCTGATAGATCAGACTTGCTTTTCAAAACGAATCATCCTGACTGGACTAAGGACACAGGAGAAGAAGAGCAGATGTTAGGAAAGCACCTAGAACACTACTGCTGCACTAAAAGCATGTTATCGACCTTGATTTCTGGTCTTAGAAATCAGCTTCCTAATATTCAATTCAACATTATCTGGGTTTGTAGGAAATAGTGCTGGGCACCAGCAAAATCATAATGCAGTTCATTTTAAGAAGGTACAGATGAAAATCTGGAGGTGTAAACACACACCATACGAGCAATTAGTGGGTCCCTTTACTCTAAACTTCACTGTGGTCTGTGACAGCTACATACCTAGATGTGTAAACTGGAAAATGTTTTTTACTTAATCATCTTTAGAGTATTTTAGTGCTACTTTCCTAACCCACACCCTAGTCTAATACCTATATTAGACTACAACAAAAGATAAAAAAGGACATCACATAATGATAAGGGAATCGTTACAAGAAGAAGATACAACGTTTATAAGTATTTATGCTCCCAACATAGGAATACCTAAATATATAAAGCAAATATTAACAGACATAAAGGGAGAAATTGACATTAATATAATAATAGGGACTCTACACCACTTACATCAATGGATAGATCATCCAGATGGGAAACCAGTAAGGAAACACTGGCCTTAAATGACACATTAGACCAGACATAATGGATACATATAGAACATTTCATTCAAAAACTGCAGAATACTGATTCTCTACAACCACACATGCACCATTCCCCAAGATAGATCACATTAGGTCATAAAACAAATCTCAATAAATTTAATACTCTAATCATAGTAAGTATCTTCACTGACCACAACAGTATGAAACTAGAAGTCAATTACAAGAAAAAAACTGGAAAAAACACAAATATGTGGAGACTAAACAATATGCTACTTAACAATTAATAGGTGAGAAAATCAAAGGAAAAGAAAATCTTCAAACAAATGAAAATGGAAACACAACTTTTCAAAATCTATGGGCTGCAGCAAAATCAGTTACCTGAGGAAGTTCCTTGTGCTACTAGCCTACCTCAAGAAATAAGAAAAATCCCAAATAAGCAATCTAACTTTACACCTAAAAGAACTAGAAAAAGAATAATAAACAAAGCCCAACATTAGCAGAAGGAAAGAAAGAAAGAAAGAAAGAGCAGAACAGAAATAAATGAGAGACTAGAAATATCATAGAAAAGATCAATGAAACTAAAAGCTGGTTCCTGGAAAGATAAATCAATAAACCTTTAGCCAGACTCACCAAGAAACAAAGAGGGCCCAAATAAATAAAATCAGAAATGAAACAGGAAGTTACAACCGATAACACAGAAAAACAAACAATTATAAAGGACTTCTGTGAACAATTGCAGGACAACAAACAGGAACTTCCAAGAAACACACAACTTTCCAAGACTGATTCACAAAAATAGAAAATCTGAATAGTCTGATTATAAGTAATGAAATTGAATAAATAATTAAAAAACTCTCAATAAAAGTCCAGGATCAGATGGCTCCACAAGTGAATTTTACTAAACATTTAGAGTATTAGTGCCTATCCTTCTCAAATTATTTAAAGAGGAAGAAATGTTTCCAAATGCATTTTAGGAGGCCACCAGTAATTACCCTGATACCAAAAGCAGACAAAGACATCATCAGAAAAGAAAATTATAGGTCAATATCCCTGATGAGTGTAGGTACGAAAATCCTCAGCAAAATATTGGCAAGCTGAATTCAATATATTAGAAAGATTATATACCATGACCATGCAGTATTCCTTTGCAGGATGCAAGGATACTTCAACATTTGCAAATCAGTCAACATGATATACCATATTAACAAAGGATAACAATTATATGATCATCTCAGTAGATACCAATAAAGCATTTGACAGAATTCAACCTTCATTTATTATAAAAGCTCTCAATAAAGTGGGTATAGAAAGAGCATATCTCCACATAATAAAGGGCACATATGACAAAGCCCCAGCTATCATACTCAATGGTGAAAAGCTGAAAGCCCTTCCTCTAAGATCAGGAACCAGACAGGGATGTTCACTCTCACCCCTTTTATCAACATCATATTGCATGTCCTAGTTGGAGCAATTAGACAACCAGAAGAAATAAAAAGCATCCAAATTAGAAAGGGAAAAGTAAAGTTGTCCCTATTTGTAGATGACATATATAGAAAACCCTGAAGACTCTACCAAAAAATTGTTAGAATAAATGAATTCAGTAAAGTCTCAGGATATGAAATTTCCATACAGAAGTCAGTTGCATTTCCCAACAGTAATAATGAGCATTCAGAAATGACATTAAGAAAAAAATCCTATTTACAAGTGAATCAAAAAGAATAAAATACCTGGGAATAAATTTAACCAAGGAAGTGAAAGACCTATACACTGAAAACTGTAAGACAGTGATGAAAGAAATTAAAGACAACACAATAAATGGAAAGATATACTATGACCACGGACTGGAAAAAATAATGGTAAAATGTCCATTCTACCCAAAGTAATCTATAGATTCCATGCAATCTCCATCAAAATATCAAGGACATTTTTCACAGAATTAGAACAAAGAATCCTAAAATGGAACCAAAATACCCCTTCTTGAGGAAGAAGAATAAAGCTGGGGAATCTCACACACTGATTTCAAAATATACTACAAAACTTTAGTAATCACAACAGTATGGTACTGGCAAAAAAGATACATATATCAATGGAGTAGGATACAGAGCTCAGAAATCCATAAATATATGGTCAATATATAACAAAAGAGGCAAGAATATACAATAGGGAAAAGACAGTCTCTTCAATAAAGGCACTGGGAAAACTGGACAGCCACATGCAAATGAATGAAACTGGACCACTATCTTACACCATACCCCAAAATAAATTCAAAATTAATTAAAGATTTTAATGCAAGACTGAAAATCATAAAATTCCCAGAAGAAAATCGGCAGTAAGCTGTTGGGCACTGGTCTTCACAATGTATCTTTGGACCAGTCTTCTCAGGTAAGGACAACAAAAACTAAAGTAAACAAACGGGATTACATCAAACTAAAAACCAGCACAGTGAAGGAAACCATCAACAGAATGAAAAGGCAACCTACTGAAATGGGAGAAGATATTTACAAATCATACAACCAATAAGGGGTTAATATATCCAAAATATATAAAGAACTTGAATAACAATATTTTAAAAATCCAATTAAAAATGTGTAGAGGTCTTGACATATTCCAAAGAAGACATACAGATGGCCAGGAAGCACAAGAAAAGATGTTCAATACCACTAATCATCAGGTAAATGCAGATGAAAACCACTAAGAGGTATGGGGAAAACCAACCCATACCTGCCCGATTGGATATTACCAAAACTATAAAAAATAAAAATTGTTGGTGAGGATGTGGAAAAAAGGAAACCCTTGTATGCTGTTGGTGAGAATGTAAACTGGTACAGCCACTATGGAAAAGAGTATGGAAGTTCCTCACAACATTAAAAATAGGATACCATACAATGCAGCAATTCCACTTCTAGGCATTTATCTGAAGAAAACAAAACCCAATTTGAAGAGACATGCATACCTATGTTTGCATATCATTACAGCATTATTTACAATAGCTAAATATGGAAGCAATCGGAGAGTCCATTGATAGCTGATTGGATAAAGAAGATGTGCATATACACAAGGGAATATCAATCAACCATAACAAAGTTAAATCTTGTCATTTGCAACAATATGGATGGACCTAGATGGTATTATGCCATGTGAAATAAGTCAGAGAAGAAAAAAATTACATGATTTCACTGACCTGTAGAAGCTAAAAAAGAACAAAACAAATGGACAAAGAAAACAAGCAGGTTCATAGATACAGGTAACCAGTGGAGGGAGTGGTTGAATGGCAAACAAAATAGGTGAACGGATTAAGGAGGTACAAAATTCCAGTTAAAGAAGTCATAGGGATATGATACAGAGCATAGGGAACACGGTCAGTGATATGACAATAACTCTGTATGGTGACAGATGGTAACCAGACTTACTAGACTTCACAATATATAAAAATATCAGATCACTAATGTACATCTGAAACTAAAAAGATATTGTATGTAACTATACTTCAATTAAAAATAAAGAATCAAGTGTGTGAAGGGTACCTACTCTAATCAGCAGGTGAGGATGAGGCATGAAGGACTGTAGGAGCCCAGCAGGTGGAGGAAGGCAGGCAGAATGTTTCAGGAACAGGGTAGCAGGTTTGAAACAAATGGAAAGAAACACCATGTGATTCTTCCTACAGCGTGAGTGAAGGATTAGACAGCCTGATCCTTCAAGGGGTGAGCAGGTGTCAGAACATATCTTGCTTTGTGTGCCATGAGAACCATTTGGGTTTTTTTGTAAGTACATTTGATGCTTCTGAAGTGTTTCAAGCCAAGAAATAATTCATGTTTTAAAGACTGAAATGATAGGAAAAATACAGGGGTTCTAGTGCAGTCTGGTGATCAAAGACAGATGTCACTGGAAGTGACATCTAAGCTAGGATCTGAAGGATGAGAGAAGTCTACCTGTTATTTTGTCTGGATCTATGTGCTGTGGAATCAGAGGTGTATGCAGATCCCAAGTAGCAGAAGGCCAGAATTTGAACTTGCATTTATGAACCTACTCTATTATTTATAGTCACAAAGGATAAAGATTTATAATTGATAAAACCCAAGTCAGTGATTGAGGTAAATTAGATATCAAGTAGAACATTTTAAACTGAAATTGAATTTTAAAAACCAAGCATTCTTGAAATCTCCACTGCAGTATTTTCTCTGTCGTTAGGTAGATTCTCAAAAGCAAATATTTTGATTTTTTCTTAAGCCCTTATATAGCTCCAAGGCTATTAACCTGAAAATATAATTTAAATATTTTAAACCTGTGCCATATCCATTTTCCAGAAAAATCAAAGAGGCTGGATCTCCGAAAAATATCCTAAAACTGTAGAAAAATGGGGAATCAAAGTCCAATGAAGATACTTATGGGTAATGACAAAAATAAAATCAATTTTTTTCCACTAATGACTACATTCAAGTCATTCAGTTTCACTCAGCACGCAGGGATGGTCTGCCTTCTCCGTGTCAGATCAGCATTTTATGAGGGGCTATGTGTGCAATGATAAAGTAACACTCAGTCCCTGCCTCCAAAGGCAGGAGTCTATGGGAGGAGACAGACAAGTCAGGCATGAAGGATGCTCTGGAACCCTCTCACTAAGTAAGCATTACAGGGACCCTAGGAACAGCAGCCAACCTGGACTCAGAAGCCAAGAAAGTGTGTCTTGGATACAAAAAGGAGCTACTCCCTGTGGATTCTGGGGGCAGGTACCCCAAGTCTGAAAAAGAGTAACTCTCCAATTTGGCTAAATACACTACGAGCGGAGAGAGAGAAGATGAAATGGGAGGGAGCAGTTAGGAAGTCAATGATTTTAGTCTGTAGACAATTAGGAGCCATGGAAATGTTACTTTAAGCTGGGAAGTGTCACGATCACATTTGCTTGTCAAAAGTTTACTCTGATTACTATGGTTTCACTTATATGTGGAATTTAAAGAAACAAATGAACAAACAAAACAGAAATAGTCTCATAAATAAAAGAACAGGCTGGTGGGGTTTGGAAGGATGGGTGAAATAGCTGAAGGGGATAAAAGTACAGCATAGGGAATATAGCCAATAATATTGTAATATCTTTGTAGGGCGGCAGATGGTAACTACACTTACCGTGGTGAGCCGCTAGTACTGTGTATACAGTTGTTGAATCACTAAGTTGTACACCTGAAACCAATATAATATTGTATACTAACTATATTTCAATGAAAAAATGCCCTGTATTTCAGGAAAAGAAAAGCTTGCTCTATAGTACCACTGACAGATTGTATCTGATAGTATCTGCGGCAATGGCCTTGATTCAGGAGGGAAAAGATGGACGCTGGACAAACTCAGGTGCACCATCCAGGGAGAGAAGGGAATGGATTCAACAATCAACAAAAATTAACAGTACCTTGGGGACCATTTGGCTAAGGGAAACGGGAGAAAGGAATGAAGGCTAATTCCACTAAAAAAAAACATTAAAGTAGGGACTAAATCAGGATGAGAGGGAGGAATATAGAAAAAACTGTTCAGTATTTGAAAACTATCCCCATCTCTAATGTCAGCAGTGCAATACAAAATGAACATACCCATCTAGACTTGCTGTGAAACAGCTGAGGCAGAGGTTCGCAGATCATCTGCCTGAAGGAGAGACCGCTTTGCATGTCTCAAACGGGGAAAAATTTAACTTCACTGAAACTCATCTTCCCTTTCCCCGCAAGAAGGATCACAAAGTTCCTCTCCATTAAGTGTGCAAGTTGGAAGGAGCTGAGTCTCAAGATGCAGAGAAAAACTGACCTAAGTACAATGGATATTTTATGCACAAAGACAAATGGTATATTTTGGCTGTAATGAAGTATAATCCTAAATTGAAGGTACACAACTCTAAATGTGTTCTCTCAAGGTAGGAAATAATGGGAGGATACTTTAAATTAGACAGAGTAATGAAAGCAATAAAGCCTCTATGTGAAACAGATCCAAGATACTGTTGCTTCTAACTTGGCAGTACATGGCAGCGAAACTCACCAGCCTGCAGGAATTTCCTAGGGACACACACATGGGGAAACGTACCTCATAAAGGACACCCAGAAGGCAGTCTCATCTGTGTCTGGGTCCTGGCTCTGACACTTTATAACTTTGGGCCTACTCAGTCTTCTACAGATTTTTCATATAAAAAGTGGGCATACTAACACCTAACAATACCTGCCCAGCAAATGTGCTATGCAAACTAAATTGCATAACACTTGTAAAGCACTTAAAGCATTTAGCTAATGTCTAGCACTTAGTATGAGCTCATTAAATGTAATGCATTTTTTTACTATGCTTGCACTTGTTTGAAAGAGGAACACATCTGCTACCATAAATTAGCCATTGTAAGTCTGTCCTTTATTACCATAGGACTGCTATGTTGAATATGTTCTGTTGTTATAGATTATGATGAGGATCCATCTTTTTATATAGTGCTGGCAATTTTTTTCTCAGCAACCTAATATATTTCTTACTTAGGTAATATATGACTTACAAAAGTAGGAAAATATTTTCCTGTTGAACAAAATCCTAAGTGGCCACAGTGACAGGAGAGTAAATATGGTTCAGCACTGGGTAGATCAAGAAGAAAAGTGAACAAATGTGTGACAGCTAAATGTCAAGCTGGCCATCCTGGACAACACTGGAAGAACTTGAACTCCACGTAGTGGTTTCTGCAAATGCCTCATTAAACCTGACGCTGGGCCAATCTAATCCCAACTGTGCCTGGAGAGTCGAGAACCAGCAGGGATGTTAGAGGACTTCAATTACTAAAGGTCCAAACAGGGAAAAAAAACGAAACAGTATTTACCATTTTGAGAGGGCAGGAGAAAGCTGCTCTGTGCAGACTAACAGGAAGAAACTATCTGTAATATTCCCTAAATAGATGTGCAATATTTAATATTGAAACCATATTTTAAAATAAAACAATGGAAATTCTTTCTTTCTGGTTATTTCTTAAAATCCACTGAAGTAATAACTCAGTGTTGGTCATTCATTTGATTTTTTTAAGTGCTTCCAGTTTGGTTGACAAGTAAGCTATGTAAGTTATGAATTTAACTATAAATATGGATAATGAAATTGGCATTGGAGCAAAATATTTATTCGAGCATTTAGAATACTGTTACGGCAAAAATTCATTTTGCCATATATTGATGAAATTTTCCTACATGAAAAATAATTGAAGCATCAGATTGAAAACTTCACCATGAACTCTGAATATGACCATGGTGCCTCCCACTCAAGCTGTCCTCAGTGGACATAAAGGAAACACCACGTTCTGATCTTCGGACCATCTCTTTCATTTAGAGAATTTGTGTGTAAATAAACTGGAGAGCAAGAGTGAAGATGAGAGAGACATCAGATCAGAGTTCACTCGGAACGTTAGAAGAATACACGGAGGTGAAGATGGACAGATTCGACTTCAGACAACATGAATTTCAAATCTTGTGAAAGAAAGGGTAACATCTGCCAATACATATATTTTATGTCATCATGGTGTATTTCCTTTGTAGTTTAATCCAAAAGCAGTGGTTGAGAATAAGGAGACCTAGATTCTTAGGCCACAATGGCCACTAACTTGTTATATGAACTCCTGAAGGTCGCTGGACCTAATTGTACCTTATGTTCCCCTCTGCAAAGTGCAGTGGTCAGAGCTGTAACTGATTTCCGTGATGCCTGCTGGTGTGAATATTCTGGAACTTCATATCCCCTTCTGTCATGTTACATGTAGTCTAAAGACCAGTTGCTTCTCAAGTTTTTCTAGCAATATGTGTTCATAAGCCTGAAAAGGTTTGAGTTACAAATCCTGATTACCTAGTGTCCAGAGATAAGATTCACCCCACAGAGGTGTAGTAAAGAATGAGCCATGTGTCCACTAGAAGTCAAGTTCCATGCACGGCTGGGCATGTCATCTGCACCCAATCCCCCTTCTACCCTATAACTACTCAAGCCCATTGGCTTGGGCACCTGTTGTGTGAAAAACCAGAGTTTGTAATAGAGACAGAAGCAAAAGAGTATAAAAAGTCCTGATCATTTGCCTCTAAAAACTTAGAAATGAAGTACAAAGAGAATCAATTCTGAAAGGAAATGCTAGCATTTGAACAGACTGTGTACAGGCATAGTCCTTACTGGGAAAGGCCAGAAGCCCCTGGCTCCAAACTGCATTTCAGTCCAATAGTTTGACTTATGTTTTGTAGATTTGCAGAAACTTTTAAAAAATGAATAAAATATGGGACATAAAAATACGATCCTTAGAAGTAAAGAGACATTCTTAATCTGGCATCTATTTAAGGAAAATGTCCAAATTTGTCATACTTAATTTTGATGAAATCTCCAAAACATATAATCTTAGCCTGAGACCTATGTACACAGCCTCATATATGTCACATGCAAGAATGAAATCCAGCAAAACTATTTCATTTACTTTCAGTAACCGGTAGGTAATGATTCTTAACTAATTACAATCCTCAAGCGATCTAAACTGTAAGGAATCCTTAAGTCACAAGTGAAAGTATTTTCTAAAAAATGAAGCAGGCTGCATTAGATGGACAGCCTTAAAAAAAGTCAAATTAAGTAACCATTGGTTATGATTAAATTCTGGGAAATATAATTTTATCTTACTCTTTCAAAGTACAATATAAACTCTAAACTAATAAACTGGTCAAGTTCAAAATGAGTCATCCACACACCATCTACCTATCTGCTCATTTTTTTCCTTATTCCATGCTTTTGAGCTAAAGACATTGCCATTTTAAATATGAAGGGCCATCTTTTTTATCTTTGTATCTAGGTTATTTAGCTACCATAAAATATATGCAATTTACATCTTTATTATTATGTTTTGGAAACCTGGTAGAGCAATAAAAGTAGTTTGCAATGGTTCTATCCTCTTCAAAATTTATTCTGGTCCCTCATATTCTAATCAGGCTTTCACTGGGGATTACTTGCCATTTCTAAGGGATTTCTAGAAGCTTCTGCCACCTATGTGAAGCTATATGAAACAAAAGTTTATCCCCTTCTAGACGTATTTAGTTAGCTGAAGTTATTGAAGATAATGACTTCCATTTTTATGAGGTAATTTGCAGTGCAGTAATAACTAAGCCTTAGCTTGGTTAATCGGTTGAGAGCTTGCTTTACCAACAACACTTAAAATTTATTGCATGTTCACTATGATTGTAGGCACGTGAATTATCTCATTTAATTTTCACAACAAGCTTTATGAGTCTAGTTCTAATATTTTCCCCTTTTAGATTAAGCAGACAGCCTTAGGAGAATTAGCAGTCCCCTGGTGAAGAACGACTGTATGTTGGAGGCAGTAATAAAAGCCAGGTTTACCCAACTTCACAAATCTTGTTTTTAAACATTACACAATGATGACTCCTATTGGTAAATTCTGCGTTTACAAAAATAAATTATAGATTTGCAAACTGTATGGAACCCCAAGGAAACACACAGTATAGTCTCAGATGCACTATTAAATGCTTGTTGGCCTTGCTATTGATGCTATAGAGTTGCACTGGAAGAGAATGTAGCTCAGGAATAAGCCCGTGACTAAATGTCCATGTTGGACGTCTCCCAGTTTTAAAGGATGCTGCATAATCTCCTATTAAACTGCAATTCTAATATGAGTTGTAAATCTAAGTCAACCACATAATAAAGTAATCATGGAAAAGTACAATTAAATATATTAATTCCTCCTGAGAAACTATAACTTTGACATTGTTGAAATTGCAAGCTCCTAAAATTGGGAAATAATTATAAAATCCACCCTAAATCTTTTATGAAAAGAGGCAGGCTGTAAAGGTGTAATATCTAAAATAAACATTATCAGAACAACATAGAAAAGACCCTCTCTAGTCTAATACATCTCCTCTGTATTAAATCACAAACAGCTAGGATATGGTAAGTTTAAAAAAAACCTGGAAAAATCTCAATTTTAAATACAAGCCATTTATCTTCACTGCTGCTTCAAAAGTGGAATTGGTATATTTTTTCTGAGTTATCGATAAATATGCCATCGGAAAGTGTGGCCAACGATTACACGTTGCTCAGTGAACAAAATGCCATTGAGTAGAATATTTGCATATGATCTCAAAAAGTTTCTACAAGGAACAGAAGAGAAAGTCGTGCCGTCCAGCCGCCGTGCTTCCCTCACAGGCGCGCACTGGGGCCAGTACCTACCCAGCAGAGTCAGGACGCAGGCCAGGATGGCGATCAGGGCCCCGGTGCTGAGGCCGGCGGGCAGCACGTAGGCCTCAGCGTTGCAGGTCTGGGCGATCCCGTCGATGTCACAGTCGCACACGCGGATGGTCAGGGTGTTGGTGCTGCTGAGCGAAGGTGATCCACTGTCCACGATGAAGATGGGCAGATAGTAAACGGATTGTTCCTGTCTCCGGAAGCCATTCCTCCGGGTGAGAACTGAGGCTGTGTTGTCTAGGAAAATGAGATTTCTGATGGAATTGTCCTGCCAAACTTTATCTAAGTAACTGTTGAACTTATTTGGCTGGGGAGCCATATTTCCACATATTGATTCATTTTAATATATTTATGTCATGCTACGTGGTTGTAACCAAAGAAACAGTTACAAAGTAAAACTATGAAAATGTTTATGCATTACTTATATTAATGCAACTTTGTGAGAATTATATATAGTACATCCTCTTACTTAAATCTCAAGCTTAACACTTATTAAGAGGATGATAAAAATTAACAGGTTAACCTTTTTGAAGCATCATCAGATAGCACAAAGGAAATCTCCAGTCCACCTTTTTTGACAAGTTCCAAGCCCAAGATAGAAACAAGTAAAATACACCACTCTAGCTTTATTTGAATTGGTATTCAGAGATATTCAAGAGAGGAACTATTGTATAGTTTAAAATCCAAACTGGTATATATTGTTACCAACACCTCATGTATATAAACATTTTGCGATAAAATAGGTCATTTGTGTTTAATTTATATTCAATATTCAATTTCATCTAAATGATTACAGTAGTTATGAAACCTTTCACATGACCAATAAGTGTGTATCACATAACAGATTTCTGTATCAGAAATAGATTTTAAAAATCTTCTAGCAATTTATCCTGCCAGCTTGTCATAATTAACTAATTAGAGAATCTGTGATTCTTTAAACTTACAGCAACTAGTGAAATATAAAGGAAAAGAAGGCAATCCAGAACCCCAGGTTCACCCAATATGCTTCAATATACATTTCTTTTCTAAGCTGCTGAAAAGATATTTACCCAGTGTTATCATGCAAGAATAAACAAGAATTAAAATCTAATGAAAGAATAAGCTGAGATCTCCTATCTCAAATAGCACACAGCAGCAGGTTCACGTAAGACTACAGAAAACGTATAAACTGGGACTACAGATGTGGCAGGAATAAAATGGATTTCCAGATTCCATCCGGCAGGTTTTTGTGTAAGCAAATCTTTAATTTCAAAATGTATGGATCTGATAAATGTTCATTAAAAAACTATGCATGAATGGTTGAAGGATATTTATTGTGTTGAGTATGCTTCTATACATGTAACAGTAACACACACACACACACATATACCCTGAATGGGGAGCACATGCTGCAATGCCCACTACAGGAGAAGAGAACTCTTATGTTCAGGAAAGAGAACATAAAAGTCATCATGTTCTGTATGTGCCTCAGATGGGGGCCAACCTGAGATGTGATGTTTCCCTGTGCCTACAGGTTTTCCTTTGAGGTACAGGCTGGGGAGCTCTGGGCTTGACTGGGAAACCTTTGAACGGGGTGCCAGTGGGATGTCCTATAAGTCGGGACATTTCACTGCACGTGCTTCTGAAGGATCACATTGGTACTGGACGATGACACACTGGGGAACAGTCACACTTCCTTGGAAGGGGAAAAATTCTCCCCTTTTTTGTACTGAATGAATATAGGTTCTAACAATTTTCCCTTCGAACTATGATGAAGTCAGAGGGTTTGGGATTACCCACATGGAAAATGTTCTTCCCTTTATATTACTTTATATTATTTATTTTATTAAATAAAATGAATTTTATTTTTAATAAAATAACATGTTGGCATTGAAAATATTTAAAAGTTGTTTAGGTTGAACTGTATGAAGTCCAATTATTTTCTTAATGTTTCAAGTCATACCTATGTAGTACAGTCCTTATTAAGGCATTAGCTGACCTTCAACCAATTAGGTAATTTGGATAAAGAGCTTAGTATTCAAATAAAGAGGCAAATGTCTAGAAGAAAAGCCCAGCAGAGATGGATCTGACTTCCCCCGTATTTGGATTTAGGCTGAAAGTGATTTAAGTAGCAGCTGCTTCTTCATGACAGCAAATCCATAGATAAAAATTACTTGAGGGGCTCATTGCCCTTTAATTAATGTCCTTGCTGGTATTTTTAAAAGTCCATAATCAGCATTCCCGAGCAAGAAAAAGGACTTGTTTAGAGAGTCTGTGCTTCCACCGGCGACAATAGTAATACCTTACCTTTGTTATCTTTCAATGAAAAGTTGTGGTTATTCGCTGCATCAGTTGTTAAACTGAAATAAAACTGGTGTCCATTGGAAGGCTCATCTTTATCGATAGCACTGATCTTCTGGATGACCTAGGGGTAGAGAATGTAAAACAAGATAGCATGTCGGTGTGCTCTGCGACGTGTTCTGAGGCAGGACAGAGCAATTTTACATGTTATGATGCCATCTTCTCGAATGATCCTTCTGGGGAAAGGATCAGATGTACTTACATGAACCCACTCTGAAAACAAATCATGTCCCTTTCAAAATTTATGTTTGAATTTAGTTCCATGAACTTCAGAAATAAGTTGTACCAACTGATTATGAGACTGAACATCACTAGACACGGAACAATAAAAATGAGTCGAACAAACAAACCTACGATGAAACTACACTTAATTCTCGGAACTTCAAGGTTCTTAAGGCCCACTGTATAATGTTGGAAACAGCCCAGTCAAACTTAATACGCTATATTTCTCCTCAAAGGAGTCCAAGCCCTTAATCATTTACCATGGCTTTTATAATGTTCAGCTTTTCATCCTGAGAAATTTTCATCATCCCAATTAAACCAGAACTTGGAAGTCCCTTTAACATTAGTTTATGCTGCACATCAAAGTGTGAGTTTTGCTTAGACAGGCTGAATATATTTTATCTTAAAGTTGGCAGAATATCAAGGACAACGGCTGCTGGATATTTTTAAAGAAATCATAAAAAACTAGGAGTGTGGTGTTATGAATTCTCTCACCTGCCCAGGCTGGGCATTTTCACAGACGGTGGTCTCATAGTCCATGGCAAATTCAGGGGGGTTATCATTGATGTCAAGGATAGTGATGGCCACATAGCCTCTTCCAACTTGTGATGGATTCTCTAATAGAGAGGAGAATGTTTTACTGTTTAAGTAACATTTCATAATTTAACCTAAGAATAAAGCTGTTATTCCATTGTCATTTTTACTCACAAAACTGGTCTTAAAAGCAATTACAATAAAAAAAGTTTGCCTCTCTAAAGCACAATTCTAATAAGGAAATGACCAATTTTCAAATGAAATCTGGATTAACACTGCAGATTTTTAACAGGAAATCTGATCCAACTAGTGTCGTAAGTGTGTCTATGTGTGTGTATGTGGGTTTAGTTCCTGATAAGAAAATCATTGAAAGAATGACCAGTAAAATATGAATTTCAATATTTTTTTATGCCAGAGCACATATCTGTATAAATAAATATTCATATATATCATATATGTATTGTATATGTACATCTACTATATACTATATGTATATAATATGCATAAAATATAATTATGCATTGTTCAATGCTTATCAGGGACTAAAATTAGTTGAATATCAGAATATGCAAATCTGGATATCTTGGTTAGAGATCAATTTCCTATTTTTTTCAAACCTATTTGACCAGCTCCATATCAACATAAATGCATCTTATGAAATATGACCACAAAACAACAAGAAGCCCTCTGAAGGTAGTTCAGGCCTATTATACTATAGTAATCTCTTTTCACTAACTTTTTAAGATTAGCAGATAAAGTTAGTGAATATATTTCACAACGTGGCATCAGAGACCGTCAAAATCTTTTGATTTAAATTTCAATTTAAATAAGCACCTAATGTAATTCAAGTTGTAATTATAGCTTCCTGACAACCTGTTCTCCATTCTCAGTGTCCTCCATCCTGACTTAGCGTTAAACCTTACGACTTACGGCTCTCCATTGCAAGGACTGTGATGTTATGAACAGCGTTTGTCTCTCGATCCAAAGATTTGGCAGTTGTAATAACTCCACTGTTGGCGTCAATATTGAAGTATCTCTCCAAGTCTGTGTTTCTGTCAATTGAATACCTAATTGAACATTAAAAAAAAACCCCAAAAAACAAAAACTTCAACATTTGTGTTTGATTATAATTTATTAAATTAATTTCACTAATAGCATGGCCAATCACCAAATCCTGCTGACTTCACAATCTGTCAGATTAGTAGCATAAATATTTAGTTTAAAACTTGCAGGATATAGTTGGTTCATAACTCAGTAATTTCTTTTTCTGTCCAACAGTACAAAATAAACACCATGGTACAATCTTCACAGTGGATTCGAATATGCCATTGCACACTTCAAATTCACTGTATTACGATGTTGACTCCTAAAAACTATATATAATAGGTTTAGCAGCCCTACCGTGGTTATAGATCCCTCTGAAATCAACGATATGTAGACATCTGGTCCATTTACATATACTTAGTAGCATCTTTTATCTTGATAACACCAGCCTGAGCTGAACTCTTTTTCTTTTCTTTTTTGTATCTTTCACTCAGGAGTCTTAACTGGGGCTCCACAGTAGAACCCCTAGGAATATATGAGTATTTTGGTGTGTAACACCTTTTCTCACAATATCTGCTATCCAAATATTAATGAAACATTACTGCTCCATTTGCATTGTTATTCCATTATGCTATTATTTGTACCATACACAAAATTCACCCACCCCTGCCTAATGACTATCTTCAAACACCCTTCACTGTCTTTCTAGCTGGGGGAATAAGGACTCTCACTTAAAAGCCAATACAAGAACAAACAGATAAACACACACCCAATTTAAGAAAATATTTTATGTTTCCATAGTTTTCCAACCACTACTATTTAATAGAATCATCTACTTCTACTCTGTAGTATTACAAAAGGTAAGAACTATAAAAGGGAAATAGAAGGCATCAGAAAACATTAGAAATGAAATTAACCATAAATCAACAAACATTATTCTCTTTGTGCAGCAACAGGTATTTAAGTGTTGAGAATATTAGGAAGTTATTTTTCAATGGTTTTATTTTCTTGATTGTGACAAGGTCATCAGCTGAAAGAGCAGGAAGGAGAGGTGGTTTGGGAGGAGAGAGAATCATTTTTCTAGAAGGAACAGAAAGTATAATGGAATAGCTAAGCATTGTGGATTGCCCTGTGAGGTTAATGTTCATTAAAGTGAAACCAGTCATCCAGTTTATCTGTCTTGTTCTCTTCTCATCCATGTGTTTGAAATGCATAAAAAGCAGAGGGCTGGGTTTAACCAGTCAGGGGCAACAGAAGAACAGGAATACAGAGGCATACATACAGGAGTGGTAATAATGAAGGACACAGATGTATGTCAGTAAGATAACTGAGAAAATAGGGAAGGCAGATTGACACCGAGAAGATTCTGGTAGCATCAAGGGATTGCAGGTCTTTATAAGGAGGCAGAATTGCTGGAGAGGGAGGTGGTAGACACAGAGTGAGATGTTTGAGGTAGATTTCAAAAGCTGTGTACATATGAGAGCTGATGAGCCAAGGGTAATTTCCTAAGCATCTCTGACTAAATTGGGACAGAGGAACAGGTCCCCAGAGTCAACAACTCCCAGAAAGTGAGAGGCCAACACGTTCAATGGGGCACAGGGGTAGCTAAATTAGTCTCTAATCATCATGCCAGGAATAATGCTGGGAAGGAACACAGTGATGCGGGTACTGAAATGCTCAATGAATCAGTGTGATTTCTGTATATTTGGTGGTTTCAAAGCAATATGGAAGATTCTGAGTAAATCTGATGATGCATTCCACAAAAGAGAGTTTTGAAGGAAAAAGAAAATTAGTTTGAAAAAGGCAATGGCAGTAAAAATGTATGCCCAACTCCTGAATCTGTGCAACACGGGATATGAGAAGCAAACCAAATCTTCCTTGAGTTTCCCCATACCTTCTCCTGTCACTTTTTTATTAGAGTGAAGTATCTTTATTCATATCAAAATCAAACTGTTCTGCTTATGCTGTCCTTCCCCTCCGCTCTGATCCTTCAAGAATGTTTTTCTTGGAGTTAAGCACTTTCCCTCTGTAGAGCTTTATTTGAATCAAAAGCAAGTTATTTTATACTGAAAACTTTTTCCTCCACTTGTGTTATCTTTGGCCTCTGTATTATCAAATCCACTGTGTACTTCTCTTTGTTACAAATAGATTCTAATTTTCAATTACAGAGGTTTTCTTCTCTGAAATGTTGCATTAGTCAAATATTATGTGCCATTACTGCATGTGTATATGTGTATTTAAGTAAATACACAAACACCCATACACTTATATATGTATATCTTATGGAATAGTAATAGAATCATATAAAGTTTGACAATAGGACCGTAATACTCATGCACTCATGCATCAACTAAGCCAATATGAAAAGCCTGGATTGTTCACTTTTTCAAATCACTATGATAATGGTTGCATACTTAAAAAATAGAGTTGTACAGACTTACAAAGCAAATAGGCCTTGAACTTGACATGTATCTAAGTGAGTTCATGTCATTCCCCGCAAGCTAAACTTAATGACTAAAACATTTACATCTGTTATCAATAGTCTCAAAGGTCCCACCATTAGAATGAAGGGCGCTAAACTTGAAAGTTCGTTTAGTATGTTAACTGTCTCCCACTTCTATTCACTCACAGAAAAATCCCTCGTCTCTTAGGGATGTAGTTACCACCCTCGGTCTCTATATGATTTGAAGAAGAAAGTACACCCAAGTTTCTATTCAAATATGAATCATTTCTAAATCATAAACTCTTCAGCTTCCATTTATACATTGTGAATCTTTTTTAA
The DNA here is from genome assembly GCF_030020395.1 of Manis pentadactyla. Lineage (NCBI taxonomy): Eukaryota > Metazoa > Chordata > Mammalia > Pholidota > Manidae > Manis > Manis pentadactyla. The sequence continues at coordinate 148,521,045 of NC_080024.1, read as the reverse complement.
CAGTTACAGTTTTCACTTAGATCTCACTAAATAGTGCAGCTTCACGTATACACATTTGGTCATATGTCAATTATTCTCATATCCTAGTCTTATGTCTCCCCCTCATTCATGCAGCCGGCAATTATCCTTGAGCACCTGCATTTGACACTCCATTTCAGGAAATACAGTACATTCAACAACTGTTTTTAAAAATAGCAACCTATAATAAGTACTTAGGAGGAAACCAACAAATTGCTCTCCTGTTGTATGAAGAAGGAAGTGAGGGCAGATGGCGGGAGAGAATGAAGGTATTGGCTTGAGAAGAGAAGGAAGACCTCAGCGAGGCAAGCAGTAGACAAATTGTCCAGAACAGGCTGGGTGGTTATTATGTTTCCTAATCACAAGGACTTGGGGTCCCCCAGTGTTAAAGCAGTTCCCTAGTTTCTACTAGCCCCCTACGGACATGCCAAAAACTGAATAGTTTAATGTCTGAGGCATTAGCTACTGTATATAGTTACCTGAGAAAAACAATCCCTTAACCAAGAGAAATAAAGAAAATATAGGCACATTTTAGAATGGAAGGTGTAAAATGTCTCCGGCTTAGTGTCTGGGACAGCTGAAGGCTAAAGGAGAAGAGGCCCTAAGGGAGTTTGGGGGAGCAAGACTCTGTGGTTCTGGGTCCCCTGGCCTAGGGACTGAGATGTGGGACTGCCTGAGTCAATCAGAGGCTGAACAGGAAGAGGACTGGTGTTTCTCTAATCATGAACCAAAGTTAACTTCAGTGCATCTCTTGAGGTGGTTCGTGGTATGTGGACCCACAGCGATCCCTCTAGTTTATGCATAATGTAGCCTAAAATTCCTGGTCTCCTCCTCTGTATGCTAGAGGGACCCATTAGACCATGTCCACATTTTCGCAGCAACAGCAGTTAAAGCTTCTGCCTTGTCCATTTATGAGGCAGGCAGCTCAAAATCTCAACTTCCTGTCTCGGTTCTTTCCCTGAGATATGTAAACCATGCCGCATACTTGCAACACCTTCAGCTCCGGCTCAGTGTTCTAAAAGCAGACTCGGTGACCTTCCCCCAAACTATCCTTTCTTCTGAACCTGTCCATTTTCAGAACATTTGAGTATTTAAAACACAGTTTACATTTTTCTCCTAATCCTCAGATGACTCTGTAAGGACATGGGTGACAGACTCCCATTTGCATGCCTAACATCCATTTGCCCTTGATTCTTGCTAATAGAACCCTGCTTTTCTTAGATGCGGCCATGTGTCCAGCTGGAAAACTACTGGCTAGCTTCCCTTGGAGAAGCAATGTCCTTATATCTAAGGTTTAGCCGATTAGATGCAAAAGCTGTTGGGTTGGGCATCATTAACTCCATAAGGGACAAGAGAGAGCTGCTAATTCAGCAGGGATTTGAGTTTTTCCCTTGCCCTCTATCTCAACTGGGACATGAACACAACGGGAAGAGATCCAAAGCCCATCTTGTACCTACGAAGTGATAAGCGCTTGGTATAAGCCACCACAGCCCTTGATGGCATCACACGGCCAAATCATCAGTCCTTGAGTGACAGGCTCCAGACTTCAACTTAGTAAGTCAAAGTGTTAAGCTTCATTGCTACTAGCCAAGCATGATTTCTAGCCAAGACAAGCAGGCACTACTGCTGTATTTTAGAATCAGACTCTAAAGTCTCACAGTTGCGTCATGGAGCCAAGATTCAGAACCAAGTCATCTGAACCTCCCTCCCAGTATGTATCACATTACCACCCATAATGAGCTTTCTGTCTGTCACCAACAATTCTTACTCTGCTTTTCATTTTTTCCATTGCTCTCCCACTGAAAACCCTAGCCAGTCAAACTGATGAGTTACCTGATGAATGAGAAGGTCACGTGCATCTCCATTCCTGTGCCTTTACTCATATTGCTCCTCCTGTCCTCTTTTTTTCCTCCTTTCCAACTATTTCAGTTTACGGTTCCTCCAAGACATTCCTCTAGTATTAAAGCAGCAAGCCTTTCCAGTCACATCAGCAGTCATATCCTCAGGGCCTCTCCATGGCTCCCGGATGTGGTGCAGGCACCAAGGGGTTGTCTCTCCTCCAACTCACCCCCCCCCCAATTTTGGACACCTCTGGAGCCCTCACACCTGAGACTGCCCTGCCATCTGGGAGAATTGCACTCCTGCCTTAAACTGGAGACTCCCAGGCCACAGGGTCTGGAGCTTTGCCTTTGAATTAGAGCAAATGGTGCAGAACGTGGCTGATTTATCTGGGATGAAAACTCAAGGGACACAGCCTTGCTGTACATCATTTTGAAGAAAATGGTTCATAGTTTTAGGAAGCAAGACCAAGAGTGGTATCAGAAAGCAGGAAGATTAAATCCTAAAAATTAACACCTCTTCATTTTTGTCAAGGCAGAATCCCTTGTTTTTCAGAGGTATCTTTACCCTCAGTCAACCACCCCCACCCCCTCCAAAATATCAAGTTTCTTTCAATTCACACCAGTAATAATTTGAGGAAATACAGCAAATAATGCAGTATGGTGTGATGTGAAAAAAGGACTCTGGGATTAGAAGTCAAGCGACCCTGGGCTGTTAGTGCGAGGCTTGCAGACTACCTGTAGGAACAACCAGTCACTTAATCCCACAGCTCAAAATTATTAATCAGTGAAGTGAGGGAACTAAAACAGAGATCTTTAAACTTTTTTAAGTGTCTGACCTTAGCCATTGTCCTACATTATCCCACTCATCATTGCTTATTTTTGTAACTGTAATTTCTCCAGGATTAAACCAAAAATTAGGGCAATTAGGACAGGGAAACCAAGGGTGTACCTACAGCATATTGGTGAGGCAAAAAAAAAAAACATTGAACAATTCTTAGTCAAAGTAAAATCTCTAAGTTCATTTTTCATTAAAGAAAAATCTTTAATTCATTAAGCTTTTCAGTATTAAAAACACAATAAATATAATTCAAAACTGGCCCTTCTTGGTTTGCATAAAGAATGCAGGCTGTTGCTAAAATTCTCCAACATTTGAAGTAGTGAACAGCAGGAAGACACATAGTTGGATCTGCCTGTTTGCTACATCTTGCCAGCCTCTTGCTTTCAATTCAACTCATATAAACTAAAAAAAAAAAGAAAAAACCCACCTAAACTGAAAACAACTGATAAATCATGACTTTTTAAGAAAACCTGCAGAATGTATGATTTGTGGGCCTCACTACATGATCCTTGTGTTATATCACCATGAACCGCAGACTAGGCATTAAAGCACAGTATTTATGACCCTGTACTAAACTACTGTACTAAGTTGTGCTTTCCATTTACCTCTGTACTCTTCCCTTTTTTCCTGCAAAATGCAAAAGTTGTACAAGATGATTTCTCATTTCTGGATTGAACACTGAGTTTTTTGTAAGTTTTGTGTATGATCACTTCTACACTAGATAACCAGATTGTCGGGGCCACACTGTGCACATCTGTATATCCCCAGGGCTCTGCCCATCTACCATCAGACAAATTCCCCAATAAAAGCCCCTTGCCATCATTGCTGCTGTTTGATAAGTTATGGAGGTCAAGGAACATGCTCTTATTTACATTCACAAGTAGCATTCTTCTTGCCCAGCTATCAATATGCCTTTCGGTGCTCACAAATAAAACATGCAGGTGAGTGGTCTGAATGAACAGAAATGCATCACTGCTCTTCCCCAAATGGCAAAAGATAAAGTAATAAACAGGGACAAATGTAAACAATAGAAGTGGCTGAATCATTTGAGTTGAAACCTTCATCTCTTAAGAACTTGGTGTGTGTGCATGTGTGTGTGCACTAACACAAGGAACAGGTTTTGATTCAGAACTTGCTAGAATCCTAAAACCCTGTTTTCCAGCTGTGTGACTGAAGATACGTTTGTTTATAACAAAAGAATGATAATGCTGCCTTACAGGATTGTCATGAGAAGTAAATTAGTTCAGAATAAATCACTAAGCTCACTACTTTGTAATGCCATGGTTCGCATCCTCACCCCGTCTCATAACAGCAACTCCATTATTCAAACCTTCCCTTCCCAATCTCATGCAATCTTGGTGGCATGCACCATAAAGATGCCCAGAACTTCCTGGTAAGCCACGGGCACATGTTTTAAGACAGGCCAAAACATTTTCCAAGAAATGTGATCCTTAAGCCAAGGGCCATGAGGAAAGAATCGGCATGGGTTCGTCCCCTGCCATGTCCTGGAGGGCTGCTCACTCTTGCTGCTCGTATTTACAGACAAACCTTATGTCTTTTCTGAAGATTGGCTATTCAACTTTTCATTCTGTGAGCCATCCTCAATTATTTCAACAAATTTCTTTTCTCCCCATTACTGATGGCCAATTTCTGTTGATTGCCACTGAAGAATGCTAACAGTATACTACAAGATAACTAAGTATTAATTATTGAATCTTCTAACCTTATGTATACTTCCCAAAGACTCATACCAAAAAGATTATGGATTTTGTAAATACTCCAGGGGCTATGAAGAGAAATGTAATCTTCAATAAATTCATTTGATCTGGAGTGTTTCAAAAAGCTAACTCAGAAGACCTTTGTTCTAAATAGAGTTCTAATTCTAGAGCAATATAATAAAAGGTAGAAAAATGCCTGAACTAAAATAGGAATTTCCTAATTAACAAGTTTTGAAAATTATCTGTGGATATTATGTACACTTGTCTAACACAAATGCAATTTTCACCATACCTGAACACACGCTTTTTTTTTCATTTTTAGTCATAGTTATATTAAATTGAGCAGCACTTTGAACTAGATTACAACTCTGGTTTCCTAGTGTAATTGATTTCTGCTAATTTGCAAGTGAACCACTAGCTTTCTGTATGCTACTGGCTAAACTGCTTAGAAAAACCAGATAGGAATAATTTAGATCGAAGCAATGTGTACAAATACATACATACTAAGTAACCAGCTCCTCATACTGTTTTACAATTCAAATACTACTGGGCTAATTTTAAACAATTATAATAAAACAAATACTGTTTTTCCATCCCTCGAAAGAACTACCATATCTCTAAGGGTGCAGTAGCACAAAGGTCACAGTTACAAGACTCCTCAGATTCCATCTCAATCGGGAGATTCATTTTCCCTGGGATCTCAGCAGACTGGTGTCTGTTTAGCCACTGACATTTGTAGAAGGAGGGCTTACACTCTGAGTGACTTGAGGGCCAAATGCAAGCACGTGTTTATGTCCATTAAGCAACTACGTAGCATTTTCTATATATTGGAACGGAAGTGAATACAAAACAGCCTTCAGTGTAGATTGCTGATATAGTTGCTTATAAAATGTCTCCTTTCATTGACTGTTTTGACCTTGAAAATAAAAAGACATGAAAACACAATAAACTCTGAAATAGCAATGTATAATGATAATACTTCTAATCCTCACGATTCACAGTTTAAAAGCATCAGTTACTTTCCCTTTCTTGCTAAATCTTCAGAAAACCTAGGATAAAGCTGGGATGAGGGTAGCTTTACCTTTTGACTTGGTAATATGGAAACTTAGGGAGCTAAATGATACCCCTTAGGTCTCTCAGTAGATGCCGGGAATCTGAGAACAAGGCTTCTAGACAATCACACAAATACTCATCTACTTGCCTAACTACAAAATGAGGATGCTGGCCTCCTAAAGGATATCAGAAATGGACAGGGAAGGAGAAATTTGTGAGACACAAATCCAGAAAAATGCTATGAATGTTTGTGTTGATTAGAAATAATAGTTGGAGGTAAAGAAATGTCTCAAGAATAGAAGTATTAAATATAAGTCAAGAAATTAAGTTTACAAAGCAAAGGAACTATTCACACACAATAACATTTAGTTCACTTTGAACAATGTCTGTCTCTGTGAGATTTAGATATTTGAAAATGATGTAAGAGAGCAGTAATCTGAACTTTCAGGTCACCTGCATTAGATTTAAGGAAACAAAAATGAGGTATAAATACACTGCTGGCCAGCTACACTTTCACTGATGAACGCCATGGATAACTTTACCAAAATCAACAAAGTCCGACCTTGACCCTTCCTATCTCTGTGCTTCAGACAGCAGACCAGGAATTCACTTAATTGCTAATTCAAATCACTACCCACATGGTCCTACTTTTCCTTCTTCTTCCCCAAGTTATTCTATCATACTGCCTTTTCTTCAAATATTATGGAGTGAAATATTTACTCACAAAAGCTTTAACAGGAAGATACACAAGAAAATGGGTTAAGGAAAAATAAGAAGATAATATCAATGCAATAAATCAAACTTTTCTTAAACCCTCCCATGCGTTTAAGTACTGCATTATATTTATTAACGTGTCTCTTTTTCCATACCCCAAACTTTACCAAATCACTCTCTCTTCTCCCCATTACATTAAATGATTGAAGCAGAAGTCAGACTATCCTGAGTAGCTGATCTATGTCTACAATTGGGCTCTTGTTGGCTGACTGCTCATGAAGTAATGAGACTTAAGCGTGTTCCTAAGAGATGTGATAACAAAACCCAAATTTGAGTTGTGCAAGTCAGTAAAACTCAGTGTGTGGAGTGGAGCTTGAGGGAGGGCGCTGGTCTGACAATGACGGCTGGGTTGCTACAGGGCTGAGGGGAAGGCAATCGTATCTGTTACCTTTGTGCCTTCCAGATGTTCCAGTGCCCATTTATGTTCTTAAAAATGGCTTATGATCATCACATTAAAAATAATATAGCCATCCAGACAGCCTGAATTTGTTGTATAGATAAACAGTGAGGGTGCTTCACTTTTGAAATAATTATTTTACACCAATTCCTTACTAGGCTATGGTATTAATGTCAGACAAAAGAGAAGGAAAAGAAAGCACTAGTTGTGTGTGTATGTGTGTCGTGTGCATGTGCACCTAAATCGGCTTAGTATGAAGGAGATAAAAGATTAGGAGCTTTTCTGAATTAAGAATCTTTGTCTAAATTACAGATGTTTTCATGGCATTTTGTAGCCAGTGTTAGACTCAGCTCAGAAGTTGGCTCAGAGCACTTGGTATTGTTAAGTATCAGTCAGATCTAAAAGGCTGTTGGCTTACATATAAGGTGAACATATCTGAATATAAAACACTCACCGATTTTTCTACTCTATAGACTTTGTAATCAAAATCCAAACCAACACATTGAAAAGCTGTGCTTATGAACCCAAATTAAGACATTTAATTTAATGTCATTTCAAGTATATTCTTATTTAATATTCACTTAAAAAGGCACAATTTATCATATGCAACCATATACCAATACATGCATACACTAAAACATACATGTAAATCTCAGATTATGAATTTTAGGTTAAAAGTGTGAAGCAGAATGTTGTGATATTTTGAAATGCTTAAATATCATAATTCTGTTATTTCTAAAGAGATTAGTTGGTTATAACAATGTGCCTAGTCTTGATATAAGATCACTGAAAGGACATTTAAAAATAATCCTTATCTATAGGTAAACATTATTTTACTTTTTATAAAGCGAAATAATAAACTAAACAAACACATGCTATCCAAATAGACCAATATGGAAAAAGATTTGTTTAAAAATGAATCCCTAATGTGCATTGTTTATAAAATTAGTTTTCTAGTACATGCAGTATCCTACCACTAGGAGATGCATTATTTCATCTCTGAACACAGTTTTCTTTGAAGGAGCTCAGGATGATTGGTTGAATAGGAACATAAGCTATGGCTTGCGGATAATAACGGATGCCTAAAAATACTGCTACATAATAATGACCTTGGATAATCAGGTGAAACGCTTTTAAATTAGTAAAATGTTGAGTTCTGATCCTATTTCACTTCCGCTGCTATGGCTCAATACAGATACAAAACTAGTTTTATTTGCTATGAAGCAAAAGTATCATAATGTGGAAACATGAGTTGTGGATACAAGGTTGTGGTAAAGCTGCAGAAAAGGAGTTTTACCTCACAGGGCTGTTGGAAGAATCTGGGTCATGAGCTGCTACTGTGCCAATGATGTTCCCAACTTGGGTAGCTTCTGACACCTCCATGGGGTACAGGGGCGAGGAAAACACCGGGGGCTCATCCACGTCTTCCACCATTATCTTCACAGTCGTTGTGTCGCTGAAGGGCCCTAAGCTTAGAAAGCGAGGGTCAGCGTCTTTGTTTGCAGCTTCTATCCGCAGGGTGTAACTTGTTTTGGCTTCAAAATCCAGGTCCTGTAAAGAAAGTTATTAGAGAAATTAAATTACCAATGAAATTGTCAGCAGAGCAAAGCCTTTTCATTTATGAATGTCAATAAGCACAGGAAGGACTCAGCCCTGAAAATGTGCCATCAGCATTTAAAAATAATAAATAATAATGCCAATCAGAATCTGTGCTGCCTTTCTGACGCACAGACACTTAACTTTCAGCTAACTGAACCCACTCCGTGGCCATACACGGCATGCACCAATGCAGGTCTTGAGCATATTATTTGAAAGACAACTGATAAGATTTAAAAATCTTTTCCAACAGGGACCATCAGCATAACATTCTTCAACTATGTTATTCAATTGCCCTATCTAGGGTGCCAATGAAAGAGAAATTCCATTGAATTTCTCATTTAAAAGATGATTTTCTTTGATTTCAGGGACTCCCTTCACAGTCCTGCACTTTAAGGGGCTCCAGAAGCACCCAAGGTAGTAAGAGGGGGCCTGCTGAGTTTATCACGCATTCTGAAAACACAACCAGTTCTCAGTGAAGTGCCCATTGTTAGGGCCTTTACTGTGCCTCCATTAGCGGTCCCTGAATCTCTCTTCATTTGTATTAGATGGTTGACAGTTATGTTCCAGAATCTCTGTTCTGTAAGTGTCCACGAGAATAACATGCTAACGCTTTCCTCAAAAATAGTGGATAACTCAATAATACTGTTGGCCAGACACTAATAACCTACTGTTGACCAGACCCAAGTCAAACTGAGTGGCAGCTTATAAAAAAAGTTTTAATGGCAATTAAATGTTGCACCAGTGAGGCACCTTCTGCGAAAAAAAAAATTATACACATGCCATGTTAAAGGTGTCTGTGACAATAACATGCCTCTCTTTCTTCAAGGGATACAGAGTCATAGCTTTTTGTGACTTTTAATCTCGATCTCACCAATAAAAAACTGTCCCAAAATATTCTTTATATTTAATAATGCAAACCAAAAAGAATTTAAGAAGACTTTGACAGAAATACTATCAAATACAAAGCATAATTTACTTGTCATTTTTACTTACTGGTTATTTAAGAAAAAGTAAGAAAAATGGGCTAAAATGTAATGTTAAGAATTGTAATCTAAATTCATCTATCATGTATATGGGCATATGGGTGTGCACACATGTAGATAACCATACATCCCAACTCATCTCAAAAGGATGTGATATTAAATAAAACAATGTAGTTATAGAAATATAATATAGGATATATCTATATAAACACACTTTATATATGGTGTGTATATATATGAATATATATACATGCTGCTTATATATAATATAACACACATATATACAAACACCCATGTACATATAAAATATAAGCATGTATATTGTGTTATTACAGTTGATCCTTGAACAACCAGGGGTTAGAGGTACCAAACCCCTGTGTAGTCAAAGGTCCATGAATAACTTACGACTCCCTGAAACTTAACTACTAATAACCTACTGTTGGCCAGACACCTTGCTGACAATAAAGTTGGTTAACACATATATTGTGTTATATATATTATATACTCTTACAATAAAGTAGAGAAAAGAAAATGTTTTCAAATTGTCACATATCTCCAAAAATTTGCCAGTGAATTTACCAAAAAGTGATCCCATGTCAACTATGTGTATGTGTGTGTGTGTTTGTGCACAAATATTACAGTAAAGAGATTCCATGGCTCATTTCTAAATAATACTGAGGGAGAAATGTGTAAGTACTCAAAACAGGTTTACAGGATCTAGACCAGGGTGCACTTATTGTTTCCTGGCCTCACACCTGCCCCACCCAGGAGAACACCAGCTCAGACTGTCTGGATCATCACTGGCATTCTCAGTGCCTCTTAGGAGTTTGGTACATAGAAGGGGCTCAATAAATTCCTGTTGAATGAGAAAAAACTAGAATGTAGATATCTAGTCCACAAGAGCCTTACAACTGAACCATACTTTTGTCCTAGAGAATCCCGATGGCTGAAGTGAAAGACAGGGGAAGAAACAGTAAAAGGTATATTGCTTTTCTTGACTACAAAACTAAACAGAACTGCTATGGGAAAATGCATTTGGAATTTTTACCTCAAGTTTCCTGTGAAGAGGCTGGGGCATGTGGGGACAGTGCCCTAGACAATACCTCATTAACAAATGCAGTGATATTTTTATGAGGCCACCTTTTTTGTTGCCTATTATCTTAAAATATTTATAGCCCAGTGATTCAACCAAAGGTGAGAATGAGAACCACCCAGGACAACTTTCTAACACATGCCTGGCGCCCCTTCCAAGATTTGTTTCAGCAGATCTAGCATGAGGCACATGCCTATATATTTTTAAAAGGCTCATCAGGTAAATGTGATGCACATCTTCTTGTAAGAAACTGACCTCATCATTAAAATTTTCTTGGGCCCATACATGTAACCCAATACTTAATTTGGGTACTGCTAACAAACCATTCTTATTTATCCAAATACATTTATTTAGAAACTCTAAATATACAAATATTTTGGATACTAACCTATTTAGCTTGTTCTTACCCTGCTTATCCAATTGACAAATTATAGGAGAAATCTGATTTTTATGTATGTGTCCACATATGATAGCTTGTGTTAAAAATTCCTGTGTATCATCAGCTTTTAAGTCAATTCAAAACCACAAATTTGAAGACACTCATGTAGGTTTACCAAAAGGGACACAAAGTTGTCCTGTACACAAGTAAAAGTTTGATGACTTAGGAGAGAATCATTTAAAATTTACTGCACAAATGAAAGCCATTATTTTATAGCAAGTTGTTTTTTGAAATGTGTCTAAAATGCAACAACATGAGGTATTGACATCTGGCTGCCAATGAATCATAAAGAAACGGTATCATGCATGATGATTGGTTGCCTGAAAGCTTTATGAAAATAAAACAATAAAAGAATTCATAGGAATGGCTATGAATCAAGATTACAGATAAAAGGAATTGCTACACGAAATGATTTCCAGAGCAACTCCGAATAAGCTAGACATCTAGTTCTCAAAGAGGGATATGGTGTGTTGGATAGGGTATTAAACGAACTGAAGAAAAAGCTTTTGCAATAAAATTTTAATTCCCGTTTCTCTTTCTTCTTGATTTCTATATATAAGCAATACATTCCCTAACTATTGGATTTAATGAGCAAGGTTATATTTGGGGGGGGGGAAGTTAAAATAAGAACTCAGAGAAAAAGTTAAAATAACAAATGTAGACCCAAACTAGCGATGCCACTAGAGCCATTCTGGGACCGCTAGAGTTCGCTTTGTCATCTGTCAAGTGACATCTATGTGAGACACACTGAAAGAAAGCAGCAGACTTGTGTGGTATATTCTTTCCCGAACTATAAAATAGGTTGTTTCAATTTATTGTCAATGAAGGATGACGGACTTTAGGATTAAAATAAATAAGCATTAAGACTGTGGCAGGGCTCAGCAACCTTTTCCTGTAAGGACCAGATAGTCAATAATTAGGTTTTGCAGGTCACGTGTTCTCTGACACATGTAAGTGAATTCGTGTGGCCAGGTGCCTATCACACTTCATCTACAGGCACAGAAACCTGAGTTGTACATAACTTTCATGTATCACTTAACATTCTTCTTCTGATTTTTTTTTCAATCATTTAAAACTGTACCGCAATCCTTAGCTTTTGAGCTGTCCACAAAGACGCAGGCCATTTTTGGCCAATCCCGACCCAGGAAGCCTCAGAGAAGCTTACCTTTCCAGATCAGATACTAACTCCTCTTCCTCCCACCCTTTTCCCTACAATTAAAATGAACTACTCTCCAGAAGCTGCACATATCACCTGCTGCTCCTTCCTTCTCATGTAAGTTTGCTATTCCTCTTGACATTTTTTTGAGACCAACTATCACCTTTCTTTGTGAGTGTTCCCATAAGCCCCTTACCTAACTAAAAAATAAAACTTTATATTGAGAGCTAACTACAAACATGGAGTTGTACACACAGCTTTAATGTGCATCAGAAAAGACACAAGGGCAAGCTGGTTCTATTGATGCAAAAACCCAACATCAGAGTTCTAGTGAAAGCCCAGAATTACAGCTGTGCTGGGGGCGGGCACATTATGTAAACTCGAAGCCATGCCCATCCACCACCCATTCCCTTTCTGACTAAGAAGTGGGGCATTCCTAGGGCTCTAGGAATAACTAGGGCATCATATTGTATGATATTATCACATTTTAGATACCTGGCCTCATCACCGACCCCACAGGATTGCTGCAAATTATTTAAAAATTTAAGGCATCTAGAACAGTGCCTGATACAGGGAAATCACTGTAAAAATATTTGCTGTGTTACTATTATATTATGACTAGTGCCATTACTTCCCATTGGGTTATGAACATATGAAATGCAAAGTAAAGACTACGTCTTTCTCTTCTGTTTCCCCCATGACACCTAGGCCTCCGTCTTCAGTAAAGTCAGCTTATAATAGTCATCTCTTGAATTAAAAAAAAAACAGAAAAAAAAAACAGTGGGGTCTAAATAGTACCCCTTGACATTTTTAGTTTCTTCCATAGCAAAACCAAAGCTGAAATATAATCTTGAATCATTTAATGAAATCATTGCACTTTATTTTTCTTTCTCCATGTAGCCTGGCTTCTCGTCTATAGCCAAATAGGCTCTCATTTAAGCTCAATGTTAAGATCTTGCACTTTTGACAGAAGCTGTTGCGGATGTTTGGGAACTGATCCAAGGTAAATCCTTCTGGAAATGCTTCCTTCTGTTCTTTTAATGACAGTATGGTGCCACTAGGGCTTGTCAGTGTGTGTGCACACAAGCACATGTCTATATATTTAGTTTCTTGTGTTTAATGTTGATTTTGCATAGAAACACTAAGACTGCTTGTCATCTTTAAAAACAGTTTTTTCTTTGGAGATTCCAGCCATTTTGCATTTTTTAGATCAAAGCACATCCTGTTGCTTTCAATATTCTCACTACTTCTTGATCAATATAAATCTTTTTTCCTAAGTAAATGGGCTTAACTGAGACCATGCCTATGAAAAAATAACCCTCAACCATAACTTTCTCTTTATGATTATCTTACTCTATCTAAATCTACTACTTCCTGGAACTTTAAAAGTGATCTACAATCTTGAAAAATGTATCTTAGTAAGAACAATTTTGTACATTTAAATACAACTGTAAAAGTTACAAAGTTATTCCCCAAGCACTTTGCGAAAGCAATACACACCTTTATCTGCACCACTGCCATTAGTCCCTCCTCTCCCCGGGCTGTGCCCCGAGCAGGCTTTAATGCTACCTTCAGCTTGACTGAATTCAGTCAGGCTTCTTCCTGATTCTAGGGCCCCTGACCTCTCTTTTCTTAGAGCAGTTACTTTAGAAAACCAGTTCTCTGCCCCTCTGAGATGTGAATTTTTTTTAAGCCTCTAACCATTGTTAACAGCCCCCGAATACCTTCCTTCAGGAACCTCAGTTATCTGCAAGGAAGACAGCGCCTCTAGCTGCTCGCTTCGGAGGGCAGGAGCAGCCTTCTCAGGGAGCCTTGCTCCAAGTTGTAAAACCACCTCCCTGCCATCATGAAGATACAGGAAAATTTACTTTTCCTTTGGGTAAAGCCAATTAGCAAACACAGAAGCCCTCTGCACTCCCACTCCCTCACCCACCAATCCCACAACACTGTCAAGATCTCCAGCCCTTTGTCTCACCTGGGTTTTTTAGACTGAATTGTGGCCTCCTTCCCCGATTCAATACCTTCAAGTCTCGCCTGACCTGTTCAGCTCTGTCCAGAGTGACTTTTGCTTTGACAGTTGCAAGTGATTTAACAGCTGTATGAAATTCTAACTGTCTTGAAATTTTTTTGTGAATCATAAAACATATCCGTATTGGGCAATTAAGTATTTTTATAGAGAAGGAAAGGTATTTTCCAAACTGTTATATGTATGATTCAGTATTTGGAGGCTCCCTGGGGATGCCTTCATCATGGCTTATAACGGGAAGATGATCCTGGAATACGTCATTGGGCTCAATTAACCACAGGGCCCTTATGAGAGGCGGGCAGGAAGACTCAGAAGGAAGAGGTGTGGTCCAAGGACCAGAGGATGCCAAGAGCAGGTGTTTAAAAAGAGTGGCAGTTAATCCCAGAATGATGGCAAAGGCAGAACGTGGGGTAAGCCCCGTAAACCAGGCACAGGAAGCAAGCAGTTCACATGGGAGTGCTGAGATTCAGGAGAGAGAGAAAAAGGGCTGTTATCCCCAAAATGCGTGCTGCCCTCCTGTAGTATTTTAACTTAACTTGAACGCAGAACGCCTAGGTCGGCCTACCCAGATTCTTACCCATACTAATTAACAGGTATCTTGCTTTCTCGTTTATGTTCTGTTTTCTGGCTCAGCTTCTCACAGAAATGTTCCACTTTGACTTCAGTATTAATTTCCTCCTGTTGCAATAACAAACTTCCACACATGCAGTGGCTTTGGAAACATTCCTTTGTTCTCTTGCAGTATGGAGGTCACAAGTGTCAAGCTAGATGTCAGCAGGGCTGTGTTCCTTCTGCAGGCCTCAGGGGAGAATCGTTCCAGCTTCTATAGGCCACACGTTCCCTTCCTCCGCATTAGGGTATCGGTGCATCCTCTGGTTCTCGTACCACATCTCTTCCTTTGACTGAATCTTCCTGCCTGCCTCTCTCTCATAAGGGCCCTTGTGATTACACTGAGCCCAATGACATATTCCAGGATCATCAGCCCATTATAAGCCCCTTAAGTGCATCTGCAAAGTTCCTTTTGCCACATAAGGTAAAATCACAGGTTCCAGGGATTAGGACATTGATATCATTCGGGGTAGGGCTCCTCTGTGTACCACAACCTCCTACTGTGAATTCAGGTAGACTGTTTTGATTTTATAAGCTGAAAATAAACACAAGCCTTGCAAAGGACTATAGTCCTGCCCAGTGTCTAAAACCCAGTTCACATTAGAGCTCAGATGGATTCCCTTACTGTGCCAGGATCTCCACTGCCACTGGGCATACTGACTGTACCCAGTGACCCCCACGGAAAGGTCTCATACATTTTCAGGAAAGCTGAGTTCAGATTACAACCCAACGAGGGTGTAGCTTATGCTTTCCTGGGAACCTTCTTCAAACAGTGGCAAATATTAACTGACTTTGAGCCACACAGTTACTTTGTGAGTAATGCAGACAGTGCACAGAAGACTGGTGGAAGTCAGCCGATCTGACAGTCAATCTGACCGTTGTCATTTTGTGTCAGTGTAAGGAAGGTTTTTTTAGTTTCTCTGGAGCAGAACTGGGCTCAAAATCTTTTTTCTACCTTCCTAATGTCCACAATATTTCATTGCTCCTCTCTTTTCATATATATTTTCCCCCTTACTCCTTGAATCTGGGCTGACCTATCTTGCTCTGATCAATATAATGTGTTGGAAGTGACTCTGTACTAATTCTGGATATCAGCCTCAAGAGAACATGTATCGTCCATTCTTAAATTCTTGGAACAAACCCAGGTTAGCCACTGACAATGAAAGGCACATGTCAAGCCCCTGCCCCTCGTCCCAGCAGGCAGCCCTCCTCTCTCAAAACACATGCAGTTTCTTGTATTTACCGCAACATGAATTTTTATTTATTTGCTTTGCCCATCAGTTATTTTTAAACTCTTAAAATACCTTATTCCTGGAAGAATAAAACAATTTACCTTACCTGAATCTTTCCCTGCCCTGCTAACTTAAAGTTTCCAGTTTCATCAAGTAATGTCCAAATCATTCTCTCCCTCATTTTATATACATGCCTTATGGATTTCTCAATTGTTCCTTTAATTTTAATTGCCATGCATGTGCCTATGACTCCCAAACCTGAATTTGTACTTCAGACCTCTCCCTGGTCCTGCGACCACTTACTCATGACCTCCTAGATGTATTTACCAGATGTCACAAGTACCTCAAATGTAATATATCCCAAATAATATTAATCATCTCCACACTCCCATCCTGAAGGAACAGCACAATTACTTATCCAGTTATTCATAGTAATTTCACCCTTAAATTCTCTCTCCCACTTTCCTTATACAGTCACTAAATCCTGTTACCTATTTCTTAAATACCTCTTTGAATCCTACCATTGAAACTAATTTAGGAAATAACACCATAGGAAAAGGCAGAAGGAAAATTGTACATTATTTGTGACTTGTGCTAAGCAAAAAAAAGAAGAAGAATGTATGATGGACTCAGTGGAAAATGCCTTTGAAATACACATACTTTGAGAACGCCGCTCTGATGTGTGGAAATCAAAGAAAACACAAAATACTTCTAAGCAAACATGGTCTTAGTCTCTTTGAAGGAGTCTATCATGTGGTGACATTTACATTACTAGCAGAGTATTGATTTCTTATTTTCTTTTTAAGACCCTAAATTCATCTCTAATCTTGATTGTTCAAAAGCTAGTAAGTTTAAACCTTAATAAGCAAATAACAGTCTATATACCTGCACCTGTGCATAACGATTAAAATAATGTTAGGATCTACTTAACTATACACAGTAACAATCACTTGAATAAATTGGAAAATGCATTCTGTAATTCAGAAGCTCACTAAATGAGAGTTACTGTATTAATCTTATCCCATGCAGCCTTTAAAATTAGAATAATCCAAAATGGATGGCTTTTCACAGTCAAATGAGAGGAACATCTTTGCTCCATTTTGAGAAATGTGCCTCCATGGCAGCAGGATTAATTGAATAAAATCTTTAAAAGAAACATGTAATGAGAAGACGAAAAGTAAATTGGAAATGCTGTGGGTTTGATTTTCCTCCACCACACATCAGCAGCTTTTTATGAAATGCTGAAATACATACTTGACTCTGAGAATTAGCTCCTCATTATTGCAAGTATTAGACAAAGGACACATTTCAATAACAAGACAGTAAACCACAGATCTTAGAAGTGTGTGCAGCTGAGTTCAAGGCTGAAAGGACACTATGCATAACACCTCCTCCTGCAGCAAATGAGGCTGGCCTCATTATCAATACCTCCATATTAACGCTCCATTATTTGGTGGTTTGGACCTCATCCAGGCTTTTTTAGGGTAGGAATATAAGGAGATTATAAAGATAGCACAGAAATGACCTGAAGAAGCTTAAATACATCATTTGACAGTGTGACAATGTGAGCCATCAAACAAGTCATCCACGTGCCAGACTGAATGTGTACTTATCCTTCACAAGAAATGTATCCTGAAAATGCTCATTTTTTACTGTATTGTAATGCTACAGTAATGCCTTTATAGAAGCAAAATTCCATATTTAATCCTAACTGAGGTCTTACATTGGAAACTAAAGTACATTAGAGGAAGAATTGCCATATCTCAAAGGAAAAGGAAAAGACTAAAACTTCTCTCACTGTAAATTATGATACAGAAATGTAAACAGAAAGAATCCTAGGTGAAAAGAAAAGTCATAGTTTTCAATCACATGGGATAATATTTATGTTTATGCTTTGTGAACAAACATTGGAGCCCTTGGTAACTGGCCAAAGCTTGGTAACTTTGATGTGAAGGTTATCATCAAATCATTTATAAATGTCCACAAAAATAGCTTGCATTTTAATTGCTTAACACTGTAGTTTGTAATCATTTTTAAATATTTAAAATACATAATCATGTTTATTCCTAATGCATAGAAAGCATAAATTATGAAAAAAATAATTCTATGACAACACCTACACAAATCTTTAACCTTATGGGGACTGCAAACTTGGTCATTTTAATAAACATTTTCTATATAAGACACTGGAGCAATAACAGCAGAACTGAAAGTAATCTTCCACAATTCTGTACTTACTTTTCTTTTTCCAACACTTTTAAAAAAGATATTTTTCTGTTCTTCTCTTTGTGCTCCTAAGGTCACCCTATACAAAGTCTAGCATATGTAAATGTTTCAAGATATAACAATTACTTGCTCAGATTGAAGTAAATCTCATTATAACCATGATGGTGCACTGTTAATGAAAAAGCAATGGACTATAGTTTTATTATACTATAGAGCAGAGAGAAAATAAGTTCAGATGATTATCAAGCATAGTTCACAGGTACAAAATTACCTAATTCCAATAGAAATGACTCTATTTATTGGAATTCGATTATCCAAATGTGAAGTAACATTTAGAGACATTCAGAATCATCAGAATTCATACATATATCTTTAACAAAAATCTTGTCAACATCCTTAGCCATGCCTGATTGCAAACTTTTTCCCATTGTTAGGAAAGACTGGAAAACCTATCAAAAAAAAGGTTCATTTTTATGGACTACCCAAGGCATTCTATTCAGTTCAGTGAAAAATTAAAAATACTTCTGAGAAAAATGGAAGATTTCATTTTGTCTTCTTCCAGGATTTCTTGGTTTTAGAATGCCTCTGCAACTCAGACTCAAAAAAAATGCCTCCTTTTTCACAAGATGAGTCCATTATTCTCTGGTACAGAAAGAATATGCTGAATTGAAGAGATATGTGATTCCTTGTGAGGAACTTCTGGAAATGTTTTACATGGAATGGAGTACGGACCCCAAGTTCACTGAAATCTTGATAAGTAGAATTGAAAAACCAACACTGTGTCCTGGAGGGCCATAAGGCAGTTGTTAGCTCTGACAGAGAGAGTCAGAAAATCTTAAGGACAGATTTCCTTCATTCTGAGAAAACCACTCCAAAGAGACTTCCGTTTAAAAAAAAAATGTAAGCAAAGGCACTCTTCTGAAATAGGGAATTGAGGTACTGTTGGTCTCATGATGCAAAAGCATTTGGAGTTGGGAGTAAAGATTGCCTATTGGCAGCCAGCACACTACACTGCTTAAAGACGGAGGTTTTTAAGGATGTGGACAAGAGGTATGGGCATTCCACAGACATCTATCTCCTTGGGGGCTGAAGCCACTGTGGTCGGTCTGAAAACCAGAGCTCATACACCTGTTCTCAGGAGCTATAGTGATGCTATTGATGTTTAGCTTACTGTTGTAGCTCTCATTATTGAAAGCTCTCATTAATTCTAACAACTCTTCAATGATTTCTTTTAGAATTTCTAAGTAAATAACCTCATTAATGATGATGTCACTGCTTCCTTTCAATTTGTTGTATCACTTTCTTATTCCCCTAGTATGAGGTAGATTCTTTTCAATCTAGTTGGACTAAAAATAATAAAGTGGTATCAAGTTTTAAACAGGAATTTTAATAAAAAGGGAGGATTTAAGAATGAAGAAACTAGAAGCAGCTCAGGAGCTCAGGAGCTATTAAAATAGTTTTGGAGTGAAACCATGATAGCCAGCCTTAGGTTAGTGACAAAGAGAGTAGAAAAAACATACACACAGCCATGAGCTATTATGGATTAAGAAGAGGCAAGAAAAGAAACTAGAAATGACTCAAGGCTTTAAAATTTTTTTAAAAGTGTGCTAATTTGACTATGACCAGGGAAGTGACATTTTGAAGGTATATTAGTATCGATAGTCTTTCTAATACAGTCCAGTCCTTTGGAAAGAAGCAGAATGCTTGAAACGAGTTAGAATGATTACAGTTCCAATACTATGAGCTCAAGAAATGTTTTTTTAAAAAACTGTTATTTCCTACTCCATAGAATATTTTACTGTAGCTGGACCTTAAAATACCTTTAAATATTTATTATTCATAATCCATTCTTACTTGCAAATCATTGTCCATGTATGTTCCTATTTGCTGCAGCAGCCTTGCGAAGGAGGCATGAGGAGCCCTTCCCTGGGCTGCCTCTTGGCTGCTGCCACTGTCTCCTTCTATGCTAGACTCCAGGAAAACTGTCCTATTTTGAGTTCTCTGAACTTAAGACGCTTTGCTTGTGGCAAACCTTTGCACAGGTGGTTAACTTTGGGAGGAAGCCTCCCTTTCCCCGCCTAGCTGGGGAAGAGTTATTTACACACTATTGGACTCCTTAGCCATATTCAAGTCTTAGAGGCCAGCTGGCTGGCGAAGTGGGGCCTGAGCTTTCCTGCACACACTTCTGCGGAGCTTTGGATGTCCACCCACATGCCCGTGGCCACAGCAGAGTCTATGAACAAACGCTGACCCTTGTGGAACCAAGACATCTTCATTACACTTTTATCAGACCAGCTCCAAGGGACACACACACCCTTCCTTGGACAAGAAAAACAAATTGTACAGACAGTTTTACCTCCCTTGTTGACCTACTTGGACCAAAGAAGAAAGAATGGAAACAATTTGCCAGATTTGGAAGTTGAGTGAGATGAAATGGGCACGGGGGCAGGGCAGAGGTGTGTCCACAGGAGGGGATGGGGGAGAGCCAGAGGGAGCCGGAGCTCTTCCGGGAATCGAACGTGCTGGAGTGTCCTCTCTGGGCCTCCCAACGGGTCTGCGGAATAGTGGGATGTGCACCTGGCGAACACAAGTCTCATGATTCTAGGGGTCCACTAGGTCTCTGATGTCCATATGAGGAGTTGGAATATGAACCTTACTTAAGGTATCTAAACAGGGCAAACGTGAATTGCATTTTTGAACAAAATGCTCGAAAATGAAAAAGTATGGATTAATAGTTTTTCATCTAAAAACCAGTGAACCTGTAATACCATAAATCATTTTTATAAGTGAAAAAATTCAGTACTCATTAAGTCTGAACTGCAGAGAAAAGTAAATATATCATTTCCACTTTTTAATCAATGCTTACAGGGACTACCTACTTATGTTTGTTTATTTCAATATTGGTAAGAACCCTGAGAGTAGGTTAGGCCCTGGAATGTATTATCAGACAATGCAAAATCACAATTTAAAAAAATGACTTTGGGGCATAGGGAGTTTTGGAAATGAAACTTAGGCTGATTATGCCAAGTAATTTCCACAGTATTTAATATATACTCAGAAGGAGGGTAGGAGGAAATTGTGAAGCAACATTTGCTAACTGTAAAGATGTTTAGTATGAATAACACTGTGAAATTTTATTTCCATGTAGATATCATCTGCACATTATCAATATCATATATATATTTTTTAAATTAGTTATTTCAAAGCAAATTCTCAGATCACCTATCTTAATATATATGCATTCTATTATAACAATCATCAAAATTTTGCAAAAGTCTCATGCTATCTGTTACTATAGTCTATTTGACTTTCTGAATCTACTGGTTCTGCCCCAATATGGTAAATATATTCTCCACACACAGATAAAACTTAAACTTATCAGACCAATCTTCCCCATGAGCAAAGTCAGAACAATGTCAAACCATGTTTAAAAGTACTAAACCATTCCTCATTTCTTAGCCTAATATTGTTTGTATAAACAATGTTTTACTAGACTCAAAATGATATCTAAAATCAAGTTAGCTTCAACACCTGGACTTCTGGGGGGATGTCTTTAGAAGGCCTACATTTAACCTAAATGTGATTTTTTGATCCTTGAGATAGTTAACTGAATTCTATACTTTAGAATAGCTCAGAATCAACAAGATTTGCTCTATTAAGTAGTTTACTGGTTATTTATACCACAGCAGTAGAATTGTGAAATTTTCCACCATCATTGTTTCTCAAAGTTCTGTATACTGCATATGCTTAATTATTCCAAACAATCATTGACATAATGTAAGGGACAAAAGAGAAACAAAGGACAAAAATTAGATGGTATTCATGTATGAGAAATCACTGGAGAAAATTAAATTTTTAGTTGCCAAGAATTTAAACTGAAAATAACACTACTTTGACTTCTTATTTAGCACAAGAAATTGTTAAAACACCTAGCTACCTTCTCATAATAACTAAATTATAAGTCTTTAATTACTGAGTAGTAAGTACAAAACATCCTTCCCGTGGCTGTATAAGGCTAGGAAATCTCTAGCATCCAAAATAAAAAATCCATTAATCTAAATGTTTAAAGGATTTAGAATGTTTTTGAATTTTAACTCATTAGACGGGGGATGATGTCTTTTTTTATACCTGAGAAAGCTTTAATAATACACTACATCTAAGCCCACTGACTGGTATCTGTGACTTATATCTACTTCGGAAAAGAATTTTCATCCACAATACTCAAAGTAGATTATGAAGTGCTGTTAATGAAGTATATTTTGGTTTGACCTTTTAATAAAAATATTATGAATCTAATAACACTGCAATTATACCATATTGTTAACATTGTTACACACTGCACATTGCAAAATGCATATTATACTGCAAAATGGTAAAGATGAGATCCAGAAACAATTACTGTTAACATTTTAACATTTTTTTTGCAATGTTTCATTCTATAGAAATGCAATTTTCATAAAATTTGAATCATAGGGTTTGTAAAGTTTCAATACTGCTTTTTTTTACATATATATAATATTTTACACAATCATATCTATATTACATATTTGTATTATATATTTTATATCATAATTACCCATTTACTTAATATGCTAGGACAATGTTATAACAATGTTCAATATTATGTAACACAGAAATATCATGAATTATTTAGCCATTTTTTTCTTCTGTTGAAAATAGTTTTAAGTTTGATGTGTTCTCTATACTAAAAATACTTTGAGATTGTTTAGAAAATCAAGTAAATAAAGCCTTTAAATTACCCAAAATAAAGCCTAGCAGATATTAATCCCTACCTATGACAGTAATAATTACATTATTTTTATCACTGAAATTAATTTTCACCTTGAGTTTTTTTTCTTGAGTTCTGTGCTTGAGACTAAATGTATTCTTATCCAGCTTTCTTTTTATAGTTCTCTTTTTAACAGTTAAATCTCTAAAGCTCAAGAAATAATATTAAGGAATTGAGAATAAATTTTTCCCATTACTGAATCAAATACATTATATCAAATATATATATATTTGCATATATATAAAAATGTCTTCAATAATTTATGCTATCTCATTATGATATATGAAATATATATACATGTTCAATGAAAATCACTTCCATGTATATTTAAAAATTCTTATATATGAGCAGATTGATTTCAGATGAATCTTTGAAATTTTTGAGCAGCACTACTGTACTTTGTTGCATTCCTTTGATTTTAGACAACAAAACAAAACATTTTACTAACAGTTGGCCTATCCTAGTTATTAAAACTTTCTTACACAGATTGTCACCAGCTGAGCTAAAGCAGCATCTGTCCACTGGAAATAATTGCAGAAATGTTTTGGCCATTGGCTTGAAATCAAGCATATGTTTTTCTATAACAACTAAAATATAACATTCTTTATTGATGTGTGTTAATTATTAAGGAGTGTTAATTACAGAGTTATACACCTGGATTGTCAGACTAGCATAAAATCCTAGTATATTGGTGCTGGTGAGGGGGAGGTTCATAAATATTTTAATTTTTAGGGTTTCAAATACTTGAGAAAACTATATCCTGCAATAATTGCTTTTTTTTTAAATTAGCATTTGTCAAAGATAATATCTATACAGAATAGAGGCAGTAAGTTCATTTTCTCTCCTATCTAATCAGTTTTGGGAGTGAACTTAAATATACCACTGCAAAAAGTCTTTAGTTTGGATTATGATTTTCTATCTCCTTTGCACTTATATTTAAGAAATTATGATAGGCCTCACAACTTTCCATGCTCTGTATGAATTCTTCAAGCACTTCAATTACTATAAATTTTAAAAAGGAATAATTG
Source organism: Manis pentadactyla (assembly GCF_030020395.1). Taxonomy (NCBI): domain Eukaryota; kingdom Metazoa; phylum Chordata; class Mammalia; order Pholidota; family Manidae; genus Manis; species Manis pentadactyla. The sequence continues at coordinate 148,497,226 of NC_080024.1, read as the reverse complement.
GTAATGTAGCAAGTCTTCAACATTTTGGTTTCTATTTCCGAGTTTGTTTATATTACTTTTCTGAATGTGGAGTGTTTGTCTAGTTTGCTTACAAAGGCTATTCATTGACTTCAGGGTTTCATTCCTGGAATAATCAACTAAGAAGCATATTCATCTCTCACCGGAGGTCATTTAGAACAGCACATTTGCTAGTCTTACAGAGCTATAGATAAGGGCTATGAGTTAACTATGAGAATAACATCAATGGAGTGTTGATTACAAATGTCATTCAAGATTCTCTATGATTCTGACACCTAAAAATAAATGCATAGCTTTTCTTCCTTAAATTAAAATAACAATATTGTTATTGTTCCATATGGTCATTCATTTTGTCTAATACATTCTTCCATCAAAGCCACCATGGCTTCTCAGTAATCTCTGTGACATTATCCTCAAGAAAATAAAAATTAAAAAAGTATTACCTTTTGTATCGTAATGATTCCTTCCTGTGTATCTTTGTCAACAGAAATCTTGAAAATCCCTAATCCATCACCATCCACAATTTTGTACTCCATTTCAGCGTTAGTTCCTATATCTGCGTCAGCAGCTTTAATTCTGGCCACAATGGAAGCTACTGGCAATGATTCTGGGACATTATACTGATAAGACCCTGTGAAATTCAAAACAAGAAATGAACAAAACCTTACACCAAACTAACCAGTGAAAAATTACCTGTGGCTATTTTGTACCCTCTTTGCCTAATTTGTTTTCATTTTTATTTTTTGATAAAGAAGATGCTAAAGCAGTATGATACGAATGACAAATCTCGTATCACCTCAAGAAATTTCATGACGATGACTAGATAATAGTCGATATGTTAACAGCAGAAATGATGGCCTGAGGAAAGGCATGGGAACAATCTCCATTTCTGTATTTCTAGTGATGAGAAATAGGCTATTTTAATGATAAAAATAAATTTAAACTAATTATGATAATCACTGAATATAATTAAAACATAGTTAATTAACATAACATACATACTAAAAATTTAAAAACTAGTATTGCTGAAGCTTTAAATGGACAATTACAGCCCAGTACTTTGCTCTGATTACTTGGGATTGAAATTTAGTTAACAGATTCTTTTATCAAAAATGTTTCAGAAAACTAGATAAGGAAGTTTATGAGACAATATCAGTCTTATTTTAGCTCATTGATTTAGTAAGGATTAGAATTATTTGTGTGAATTGTGTGTAGAACTGATTTGGGGCACAGTGATATAAGAGGAAAGACATTATGTGGTGGAGAGAAAAGCAAAAAAGAAAGAGTAACTTCTAACTTCCTTCTGTAAAAACTCCTCACCATTCCTCGACTCCAGAAAAAAAAAAAAAAAAGTTTGGGAAGCAGATGAAGTTCATGAACTATCCCTTTGAAGGTAGGGAACTCCCCACAACACTACCTTCCTATATAATTTTCTCTAACCGTCTACTTTTCCCTATTTTCTCTACCCTATTCCATGTCCTTTCAGTTTTCAAATGTGGTGCACTTTCACTTTCACTTATGGAGAGAAAAGAAAGGGTTTCCTTTGAGAAAAATAGAGGAAAGAAAATGTCTCCATATGTAGGGACTACATTTTAGGCTGGGAATCACTGCTATTTTCTAAATTTTCTAAATTTTGTGAAGTTACTGATTTTTCAAAAAAAAAAGAAATGATTACAAATGATATGCTTGTCATTTTAAAGTGACCTTTTCTCACACATCCAGAAGTGTCCTTGGTAAAATTCAAAAATTTCAAGGTCAGAATAGTAACTAGTAGAGAAAATCCCCACAAAATAGAAACATTAGTGACATACTGTTCGCTTTCCTCACTTTAATAAGTGGAAGAGTATCTAACAAGCTAGAAAAATTGTGCTCTATCTTATCAAATCATGCATGACAACTGAAACCACAAAAATTCTAAGTATGAATTCTTATCATTGTAGACCTAAAAAAGGGAGAAACAGTTCATTTTATTATGAGCCCAATACAGTTACATTATAGTTTTTTTTTCTGCAACCCTTCTCTTCTCCCCCATTATAAGCTATTAAGAGAACAATTAATGATAGGTTCATTTTTTAAATGCTAAACTTAAGGTAATTTTCCATTAAATGTGTTATATAATATAAATATTAGGCATATATAAAATAAAAATGAAACACCTAAAGGAATATTTAAAGGAAAACATAGTGACTACCACATTTGCAGAGAAAGCTTCCTTGTTCAATAGTATGAGTGTCTAAGATCTATTTCTAAGGGAGCTCTGTTCCTTATCTCTATTGCATAAGTATAGAGACTATACAGCATTGTAGCCTGTACGGTTTCCTTATTTCCTTGAGCATTGTAAATAAATACCATATCCAATTACAAAATGTTATAAAAAGGCAACTAAGTGTGAGATGAAATTTTTTTTTACAATCAGGATGTTTTTACTTATATTTTTTCTCCTTTTTTGGTTAAAAGAAGCTACAGTGAGGGCCTTGGGTTTTCTGGTTCTTTGGACTGATTTATTTCAAAAACTGAGTGTTTCAAAGATGCGGTAGAAGTGCGAAGGGAATGTTTGATGTGCATGAACTGGTTTAGAAATTAGGGCGGGAAAAATGAAAATGTTCAGTATTGTATTTCTGAACACCCCTGAGAAAACAAAACTGAGGGAGAATGTAGTAAGAAAACTATTTGCTTGAGAAGTATTTGGAAAAATTCCTTTAATTTAAAGACACGTTTATAGACTAGCAAGGAACAGACTGCATTTAACAAAATAGCTTACTTCGAGGAAAGCGAGGTGGGTTATCGTTGACGTCAGTTAGGGTCACGGTGACTGACGTAGTCCCCGAAAGTCCTCCGTTTTGACCAACCATATCCTTTGCCTGAATAACAAGCAAATACTGGTCTTTAGCCTCTCTATCCATGTTTGGAAGGGCGGTCTTGATGACTCCTGTAAAATTTCAAATCCCAGTAAAGCACATCATGAATCACTGTATTTATACCAGCGAAGAGCTCTGATACAGGTGGCAAGTGGCTCAGGTTTCTGCCTTTTGTTGTTTTATTTTTAATAATCTTAATGCGTATGCAAGACCAAAGGGATAGAATAATTATGTACAATTATTTTATTGCAACACACAGAAAGTAGTGTAATGTGGAAAAGCAAGGCATCTCAATACTGGACAGTGAGGATTATCTTTAGGTTTTATGGAAATATGGTTCAGGAAATACCAACTTATAAATAAAATGAACTGTTTATCTAGAATAACGGGCAGTCACCCCTGCGAGGACATGACGACAAACCGCTCCTATTTTTCTCTTTCATCCTAACAACTGAATCCCCAGTGACATGAAATCACTATAAACCTTTCAGCTACGGTCCCTACTCTCTCTCTTCTGGCAAAATAACTGAAATACTTCACAGAAAAAAGAATGAGACTGATTTATGTTTAAAAAGCAAAACACCATTTCAAACAGTGGCTCTGCTGCTGTATCTAACAGTCTGAGGGAGAGTACTATGGATGAGAATGACTATGTTCATGGAAATCAACACGAAAAGAATTGGTATGTTTTGTTGCCATTTGTTTCTGATCATTGGCAAGGAATTTTGAAAGCCCTTTAGACTTCAGATATGTCAGACTTTCACATTGCTTGATGAGGAAACAACACAATAATCATTGTTACAGTGCATTAGTTGTTTCATATAAATTACTAATTTAATTATTGTATAAGTATACTAAGCAATAATATCTAATTATGGGATGGAATTTAGTGTGTTATATGTAAATATATAAAATGACATCTATTCCTAATATATACAGTATGTATATATATATGCATACACAGAGGTAATATCAAAGGTAAACATATATATTTAATATTGATTTATATACAGACGTTGAAACTAGCAATGCTAGGCCATCTATACCAATTAAATATAAGGGGTCTGGAATCCTACTTAAACGTTTCTTGCACTTCCACCTTTTCCAACAAAGATAAAAGATAATGTCTTACATACCCAGCTAGGACTATAGCTTGAAAGATGCTGAATGTATTTTATTAAACAGATTCTAACTTTTAGGGGCAAGTCAGAATTTAAATCCTCACTGACTCAGACCTGAGGAAGAGTAAGTCTAGTACCACGGACTTCTCAGGAGCAAAACAGGGTGGTCCTTTAGGAAGAAAGGATTGATGGAGGATGGTCCTTTAGGCAGAAAATAATTGCACACAAATTATGATAAAAAGTCTTTTTTTTTCCTCATGGTCAGCATAAAAATGGCTGTATAGCCTCCAAATTTACAAAATATTTAAAACTGCCAATTCAAATTGTTTAAAGGGTGATTCTTCAGTGGACACATGTAATAATGGCCTGTTGTGTTCAAGTTCAGCACTAGTGTAAATTATGTCTATGTTATGCTATACAAGGCTTTCCTTACACTTCACAATGTTCTCATTTGGTAACTGTTTCTAGGATGAGGGGACAGATGAAGAAAGCCTTTCAGGGGTTTAAGAAAAATTTAAACAATTAATTACTGGTTCCCAAGTTTCCAAGTTATATAACTTTCATACTATCATAAGTAACCATATTTTTATTGAGTTTTGAGCACTAGCTATCAAACACAAACACAGCCACACACATACACACATCAACGCATCAATATAATAAGCACTAAATTATACTTCCTTGAGTAGGTTAACTTCTAAATTGAGGGTTGCCTATCTTGAATATTTGACCAGTCAGCATGTTTCATCTAGATAATGAAAATTAATGAGTTATGTTTAGAAAAGCTTCCTATTCAGTTTTAATTTTTATTTCCATTCCTCTCTCATTTTCCCTCCCAATATCAATTTGTGTGTGTTTCCATCCTTGCACATTTATGATGATAGAGAGAGGCCCATCCCATCTCAACTGATCAGCAAGGAAACCCCTGCGGCCTCATCCTTTCATGGTTTTGCTTAGTGGCATTATTTTCTAAAGGAAATACAGCATTATTAGGAAAGAAGTCCGGTAGTCCAAGTTACTCATCTTTCACACCTCTAATTGTGTCTTTTCAAGTGATCTGATAAATAACTTTTAAAAAGCAAAAATCATGACAAAGTTTGCAAAGTAATACAGGTGGCAAGGGTAATTTCAAATACCTCAAATATTTTAAACATATTTTTGACAAGAATGGAATAATTGGTAGAGAAATGAATTTAAATAGGGACATTCAAAAAATAATAATCTCTAAGTTTCTATGACACTTATCAGCTTTTTACTTTTAAGTATAAACTGCCTACATTTGGAAAGGAATTCTCATACATAAGATTTGATTTTCATTTTGCTATATGTTATACAGATACACACAAAGCAAGTTGTTAACACTAGATCTCTGAGTGGTAAAGGCCAGTACTGTCTAGCTGTATCTCTATGTTTTTTTGGTTTTTATGGATGATAATAATATACTTTAATTTCAGTAGTCAATCATTTAAAGCCACTTCTGATGAGAATATAGCCTTTAGCTCTTTAGGAAAGAAACTAGCTCAGATTTTTAGGCTTCCTGAATAATATTTTTTCTAGAGATGTATCATCTGACCCAGTAACCCAAAACTTTTCATTTATTATAATCTAGGTTCACAAAAACTATTACACATATGAAACCTAAACTTATCACTGTTATTGTTCAACAACTCTCTGGATTTTAGTCTAGGAGTAAATTTTCAAATGATTCTTTAATCTCCAATGGGGCACTGACAATTTTTTTTAGAAAAGCATATTCTGAACTATGGATTCTTCTTAAGAATTTATATATGTTCTCTATGTAACAGATAAGAGCCAGCTCTGGTATCTAATCTTATTTAGGAAACCAAACAATCGCTGGAGCCTGGATTCTGTACACTCAGGCTCTGGATTAATCTCAGGAGTCTAGGCAGCCACAGGTCCCAGGTAACACAGGGCTGGGGTATTCATGATGTGTGGCTTTGAAATACATTAGATGTACAAGGTGAATCTCCTCCTAATAAGTCTGTATTTCTTTCTAAACTTTGCTTGTAAGCCTCATATCATTTGGGCTATCTGTCAATGAAGCATATGACAAAACCATAAAAAGTCAGAGAGAGCCAATGTCAGCAAGATGGAAGCTTCTGGAACATGAAAGGATTCCAGAGCTGGCATCGCATGAAGAGTCCCTGAGAAAGGGGTTTTTAACCTATGAGAGGCCATCCTCAGCAAGCCCAGACAGGAGTGAGAACCCTCCACACGGTGAGCCAGACCACAGAATGGAATGTGTGTGAAGGGCATATTTGGAAGGGGCCTTTGTAATGACTACAATACTTATATAAAATTACAATGTAGCAAGGATACAGGTAAAATATATAATGCAGGTACCATGTAGTCACACCTCTTATGTTTAAGAAGGAACACCTAAGTGACAGGTGATGTTTACTGTTCAATCCATTTTCCCGGGCCAGCTTCCTGGCCACGTGACCCATGCAGGCAAGCTGGCCCTTGCTTGATTTCGTGCTCTGACAATGACATCCTGAAATCCTACTGATAGTAGAGGAAGGGGCCCGCATTTTCATTCTGAACAGCAAATTATGCAGTCAATCTTGTCATGTATCAAATAGATCAAAAAATGGTATTTATTTGCTTATAGATGAACACCTTATAATACCTCTAAGTCTTCCAGTAAGTTTGTGAACATTGTGAAGATAGGTTTCTAGGGTCATTCCATTGCCTGTTGAAGTAAACTGTTAACACTGGTTTTGGCAGCCATTCGCATTCTTGTTTTTGGGTGGAGAAATCAAGGTAGAAATAAAGGTAGAAAATACCTCTGACCGTCTGGCCTGTAAGTAGTGCTACAGATGGAATATGGGCTTGGAGGTCTAGCCTTGCTGGGTTAATGATATGTGATTAATAATGGTAACAGTTATTGTTAATATTTAAAAAAGAAAAAATAAAGTTAAACAAAATTACAAAAATGTACCTAACAGTGTTGCCCCGAGCCTATTTTTTACATAATCCTGATTTAACATATTGTCAACATTTTTCTTGTTAAAAATTTTACTTTCTCAAAAATGCTTAGATTTGGCGGTGTGGAAAATAATGTTATTACTCACACAGATAAGAATCAGACTGGCACCAAGTAAGGAAGACTAACTCAGTCTTGATTTACTAATCTCCATGCCTTTAAGGACTGAAGACTTTCCATTTTTGTCAGAAACAGATTTCTTTTGCAAAAATTGCATTATACATATTATAAATTAGCAGAAAGGACAAAAATTCCCAGGATATCTCTGCACTAATGACTGAAGAAAGAGAAATCTCAATGATCACCATGACTACAGCATTAAAAACTCTAAACAAAATTAAAATTTTCTTCATCACCTGTAATACACAATCCTTGAGATTAAAAGTTAAAATTAAGTTGGAAATACTATATATTCTGATCCCATAACTGCTGTCCAATTGCTCAGTCAGGGTCTTACCTTCCCTAGTCTTATGAAAACCTATTATCTTACGACAAAAGCTAAAAATCACAAGCCAATCACTAAGCAGAAAATATTTAACCCTTGGGATTAGTACATGCTATTTTTGAATGGTTATGTAATGCAGGGGTGTATAACTTGTGAGCAAATTGTCAGAAACTCATCAGTGTCTTTCTAGGCTGCACAGAGTAGATATATAAGGGGATGGGTGGGTGTTTGAATCTAGCCTTCTCAGATCTATCATTAAAATAGCCATGAGCACACCTGCATTCATAGGATTCACATCATAAATCAAATATCTTCATTTACTTCTCCTTCAGTACTTGCTTAATCCAAATTGTTTCTTCTCTATTTGACTTTGCAGATGGCTTCTGACCTCTACCACTTCACTGGTACAAAATATGCAATGCTGTCTCTATGTAAAAATTCTAATGAACTAGGATTGAATTTACTTCTCTGTTCATGCACATTATAACGGTCATTCTCAAAAGACATTTAAAATATTTATCCCCCACAGTGATCTGAGAATGAATTAATACTGGCATTTAAAAAATATGGAAAACAGGATAAATGACATTAAAATATTCATTTAGGATCACAGGGACTATCAAGTACTCATAGTAATAAACTTGGCTATTTGAAGAAAAATTCTCCATGATGAAGGCAACATTATTAAAATAGGGAGAAAATTTGGATTTTCATGGTGATGAAGAAAATCAATAGCATGCACTCACCCACCTGCACACTCCCTCCCTCCCTACCCATAGAGCTAGAAAAGCAGAATAGATAAATGGTTATAACCAAGATAACAGTGCTCCAAATTATAATCTTACTTAATGTTCTGTTTTGCTTTTAAAAGCTGAAAGAGTTTACATTTAGCTAACCACCCACCTATTCTATCCCGGCAGTCTATAACTCATAAATTTTTTTTCTCCTAAAATTAAAAAGTAATCATTTAATTCAGTTTTGATTTAGCAGATCATCATTAAAACTGTTAGGTTTACACTCATTTTCCTGAGCAAACCAGCCTCCAAAAGAAAAAGCTGAACCTCCTACCGAACCCTCTGGAAGGGAGGGACATTTCTGCTTGAGATTTAAATTTTACTGTGTATAATTCCTGTGTGAATTAATTAAAGGAAGCAAAACAAAAATAAAGCTTAAAGGTAAATAAATAATCACCATTTAAGGAAAATGGCCAACCCTTCCCCCCTGCCCACATTTTCTTATACAGTCAGAGGAGACAGCAGCTGAAAGACTTTTCAATATACAATATTTGTTTAATTTTGGTAGAAGTCCTAGGTAAATATAATAAAATATTCTTAAAAAGTGCTAACACCTCTATAAATAATTACCACAGTACACATATTGAGAGAAGCATCAGAAAAATGTAGTGCCTGTTATCAGTACCAATTACACTGAATAAAAATAGGTAATATGAATTCTATGCCATGATGTAAAAAAATGACTTTACAAGGAGCATCATGTTTCCGTTTTTACCTGTCTTTGGTTCCACTGAGAAGTAGGGCTGTCCCTGCAGAATACTGTAGACCACTCGAGCACTGTTGCCATAGGTGGGGTCATCAGCATCTGTGGCTGTCACCTGTACCACTGAGGTCCCTGTAAGCCACAATCCAAAGAAACCAACCAATTAGGAACTTCCAAATGCCACAAAGCATAAGAACTCATAAAATGATGAAGATCTGACATTAGATTTTTTAAAAAAATTTTCTGTTTCAAGGCACATGAAAAATTGCTATCGTATTTTTTTGTATAAAGGCAGATCTCCAAATATGATAAATGCTAATTAAACCCTCAGAAATATTTAAAGGATATGAAAATACATTGGCAAGAAAAAATAAGATTGATGATACACATTAGACAAGGATACACTCAGAATTTGATGAGGCTCAAATTTTAGGCATAGCATCCATCAGGGGCAGGTAACGAGTTTTTATCAAGAGCAATCTCTAAAAGTCTCAGTCACTGTCTGGAAGGCAGCCTGAGTAATAGCATCTGACACTCAAACCACAGAAAGGATCTCACTGTTGTAGCTAAGCAGAGCCAGACAGAGCTGAAACTTCATTACTTGAATAAAGAATATTTGATTGATCCATTTAACTGGAGATTAGGTGGCTACCTTATCTCTTCAGTATTTCATTTGCTACTTGTTTCTACTAAATGATTTAAAAACGAAAGCATGAAATGAAAATTTGAACCTACCCCCGACCCAAAGGAGGAAAAGCATGGTGACTTTAAAATTTAAAAATTGCATCATTAGTTGTGTTTGTATATTTCATATGAGTGTCATGCTCCTTCCTTGTGCTATGTATCCACTTACTTCATCTGGGAAGCACTTATTGGGATCTGTTCTTTTTCTTTCCATGTGGAATGTAATCTTATACATATTAGATACATTTCCTGTGTTTATCTATTTAAACACATGCTATTTTATCACCTATGTCCTCTCTGATGGGGATAGGATAAGTTCCTTTATGTATTCTTTTAAGCTTCAAGTTTATTTCTAACGATTTTTTGAAAATACGGTGTTTTTAATCTGGCATCTCTTTCAGATGTATTCTTACGCAGGTCTCCCTTTCTAAATGACTTAAATAAGTCTTAATGACATTTTGTTACAAATCTATTCTCTTTTGGACACTTATGATTTCCCTTACCAATTCCATTACATTTAAAATTGAGTAGATATTATGAAATATTTGTGAAATACTTTTTTTGATATTATGAAAGTATTTATAAAAATGGAACCATTTAAAAAAATCTGAATTTCTTAATTTGACAGACTTAGGCGATTGTGCCTTGTAGATGACTGGTAGGACCAAGTGTTGAATAACATACATTTTTAAATCCCTTTAAGAATTAAATTTTGATGATTTTAAAATGTTAGAATCAATGACATCAATGTTCTCTATTTTCTTTATAATGCACCATCTTTACAGCAATATTTATTTAGATGATATCCTTAAATAATGATTTATTTGAAAAGAAAACAACTTTAAACAAACAAAATAATGAAAACCATACTTCAGTAAATTTGGCTGTGTATAATTTATTCTGAAGTGTTCATCAAGTAACTTACCAGACACACACACACACATACACACACACATTCTCAGATAACTTTAAATTTTCCGTGTCTGTCTATGCTCTTCTGGCAATGAATAAGTGATCATGATGGCTTATAAGTGTGTTTTAAATTCTGTAATTAGTTGGCATGTGTTGCAAAAAAATAGCCCTGAATAGTAAACACTGAAAGATCATGTTGTATATACCATAGTACTTAGTAGCTACTGTAACTATATGATTGGAATTAAATACTTTGACAAACTATGACTCACAATAAATCCATGTAATATACTTCATGTAGACATTTATTGTTTTTAATTTTTTGGTATTAGCTCAGTAATCGCAATTAGTGTTAAGTAAATCCTGAAGACATCCGAAAATCATTTTCTAAAAAACTCTGAACCTGTTGGACTCAAATAACTAAAATAACTTACATGTGTGCATAATAATCGTGCTGTTTGATATCAGGGTGGTACCTGGTGAAGCCAAAACTACAGTGTGCATTATTTAGCCTCTAAAACAGAAAGTGCACCTTCATCCAATTTGCATCCCTATAGTCTATGTAGGAAAGGACCACCTTAGCAAGCCTATGAAGAACGCCCTAAATCCCCATGAGAATCAGGGAGTTGAACTGAATTGCTCAAACACACTTCAAAACTTCCTGTTTTTCCAAACATTACGACCTTGGGGAGGAAGACATGTCTTCCCTTTTCTCTAAAAACCTCCAAAATCCTGTGGCTGCTGTTGTCATGGTTTGCATTGCTGTTGTTAAGCAACACCGGCAGGAAGCACTTTGAGGATGCGGGCAGCAGTGAGAAAGTGTGAGCAAGCCTGTTGGGTCGCAGGACTGCTTCCACGTAAGCAAACCAAGATGAGATGCTGCCATTGTGGTTCGGAATTTTTCCTGACCACAAGCATCTATTCCACCTGCTCATTTTCACTCTGTATTCTTCAGCAGCTAGAGCCTTGGTGCCCCCAATAATTTTTCCTCTCCCCTCCCATAGGAACAGAAATCTAGGGTCACCCAATTGTGATTCCCCTAAAGGGCACATATAATCCATATATTTGCAATTTCCTCCCGGCCCCAAGCACTGCAGATGTGTTGATGGAATGCTGATGACTGAAATGACCTATATATTTTTTTAAAGTAAAACAAAACACAGTAGGTAAAATTTTCATGTGTTCAAATACAAGTTCAGTTCTTATTTAAAACAAACTTCCTCTTTCAAAACTAAAAACAACAGGAAATAAATACATAAGTCAACTGGTCTCTATTCCAGCCCCATATTGTTTATTATTGTGTAAATTCACCTATACTTGAATTGTATCCTGGCTGAAAACTTTTCCAGAAGTACCTGAATAAATGGAATCTAAAACAAAGCTTATGTTGTTTGATATAAAGGATATACTAGAAGTACTTTCTTCCTATTTTGTCCAGTAATGAGACACTATCAAAAAGGCCTTTGAGTAAAACAGCCTTCGTTATTCTTTTATATATATATATATATATATATATATATATATATATATATATATATATATATATATATATCTCAAACTGAGTATTACCTTATTATTATCATCAATTCAATATAAATTTTCATACATTGAAGTATCTGGAAAAATGACAAAAAGATCAGAGGTGGTATGTGGATGGACATTTGTGGATTCCAGCACACTCAACAATCAAACAGACTGGCTGACCCAAATGTTAGCCTGGCCCGCCACTCATGGCCTGCATGCTACCATGGCCACAGAGAGATGCTTAGAATTGTGACTCGTTATCCAAATATCAGAAGAAAGAAAGGAAAGATCATCACAGAGCTATGCCTGCAAGGATTTTCTTTTTGAACCTCTTAGGCATACATAAGCTTAGTCATTACAACATTTTTAAAAAAATACTACCTTGTAAAGGGAATGTAAGACCTAAATAATTTCTTGATGCCACTAAGATGGCTGTATAAAAGGAAGAATTTCCTAATGTTCCAGAGAAATAAAATAATGCACTGAACAACAGGACTTGGGTGCTGGCTACTAGCTCATCTCATCCCCCCTTGCCCTAAATGAGAACCGCTATGAAATACCAATGTGATTCTTTTCAGTATTTATGATGATTTAATTTTAAATAGAAAAGCACACACTGCAACAGCAGCCTGTTCTTGACTTACCCACGGGAGACATTTCGGGAACTCCTGCGGTATAGGGGCCATCCAGGAATTTGGGTTCATTGTCATTGATGTCCTGAATCTTGATGACGAACTCTGACTCCGGCTCAACGGGCTTGTTGGTGAGCCTGTCCAGGGCCTGGGCTCGAAGCGTGTAGTAGGCCTGCTCCTCGCGGTCCAGCCTCTTGGTGGCGTGAATATCCCCGGTATTCTCATCAATAATGAAAATGGAACTTGCCCCTTCGCCTGACAAGATGTATTTGATGGAACCATCTCCTTTATCAACATCAGAGTGAAGCTGGTGAAAAATTCATGTGAGATGAGATTAACTTACAAGAGAGTCAGCGATATGGAGATATGTAAAAATAATTCTTATGTCAGGCAGCAGAACATGAAATTTTATTGTTCTTGGAAAGATAAGCTGGCGCTCATTGTGCATAGTGGAAAGGCTATTAGAATGTGTCAGCTTGCACTTGTGAGCAATACAATTTCATTTCTTCCTGTACACAGTCTCATTTCCAAAGGTATTTTATATCATTCCTACAGTTAGGAACTTGTAGTGTTATTTTTGACGTGGTCCGTCCTGGCCAGTTTTAGCCATCTTCTCTGAGCAGAGCATTCACCAAGCATGCGTAAGTGGTTGGCTTGATCTTATTCCAAGCAAAGGGGCTTGCTATAGAACACCGGTAAATTTAGATCTAGTATATTATTTAAGATGCTTAGAAATCCTCACATTCTTTAAGGGTACCCCCCCCCACTCCCACTCCTTTTTATGATTAACAAGTGTGGATAGATGTCCGGCCACTAAATCAGTATCCAAATCCTGTTCTATACTTTAAAAGCTGAAGCTGAAAAAAATTACACTGCTTTCCGAAGAAGGAATTTTAAATCAGTATGTGGCAGAGTTTCAACTAAAACCTTTATTGAAATACCAAGAACTGAATAAGATTTGCATGATTAACCCCAGCATCAGCGGCCGGGCCAGCACCTACTGATTTGCATTTCCTATCTAGAACTGTCCCCGCTCTGTGTCAGGACAGTATGTTGAACAGATGAACCTTAGGAAACTCACAAATGATTACAGATTTTCCTGAACTTCATAACCTTAGAAATACAGGACTCAACCTGTCATTCCAACAATCTTTCATCCCCTGTACCTACCATCCTTCTGGACCCTGATTAAATGAAGGCAAAAAGCTAATTTACCAAATAATAAGGCTTTCTGGCTGCCCTACAAAACTACGTTTGCATTCTTTAAAAGACAAGGTGCGAAACATATGAAATGGGAGAACGTACTTGGGAAAGTGGGTGCACAAAGCATTTTCATCCTTCTGTGGTAACTGCTGAGGATACCCCCTTTTGCACCATGGATTTCTATAAGCGATTCTTCCACTACACTGTAACAGCTGTGTTTATATTCTGCTTCAGAATACTTAAATGCCTGATTTATCCCTTAGTTTCTGGAGTTTTTCGCCAGGATGAGATAATATAAAAAATGAATTTCCGGCACAAATTATAATTTAGATTTGTTCAATGTGGAATTATCTAGTGGCTCGCTGTGCCGCATGTTTATCCAGCATAGGGGGAAATTGTGTTCTGGAAATATGGTGAATTATTTAATTTTCTTAAGTCATTCTCAGGGTTACTATTACATCTATATTTCCCTCTAAGGGGGAAGAAAGCTGAAAATTATTACAGTTTGAATTAATGAGCGCTTCCTACATGCCAGGCACTGTTCTTAACATTCTACACATAGGAACTCCTTCCCTGCGCACAATGAATGACTTCATCATCCCTACTGGCAGTTGAGGAAACGGAGGTAGAGAAGGACTAAGTACTTCGCCTGTCACACAGCCATCTCCCTGCGGCTGCGCCAGGATCAGGAAAACCAGCAGCCAGGGGGAAGCCCCACATCCACCCCTAGGGTGGGAGCCTGCCTCTGGGAGGGAGCCGCTGCCCCGTGAGGGGAGCGCTGCAAGCACTCAGAGAAAGAAGCGCAGGCACCGCCCCTCCCACCTGATCCACCCCACATCCCAGAGAGGCTCAGCGCCTGGGTGGTTTCCATCCATCCATTTTACAGCTTACCAGAAGGTCCTTTCTTGGCACTAGAGAACAGCAATAAACCCTACCACCCTCAGCAACACACAGCAAAAATCTTGAGTCCTGAGACAAAAGCAGACGCTGGATGATGAGCTGTTTTAAGCTCCTAATACCTCCAGTACCACTGCCCCCCTACACACACACACTCCAAACAGCTGCTGCCCTCCAAACCCCTCCTCACCCTCATCCTCCACGGGGTAGGAGTGTCCACAGGTGATAGCTAACATGGTGTGAACACTAAAGGAAGACAGAAACCACAGTAATACATAAGTAAAATGTGGATTGTCCTTTTTAATCAAAGGTTTGCTTTACCTCTAAATCTCAGTTAGGACTTTCATCTATAGAACTAGGTATGATTCACTTAAGGAATTCCTGCCGATTCATTAGTGATACAATGTTCCTGTGGTATCCGGGGAAGGGAGAGAGGAGACTTTCCTTTTCAGGATATAACACACATTCAATCCCGGCTGATCTTCAGCCTGAGCTATGACACCCTATTTTACATTATATGGTATTGTTTGTTCATTTCCTGACAGCATAAGTGCTTAAAGAAAAAAATAGGCTCATACTGCTTGTTTCTCCAACCATTCAAGGATCAGATTTACTCCTGTTTAACACCCACACCTCTCCCCACCACTCAAACACACCTACTTCCAGAGCCCTGAACTTCACCACCCGCCACATCATGGACACTTTCCTACATCCAGCACCATCACTAGGCTTGTAATATCTGCCAGGATTCACAAGCCAGAAAATTTTGAGTCTAGGCTCAGTCAGTGTCCTTGCAAGGTCAGTGTCAGCATCTGCAGTTCAAAGTGGATGACCAACTTTGAAGTGTTAAGATGG
Organism: Manis pentadactyla; assembly: GCF_030020395.1. Taxonomy (NCBI): domain Eukaryota; kingdom Metazoa; phylum Chordata; class Mammalia; order Pholidota; family Manidae; genus Manis; species Manis pentadactyla. The sequence continues at coordinate 148,481,573 of NC_080024.1, read as the reverse complement.
ATACAATATCATCATATGCATTCATACATTTAATCTATGAGACTGTATGCACTGTACTAATCTTAATAGATGGAGTGAAACCCTGGCTATTAGTGAAAAACTGCTCTCCTTCTGTGCTGAAAAAGAAGGCTCAGCAAAGAAAAATGCTGCAAGTGTGGAACCACCAAATGGCTTTCTTACATTACATCTGTGTAGGCATGCACGCACACACACACACACACACACACACACCCCTGCATGTACACACAATCTCTGTGGATGACTGACTAGTATAGAGTGGAGAAGAACTACCCCCCCACACAGTGAAAACCTCTGGCTGGAAAAAAAAAATTCTATGGTCCCACAATATGGTAAATAAATAAATAAACAATAAATGAAAAACAAAATCAAAAACAAAAATTTGTCCTCTATTTGGGACACAGTAGAACTCATGATGTTATGTCTATTTTACTTGCAAATATCCTTGTAAACATGAACTTAGAATTTACCTAAGCAGTGAAAGCAAAATCTTGATTCATTTATCACCAGACAAAACTCACCTGGGTTCCTAAACACTTAGAAAAATATAGGTTGAGACTCCTAAATAAATATCTATATTAAAAAATATTATATACACACACACACATATATTTTTTTGCAAGTGAGCACAATGAGGAACACAGAATCCTTGGCTGAATCTAGCTCATGATAAGCAAAAGAATAGGCAGGGATGAGAGACAAGCATTATGTGAATCCTATATGTCACTAGGTCAGCACTATGTATGGTAGCAGTGTAAGAGATATCAAGGCATGTTGGACTTCTCACAGTCTAAACAGGCCAGGAGTGCACAGCACACTACGTGCGCTCTAACATATAATATGTTGAACCATCCATTTATGGTTCCATCATCCCCTGCCTGATAGAACACCCACTCAGTATCTTTAATATGCCAACCCTTTCTTTTCATTCTATCTGAAAAATAATCCTAAAGCAAAATCTAAAAATCTTTCTTACGGACTATTACAAAACTCCCCAGTTATTCTTCATTTTTATAACTCACATTGTCTGGGCTGTCATAGTGCTTGTCAGACACTATCTAAAATATACATTGAATTACATCATACCCCTTATCAAATACATTTAATTGCTTCCCTCAGTCTAAGAATTTAACTCCAATTCCAAGCGCGGGGCTGCAGAGGGCTGTATACGATCTTCCTAGTCTCTCTTTCCCACATCTCAGAGTTTGCTCTGTGCTTGTTGGGCTCGTCCCGCCGCCTAAGCACAGCAAGCATTTCTGTCCTTCCCGACACACGTCTTCATCATCTTGTCCACCAAATGACATCCCATCCAATGCACCTTAAATCAAGCTCTCTTTTGCTGAAACCTTACCAGTTCTATGTCTTTCCATGGCATGTTGTTTGCATTTCTATGGCAGAATGCATTTAATTCTGCTTTATGCTGACAATCTGGCTTGGCTGTTTTCACATGCAACCCATTCTTTAACTTACAGACTTCTTAAGAGCTGGGTACTTTTTACCACCACGTTCCACATTCTCAATAAACAATTTGTTGTTTCAAATTGAGTAAATTTATAATCCACTTTATAAAACCGTAGTGATAGTTTTGTTTCAATTTCTATCCTTTTAAGTTTTAATAACATTAGGCATAAAGAAAACAAACTGAACAAAGACATCCTGTAGCCCTAATCCTCCAAACGGTCTAGATGGAGCTCAGATAGATACCTTGTTTGCACGCCCACAGTAACACTTGACACATTGTTTTGTACTTGGAAGTGTATACAGGTTTGTGTTCCCCACGAGACAGACAGACAGACACACACACACACACACACACACACACACGCAGGTTTTATAGACCCATGGAGGTCCTTGGATGACAGACTCTCCATGTCCTTGATTAGTTTTTTATCTACCATTTACTTTTTAATTGAAAATTATAAATACCCAATCTAAAAAGAGATGAATACACTGTAGTTCTGACAATTTTCTTACATCTATTTAATCGAGGCCCTGATGTAAACTCTCTGTTCTAGTACTTGCAATTCATCTGCTGAAAGTCTGAAAACAATGAATATTCCTCAGTTTAGCAAAGACTGAGGTGAAAAATAATTCAATATATTGATCAACTTTTCTTCCCTCTATGTACACTTTAAACTCTGCTTACTTGATCTTACTGATGATTTTGTCTTGTCTCTTTGACTCACACATATAAAGATCTGTACTTGGACTTCATTGAACAATTATGACAACTACTTGAAATAACATAGTAGAATGTGAGGCACACAGACAAATGGCTACAATATCAGGATTATACTTTTTAATGTCTTGCCTTTGAAAATATGCTAAGTTTTCATGTCACAAAAAAGAGCAAATCTAGACATAAGATAAAACTATTGGGAAGGAGATATGTTTATCATGAAAGCTTTGACACTAATAAAACTAAACAAAAGCCTCTGTAATCCTCACTGACCTACATACAGTGAAGATGGAAATCATTATAGGTTTATATTCTATTATTCCTTGTAATGAACATTTTAATAAGAAAAATACAAAATGCATTATTATATAAATAGAAGTTCATACTGCTACTGTATTTGTGTACAAAAATGGAGTAATGATGGCTGAGGTAAAAAAATAAGCACATGCTCCTTTGAGCAGTATGTTAACCAACCTAATAGTTGATTTACATTGAATATTAGCAAAGGATTTCTAAGGTGAATTTTCTACCATTGGTTTACTTATCATACATTCCTGATTTCTTAAAGTTTAAAAATTTATTACTATTAGATCCCAAGCAGTTTATTCTTACTGAATTTTTACAAGGTTAAAACTTTAAGTATAGAAGGCAGGTTTAAACAATAATTGGTAGACATAAAACTGCTTGAATATACACAATACATGTAAGTTTTCTTTTCTCATTATGCTTTTTAATAGATATTTTCCACATGCCAGTAGATACCATCTAATTATGAAACTGGAGGAAACACTACAGATGAAAACAAGAATATGAGTCATTTCTTTCTGGTTGATGTACTCCCAAGTTATAATTATCATTGTGGTCCAGAAAACGTATGTCACAGTAATGTAAAGCATCTTTGCTAAAGATGTAGGCTTTAACAAGTATTAGTATAGGTATTCATTATTATCCATAGAGTAATACAGGAAAGGGAAGAATTCAATTCACTGCTAAGGAAGTGCTCAGATAACATTAAAATTGCCAAGAAAATCTCACTTTTTAAGACCAATGATAAATATAAAAAAAAGAGGGACTATTCAGATTGCTTTTAGTCTCAGAAAAGAGTTTACACTAACTCAGTGGTGAGGGACATCATTCTGGGGCCTCAGCCCAGTTACTTGGTAGCTGGGCAGCACCACGCTTGGGCACTGCAAGGGAACCAGAGGGATGGCCGCTGAGCCTCCACTCTGCTCCTTGCTGTGCTGCCTTGATTGCTCTTCAATCCCAGTTCATCCATCTGTTATGTATCAGCCTCTGTAAATGTACACTTGGCCGTGAACACTGAAGTGAAGATAAAATGAAATAATGCATTTCAAAGGGGTTTATAAAATGCAGCGTTCTATCCATATTTGTAACTTCACGCACAATGGTACAAAAGAATTGTCTGCAGTGCTACGGAGGAAAGATTTTGCTTTTGTTTGAAAAAGTTCTACATTTGTGCCTACAGCACGGCTACTCAGAGCTTCAGGACAGGAAGAGCCACATGTTTTTCATCAGGACCCAGTGGTAACAACTCAGAAAAGCATTCTCTGTTCAACACAGTTACAGGCACCTCCGTAAAGAAAACTCCGCAGCTCTCATCTCAGCCTCTCTCCGATCCGTGTGTGCAGGCCACGTCCAGCACTTTCAAACGACTAGCAATCAGCCTTGAGCCAAATTCCTATGGATTAAAACTCCTCCTCACCCAGAGTAACTGTGAGCATATTGTGTTCTCCTCTTCAGCGCTCCCGTGCAGCACTGAGCTCCAGGTTCTAAACTCCATGGAGGGCACCAGCATCAGTTAGTAAAAAGCAAACCCCTGGAAAGGCTAAGATTTTTCTCAGGAGGACACACTCTTACTCTTGCTTCTCATATGGAAGCTGGTTGAGCAGAAAATGTATGTCACAGGAGGCTACAGCAGTGACCGTGAAGTGCGGACACCTGTCCCAGTTGGCGGAGGTCTGGAAATTGAGAGGAAGGGCTTAGCAGCTTTCATAGTCATTTCACGGAGTAATTTTAATGCCTGTTGGACCTCATAACAATAATGAAAAAAATGGGGATTGAATTTTATCTAAGTAATTCTTTTTCCGTGCAGTTAGAAATATATTAGGTGGTCACAACAGTGTATGTTCTATATTCCTAAAAACATATAAACTTGCAACCAACCAACCAACCAACTTGGCCCTTCACTGAAGATCAGTTGAGAAGCACTGATCCAAACAGTGGAAGCTCTTTGGAATGTCTCGAGGCAATAATCAATCCAAAACTTTTTTCCTGTCCTAACATTAGGGACAATATTCGTCACCAGGGAGGTACAAGGCGATATGAGGGCCATCCTTAAAACTCGCACAGATGTTTCCTCTTTGGCATTCATGTATGCGTTGCAGAGGACAACAGCATAATGTTTGCAAAATATTCCTTGAAGTCTTCTGCATTGCATTGCCTCGTGCATTCAAAAGTGGCAACAATAATAGTTAAAACAATGGAAATACAATGTTGGAGTTTTGATTTGGGGGAGAAAAGTGCAACATTTGTGTAACTTAAGAAGAGAACAGTCTACACTATCGTATGACTTATGATAGAAGAAATAGAGTGTCAGATGTAATACAGAAATGGGAAGTTGAATAGAGAAAAGGAGCTGGTCCAAGAGGAGAGCAGAGACTAGACATTCAACACTTAACTCATTAATAGGATCACAGTAAGGAGGGCTGATGTTTAAATCCACAGTAAGTAGGCACATTATTTGTAATTTGTGATCTCTGTCTGATAAACTTGTTTCCAAGTATTCACCACTGAGTATTTAATGTTTGTCTAGTTAATCCTTCTGACATCTTTATAAAGTTACAAGTATTCCTTCAGCTGTTATTAAAAATATGAAGTGGAAAGTACCACTCGAGCTATTATACCTGGACCACAGGGATACAGCTGGCAGCATCCTGGCGCCCAAACTGGACTGTCATGGTAAAATAAATGGGGTTTGAATTGGGCCTGTTTCTGTCTTCATCTAGAAACTACTATTAAAGATAAGTTTGGAGTATCTCCTATAGGCTAGGCGTCTGGGTGTGTATAGGTGAAGATGATAAGGGGCAGGGTGGTGAGGGTGACCCTAAACAGTCTCCATCTCCAGGAGCTCACAGAGATTCTCCTGGCTGTCCATGGACCAGGCTGAACAATCTACTGAAATTCTGATGGGCACAAAAAGCACCTACCAACTGCCAAGGATCGTGTGATAGGAAAACCCACCAAGTTCAGGGGGTGCAGTACTTTGTCAAGAATTGATATTTAAGTTGAGACCAGAAGGCTGTTACTAAGAATTGGTCTGGCAATGAAGGGTGGAACTTGATTTCCAGGAAGACACATGATTGTACGATGGAAGACACATGACTGCAAGATGGAATGAATTCCCTTTCAGAGATACACTCATACACAGGATCCACTAATTCATATGAATTTTCCATGTGACAAAGGAAAGAGGCATTATCATATCAATACATCACGACCTACAATTTGTAAACATCTGTTTAAGTAATTAAAAAATTTTAAAAGACTATGGACTAGCTCGCTGATCATAATGTATTGTTTGGCTAATAAAGTTATTACTTTTTGAAATTTAGTCTGTTGGTTTCCTGTATCAGAATTACCCGGGAAATTCATCAAAAGTGCCAAGTTCTGAGCTATCTTCAGTCTAACAGAATCAGAACATTGTTGAGTTGGAACCAGGAATCTGAATTTCTAACCAGCATCCCAGATCAAAGACTTCTGGCCTAGCAATACCATTCACATACACACAAATCTGTTAAGGCCAACAGTGTCAGCACCAAAAATAGTTCGGCACTTCCAATTAGTTTATATTTATACTTTTTTCAATATAAAATTATCAGACAGTTCTCTGTGTCTTGATTTTTTAAATACATTTAACTCAAAACAGAGCTGTCACTTGCTAACTGCCAATGGTACAGGAAGAAAGTATACAGTGTTTATTTATATATCCATCAGATAGCATGTGACACTTTAAATAATGGCTATATTTAAAAATAAACCACTCTAAAATTATTTCAATTTTCCATCAGAGAGACAATTTTATTTTTGACATAATTCATGTTTCAGGAACCCTAAGAAGTATGAGAAGGTAATTTCTAGGTTATTAGGTGGGACTGTGTTTTGATGATGCAAAGTTACAGTGTGTTATTAATATAAACCATATTTTCTGTATAGAACCAGTTCATACTACCAAGATGCAGGGATGTTCTTAGGCTCTGGGTACCCCTCTGGGGCCAGAAAGATGAACTAAGGACAACACATGTCCTACTTATGTTTTACATGAGTACACCGGTCAGAGGCAGGAAGACAGAGAAAACACTCAAGGTAGTGCAAGAACTAGAAGCAACAGCATCCGGGACACTTTCTATTGGTCTATATGACTCATGTCTGCTCAAAAAAGTTTAACATTTTCAACTATCTTATGTTTGTGATTAAAAGGTTGGAAATATAAAGCAAACAAAGTGGGAGTAAAAAGAAAAGATTCATGACCTCAGAGGTCAATCCAAAGAGATCACTCCTTGAGGGGATCTGTGGTGTGTCACCCCATTCCACCCACCTTCCCTCTGAGGGCTGAAACATTCATTTCATCAACTGCTGGAACTGCGAGAATGGTCCTCTCGGAGGCCATAGCACTGGCTGTATGAAAATTCACCCTCTCCTGGAGAGGGGTCTCATCTAATATCATGGAGCTTCCTGGGGCAGCTGGAATATACAGGAGCAGGAACTGAGGGTTACAGTGGAATGTCCCTGTTACCCTCATCCCTCCCGACCCACTCAGCTCGTTTGCTTCCCACCCTCAGAGCAGGGCGATTCCACCAAGTTCATGGTGCTCCTTCCCTGTCTCTAGACACCCAGCACCAAGGCGTCAGTGCACAAGGAGAGGCACTGCCATCCTTCAGGTGCCAGTGGCCTTGCTCACCAGGAGGGGCGGGTCCTGTCGCATGCTGTGGGGAGGAAGAATGGGCTTAGCATCTGGGCACTTGGGCGTCTCTTGATACTCCCTTGGCCCATTTTGATGGTAGATGGACAAGTTCAGAAATCTCAGCCCGGGGCACGATGGGTAATGAGAAGTCCAGGGCCTGCAGTTCATCCTACTACCTTGTAAATTCCTCCAGGAGGACTAACACATCCCTGTAGGCGGTGCTCCCTGACCTGACTGCATGAAGCAAATGGATGTGCGTGATGGTCAGCAGGGGACACCATGGAAGCAGCCCAGGTCCACTGCCTACCGGACCTAATGCAACAACGACAGTGCTGGTGGCTAAGGCCTTCTCCAGAAGTTGTCAATTTGAGGAAATTTACATTTCTGGTAAACTGCAAAATTGGCAGAGAGAGCCTCTTTAGCAAACATAATACTTATTTCGGGGGCATCCCAAATACAATGACTAGCTGATGGGGGACTTCAAACCTCCTCCTCCTCCTCCCCTAATTCAGGGGAACTCTGAAGGGCCTTCCCAGCGGCACAGCTCCCCCAAGGTCAGCCAGGCTCCATGCTGCAACTGTATTGCAGCTCAACCCCTCCCTCTGCCCGATCCTCCCTGCGTCCCTCCCTGCCTCCCTCCAAGTGTTAATGTCACCAACGCACTCCAACAGACTCCCCGCAGGCAAATCCTCCACTCAGAGCCTGTTTCCCTGTAGACTTGACCAGCAACACGCCCACAGGTAACTAAACTCAGTAACTAATGAGCAGCCCAGCTTGGCTCTCTGCTACATCTGTCCTCACACACGCTATACTACCTCCCGCAGAGGCTTAGGAGAGTGAGAGGCACATTTACATAATTTGGTGAGAGATGTGAACTTGTAGATCGGAAGGTGCAGCAGCTGACGGAGCTGCAGGGTGGCAAAATTCATAAAAGACATGACCCAGGGCTGCGTGCTGCTTGTGTCTTTCAGTCTACACCTGATACGTTCTTATTTTTTTTTATCATGCTCCCAACTGCTTTGATTTCTAGAAACTTCACACTGTGAATGAAGCAGTCACAAGAGTAAGGAGGATTCACTGTGGTATTTTTCATCTGGGAAGAGGAAGAAACAAAATGGCCTTAACTCAGCGAGCCCAAGAGTTAGATGTGCACACATTTCTCCTTGCAGAAAGCCCCGTTTTCCACACCCAGGGGAGTGTCTTACGTTCATTCAAGTGGTATGATGCCCGGGCTTGGTACCAAACAGCTCAATCAGAATATGTGTCCATGGGCCCAGGCTTATTTGTAAAAGCCCTCCAGGTCACACCATCATGCACCCAATGTAAGAATTTCTGGCCAACAGGAAGAAAGGAGCTCAGAAGAAGCCGAGGGAAATGCTCCTCCCTTTCACTGTGAAAGATAGATGAAAAATAGGTTTACTAACTAGGAAAAAAAGAGAAAATAAGCATGTCTGCAGAGTTTAGGTGATAATTTGCTGAAAAGGTGCAAATTTTAAGAACATACCTCAAAAAATCCTGGGTATCATTTCAATAAACACAGAATTTCCTAAATGAAAAATAAACCAGCTTCACATGACAGGACTCGCCGTGTGCTGTGCAATTGTTTCATTTTAAAAACAGCAGGTAGAAGGAAATAAGATGACCGTATTCTGGCTCAGGTGACCTAAGAAGAGCTAAAATGTGTTTTCTTCTCTAAAGCAAAATAGTATTTAGAAAAAAATAAGGAAAACAAAGGCTTCTGTGAGCCCTCCTGACAACCCGGCGCGACCACAGTGACACCACCATCCTGTCTTCCTACCACCACAAAACTGACGTCAGTGCCGGATGCCCTCAGGATGAAAGTTTCACAAACAAATGTGATAAAATGAGTGAAGCTCAGAAAGAGAAAGGAGGTAAGAGAAGAGAAAGTGAACGGCTGGGATAGAAGAGCTGAGGCGGTAACCAGCTGCCACACGGGTGGGGCCACCTCTCGCGGGCTGCTGGGCCTCTGCTAGGGCCCCGCGCTCCTGCTGGGAGACTCGGGGAGCACGGTCTCCCCCTCTGTGTACCTCCTGCCCTGGCATTAACCGGCGGACTCTGCCAGGACCGCTAGGGAGCAGTGGCCGCACCGCAGAGCTGAGGGTCAGGCGGGATGCCGATGAGTAACTCCACCGCTTAAGGCTGGTTTTTGCAATTCTGTTTTGCTTTTAGACTGACTAAGGTCTGTCCAATTAAAAAAATGTAATGAGTTCTCCGAGTATTTTCTGAACAGCTACTTTTATTTCATACTTTGCCTCACTGTCCTGCCACCACAAAAGAGTATTAAACATCAGAGCTTTACTCTGCCATCCATCGATGCGCAGAACCAAGATTCGAACCAGGCAACATAAGTTCTTTCTTCCACAGCACAATCGCAATGGCTGAGGTGAGTCGGAATAACACCGAAACTGGCTTGCATCTGTATTAAGTGGCAGGACACAGGTCAAGGGCCAGGGGACTGTGGGCCATGATCGCTGCTCTAATTCTGGACCACCCAAGGCTCCCAACCCAGTGCCTTTTGGGGACTTTCGTGTGTTCATCTACAAAATGGATTGAACTAGGAGGTCTAAAAGGCCCCTTTTATCCCTAAAGCTCTAGATATCCCCTCCGAGTAGACATAAGTGAACTACAATCATCCACCCTGACTCCTGTTATATACCAGCTATTCCAAGAACTGCCCAAGACATTGTGAGCTAAGTTTTAGGTGCATGACAATACCTTAGTTTAAGCTAATGTATAAAATCACATATAAGAATTGAGTAGTTAATTCTATCTTGGGAAAGTTAGGAGTGTTTAGAACACGTTCAGACTACTGTAGATCAGGAAATCCCATAGATTTATTTAGCAAATTCTTTTTTATGATTTCAAAATGTCTGTTTAATAATGGTTTGTGAGGGGGAAAAAAAGCATTAAGACACTTATTTCTGGACACTGAGAATGAGGATCTGTTCTGCGTATCTATGTATGCCAGCCTGCAACTTGGTTAAAATAATTCAACAGAAGTAATTAGCTTTTGATTTAAAAATCTATGTCAGGGACATATACAAACTATCTTTAAAGGGTATGTCAAAATAATATGCTACCTAAATGCAACTTCCGGGACAAGTGCACTCATTTAAAAGGAAATATTTATGGTACTTGTAATTTGTCTGATATGCACAAATTCAATTAGTACCACTTATAAATATACACACTAAGAAAACCCATTTGGTCTTTCTTTCCCTGAGATTTACAATGTTATACATTTTCTCTGTACTTCATCCTGTCACATTATAGATACCTGGTTTAGATGTATTATTCCGTTTCAATTTGAACTACCCAGAACTCCTTGCAGCGGTACTGTGATGATAATGATTTCCTGGTAGAAGCCTGCTACTGAGGGATCCTAAACACAGGAAACTTGCTGGAGGGCATCACCGAGCATGGGTGCTTCCCCCCTTGTTTTCTATGTTGCTTTTATTAACTAAAGCTTCCTCTGCTGTGAAGCAAAAAAAAAATACATTTTTTTGAAAAAGTGGCAACTGAATCTCCTTTCCTTTACATTATTTGTGATAAGAAAGGAAGAGGAAAGATAGAAGAGAGAGAGGGAGATGGGGAGGGAGGGAGAGAGAGTGAAATAAAGAAGGAAAGAAGAGATTCAACCTCATAATGGGGCAGGTGTTTGTTGTCTTATGTCAAATATTAAACAGTAATCACTGTAACTAGCTGAACCTGGACTGGGACCAATTTGATCATGAAGAAACCGTGTGAAATGAGACCAATGTGATGATGGTGAAATCATGACAGAAAATTTTCCTGCTGGCTTGATCTAGTCTAACTCAAAATCCCACCATTCCTGTAGGGAATGTAGTTCCTCTGCTCCTTTCTGGAACCTTATACTTTTTTGCTTTCCATTTGCAAGCCTGACTCTTATCCACCCTGTTTCACATATTGTTTTACAGCTCTCTTATTCAAATAGCTAATAGTGAGAGCTAATATTTATTGAGTGTAATGATGTGCCAGACACTGTGGTGAAAGGGCCTTTAATCCTAACAAACTTCTGCGGTAGGCATTACAGGCCTAATTTTATACACAAAGAAACTAAGATTTAACAGGATGAAATGCCCACCCGAAGCCTACACAGTCATGTCCCAGATTTTAATGTAGGTCTCACCACAACAAAGTTTGTGTTCATACATTCTTACCGATACTCTGCTCTCAGACCCCATATTCTCCCATAAGAGGTGGATGACCTGGAAGGTCGTGGGTACTTGCAGTCCCCCATGTGAAAAAATCCAACCCTTAGTAAGGTAAAACGAATTCACACCAACTGAATTTTCTTGTTTTTGTTTATTACCCCTTCTTGTCCTGTGAACTGACCCCCACTTGCTAATTATAATTACCAATGCTCTACCCTCAGCTGTCTTCCAAATCTTTCATTTTGTCTGTACTTTGCCCCTTAGTGCCCTGAATCAGATTTCCCTCTTCCTCACACACAGGAACAGCAGAGCAACTTACACTTTACACAGGACTTGCAGACTCTTAGCTGGTCTCCCTCCTTTAACATTTCTAACACACAGTACTTATTACAGAACTGTCATATGCATCTACAAAACCACGATGATTTTATTGCTCACCAGCTCAAGACCATGGATGGCTCCCTACAACTTTCCATATTAAAAACCAGCTTAGCCTTCAATGTCTCCAATGAACTCCATGACTGTAATGTGCACCACAACCATATGTCCTACACCAAAAGAAAAAGAACCCTGTATATTATAATTTTAGGTTGTCAGTAATTTTACTGGGCATCACAAATTCTGAGGATGAAGAGTGGAAAAAAAAATGCATCTTACAATTGATAGAATGTGTTGCTTTCTTTAGCTCTTATTTTGTATTTCTTGCTTTTCTGCCATATCCTTCTATATCTCATCTTCTGCCCTGGAATGCAACAGGCTTCACATAGCAAGAACACAGTGAAATCCATCAGATTCCATACCAAAATTGTCCACATTTTGCATTTATCTGACATGAATATCAAGGAAAGCAAAGTAAAATTACGAGTACATGAAGCCCCAAATAGTGTATGTTGTTCAAGGAAACATGACGACAGCTTCGATAACTGGCAGCATTTGTTGATTACTACCGCCACATGCGTTTTCTCCAGAACATCTTTTAAGATGATCTTTTCTTTTCTTTACAAAATCACATCTTCATTGCAATCACACAGAGTGAAAGTCCACTTTGATGGCAAGTACAGTGTGATTCTGCACAACTTATGGTTACCACCACTAAAGAAAGATCTATCTAATTCTTGGAACACCAATCTACAGACTGGATTGCAATACTAGTGTTATCTAGGCTTTCAATACAGTAAAAAAGTTTCTGTTTTGTAATGAAATGGAAGTACGTGTATTTGCTGGGATTGCTTATATTCATGTAGAAGTAATGGCTCGTAAACTGTGTGGGATGGACACTGAGCTACCCATCCCCTCCTCCCAAACATTCTACCTATAAAGGATAATGATTAAATCCCTCAGCAAAAATAAAAGAGAAAGAGAAACTAGAAGCTAGGTGATCCACGGAGGAAGGAGGAAGGAAAAGCCATTTAAGCCTTTGGGGCAAGTTCTTGAAGTCGGGATACCAAGGGCAGAAGTGGGGGAGAGGACGGGTTAGGTGGAATGTTCTATAGCATTCCTCATGGCCTCACAAAACTTTAACAAATGATTTTTTTTTTAATGCTGCAAAATGTTTGGTGTCACTGGTATTTTTATGGAAATTAGTAAAGAGCTGAGTTTTGATGCGGGCCAAACAGAATCAGTCTGTATGGATGAGAGGGCTTCTGGAAAATGAGTTCACAGTGGAGAGAGTGAAGAGGGCGCTTCTCCTGTCGGGCGCGCTCTAGGGAGCACAGAGCCACCTTACAATGCAATTTTGCCACCATGTGAAAAATAAAGCTGAAAACAATTTATTCTGAATGATAATATTCATATGCTTATTACCCTAGGAAGAACATACACACACATTCACTATCCACAATGTCCTTTTTTCTTAAACCTAAGGTGAGAAAATTAAATGGCAAACACTCCGCCCTAGGGTAGAATACCACCTGCTGTTTTACCTACAAGCTTCCCAGAGGCAGATGACCATGGAACCTTCTCTAGATGTAGGTAGTTGATGCTTTATTTGCCCTCAAAAGACACTGACCTGCTTTTGAGCCCTAGAGGGCAGGCACATCACTTCAGACCCTGGAGTACTAGGGACCAGAAACCCTCCCTTTTCTTTTTATTTTCACTTCCAAATTCTCTAACATGTCTTCCATAAGCTTTAAGAAAAGACTGGCTGCAGCAGCCACTCTGGGGCTCCATGATGGTGTAGCTAGAACTTCCAAGAGCCATTTTCTTTAATGCAAAGAATGTCAGCCTCAGGGACACTTAAGAAAAATATCTAACACATCATCATAAAATAAGCAGTTAATGGAGTTTTCAAAACTCAACATCTAAGCGCCTTATAAACAAATTAGCATACGAAACAGAGAAAGGTTATTTAGCCAAATGCCATTTAATTAAAAGCTATCAATTTAAAATAAAGGCCAAAGAAAAACAGATGAAGGAGGAGGAGGAGGATTGGAGAATTTGTACAACTATTAGAGCAGAAGGAACCCAAACTAGTCGAGTTATATTTGTTTTCCCAATAATTCTGTCAGATTTTAAACAAGTTATAAAACCAGTCACAGAATTTGTTGGATAGAATCCCAGAATGAACAATAAATTATTATTATGTATTATGTCATTTAACATGGCCCCTAAGAATTCCAGTGAAATGTCTGGCATCAGTCTAAATAGACAGTGACTAATGGTGGGAAGGAGAAAATGGTTTGTGATCAGAACGCTTGGGGCCGTGGCTCGATTCCACCCCTTATCAGCTATGAACTTAACGTTCTTTCACCTTTAATTTTCTCATATACATTTGTTAACTATTGTTGCTTCCCCAAGCTCAGAGATTTTACAAGACTCAAGTTAGATAAATAAAACAAAAACAGAAATACACAAAAATATGGCTTGCAAACTACAAATTATGAAATTATGAGAAATTTTTATGTTAGTACTTTTTAAGAACACAACATAGAAAGGACAATTTCAGACCAAACTATTTTACTAATTTGTATGCATATATATGTGCAAAAAGCTGATCAGACGTATAACATTGAAGTATAAATCTATGCATATACATATACACGTGTTCATATACAAACACATGTATGAGTGTAAATATACACACATACATTACCCTCATACATGGTTTATGTTTCAAATGGAGATGATAAGCACAAAAACTAAAAGACAGAAGTGTCAATTCTAGTTTTCAGATTAGATCTTTCTTAAGGAACTTTGCAAATTTACAGGCTAGTTGCTAATTACATCTTTAAAATTTTATTTATATTTCTGAAACCCCTCTTGTAAATAAAAAGATTTTCTTCTGTTCAAGGTATCTAAATAGTGTACTACTACATATATAATGACTCATTATAGTATGCACTTCATAATTTAGGTGCATTCTGATTTAATCAATTACATTTCATAAACAGTCCATAATGCTTTTCTACAAAGAGTTCTAAGATTACTGAATGCAGTGTTTTTGAAAAGAATTTCTAACTAGTTGGGTGAACAGGGAAAGAGGATGAAGAAGAAGAGAGAAACAATGTAAAACTCAGTGTATTGTAGAGGACTTGTTTTTACCCTTTGCTCCCAAAGGACCCTGCTAATGACCATGCTTAGAAGTCAACTCTTCTTCATTGAGTCATTAGTCCTACATGCTTCACCCATCCAGCAGGTTCAGTAAGTTGTTTTTCTCACCTACCTTCCACGTTCAGGGATTTGAGCATTTCATTAATGAACATCTCCATGTGGATATCCCTTGGGCAACTTCAAATCCAACATTGCCAAACTGCACCTCTATCTGAAATTTCCTGTCTTGAGCCAGAAACACTGGATTTAACATTCATCGCTTAGCATTTGCTATGTTGCAGGCACCTTTGTTGATGCTGTAGTTATAACAGTGAATGTGACAGGTAAGCCTTCTTCCTTTCTTCTGTAAACCTCCCAGCATTCTCAACCCCACATGTAAGGGTTAAGCATCTCATAAGGACTCCACTTTCCAGATAACTGCTATGCACTGTATTCTTTTTTCTCCTCATCCTACCTACCGTAATTCAGTCTCCACCACCTCTTGCCTGGAATACTTAACCACCACTGAATTGACCTGTCTCCAGTCTTGCCCCCTTCAATTTAAAAGCCTCGAACACTAGCAGAATTGGCCTTTCTGAAATTCAAATTAGCTCAGAACCAACCCCTATATGTACCAAAAGACAAATAACCAAAAATAAAAAGCAAACAAATAAAGTCCTTAGCAAGCATGTCAAAGATTCATGATACAGCTCTTGATGCAGGGCTGCCTCTGTTCTTTGTCCTAGTCTTCGTCCATCTGAATCACTTACAGACCCTGAACAAACTACACTTTCTGACATCTCCATGCCTTTACATAACCTATTATTTTTGAAACAAGTATATCTTTTTCTTTTGTCCCATATACTTAGGGGCCACATTCTTAACCTTTAAGTACCAAATGGAATACTGTCTCCTCTTTAGAGACTTGCATGATCTCCCCATGCTGATTTTGATGCTCTTTCCTTAATCTTCCATTGCCCATTTATAAAATCCACTATCAGAAAATGCTGAGGTTATTTGTAAGTTTCCTCATTACAGTATGACCTACAAAAGGACAAGAATCTTTCTTTGCATGTTCCTATCCCCACTATATAGCCACATGGGTGTACAGCCTATGTACTTCATAAATATATGATATAAGGGTAAATTCATGTATGTCCTGAAAAATATTCATGATGACGTGACTTCTTATAGGACCATTACAGACCATGAATTTCTTTTTTGTACTTGCTTAACCCATAAGTTTGCGTTTGGGCCAGGAAAACTGTCTTAGATAGGGTAAAATCTAAAATCAGGATGCGGTAGAACTGTCCAGAGTAGATTCTTATGGAAAACTTTGACTCTCATTTACTGGCTGGCCATCTGGGGACCTCAATCTTAGTGAAAGTAGGTGTAACTCTGCTTCTTTCTTCCCACTAAGGACACACATAAACAGCCCTCACTATGCTAATCTCTGCATTACACTGATGTCTGACAAGTGACATCATGAGAAAGTCTATCTGGTCAGTGAGGTAGTGACTTCAGGTATCTGGACCCACTAGAAAGTCAAAATTTGTATCAGTTGAGCAGATGGCCCCTCTGAGTTCTGAACTGGATTCTTTCTCAGTATGCCTGCTAATGCCACACAGCACAGCTTAAAGCTACCAAAATGAACTTTACACAGAATGTGACAGATGGGGTAGGTGGGGCCGTCCGTCCTTCCTTACCCCTGGTCCCCACCTTCTTCTCTCTCCTCTCACTCCACCATTTTGTGTTTTTCAATTTCTGATTTTCTGTCTGTTATTTAGGATAAGCAGCTTCGATTAAGCAATCCAAACCCCAGTCTTTTAGTAATGATGACCAAGTAGCTTCCTTTTTAAAAGTTTTTTGGTCTTTAAAACCTCTTTGATGACTTGAGCCACTGATGTAGAATTTGGGATATGGTCTAGTAGAAATAACTCTAAGTTAAAAAAAAAAACTTCCATTGGGTTCAAGTATTTTTGAGAGGTAAGAACTCTGTGAGCATTAGTGGTACTTAATAAATATTTATTGTAACAACCACCTGTTATTTCAGGTGTCTGTCCTATCCCAACCTCTGCAGCTAACAGCCAAAGCCCAGGCAGTTTACCTCTAATGCAGTGATCACTTGAGGAATCTGGATCAATTTCTGATTATACAAGCTTGTCTTCTGTGTGCTCAAATGAAGGACAGAGTTCAGTAAAAAATACTGTAAAAATAAAAGTCCTCACAGCTAATATCTGCCCTTCTTCTTCCTTAGTATTTTGAGGTGAGATTTCAGTACTTTTGGTTTACTAAGATCTCTCTCACCAGAAGGTAAATGTGATTTACTCTTCCCCATTCTTCACAGTAACTGGTTACTTATTTTTCCTTGAATTTCACCAACTTATTTGGGAAATAAATTACCTATATATCTACGGTGTGCACAGTCCTATTAGTCTCAGTCTACTTAGAAACTGTAGTTTCTTAGCTGTATCCATCTGTGTAATGTATTTTAAAAATACTTCTATCAGACCATCTGCTCAGTGCTGAGAATGCAAAAGTGAAAGACACAGGTTCTCCCTCAAAGAGTTCATCCAAGAGAAGAGAAGAGGCAGTTGGGTAGATAAGCAGGTAATTATATTTCTGTTTTATTATGTTGTTGTCCCTGCCTTTATATATCCGGATAGCCCATTATAGTAGAGATTTCAAACCTAAATTCCATCTCATTTCATTCTTCTATCTATATCCAGACCACTCAGCCCAAATCTCCTAAAATTTAGATGCAGAATTCCTTTAATTGTGTGCTTGTATTTGATAACTTTCCATCCTCACACTCTTAAGGAAACTCCTGTCATATCATATAGGCTGAGTGGCAAATGGTCTGCACACTCTTGTTAAGTTCATTGAAATGATACAAAACCACCTCCAACAGCAGCAGAAAGAGACAACCATACAGAACTGCTGAGCACAACCTTCCCCTCATCAAAGCTTCAGTCATCCTCCTTAGACTATGAACACCTAAATAAATGCTGCACCATCTAATGAGTTTAAAATAATTAAATGATTTGCAAGAAAAGCTTTCTATATATTCATATATACATGCACACAGACACACACACATACATATATATATACACACACATATATATCAAATTTCCACTAAACTTAGAAATACATCATTTTGTGTAAACATTTACTAAGTATTTCATGTCTGACTTTCAACCTGCATGTATCAGTAAGTGTTGCTTATAACAATGATCCCTAATTCATTTTGGTAAAAACATAAAAATGTGACAGTCTTGTGGCAGACATAATGGGTTTTCATTGGTGGGCATAAAACCAAGGAAATTATCTGACCCAGAGAGTTATTGACCCTAAAAGCTATCCTTTAACAACATCAATCTGAGCAAGAAACCAATCATTTCACTGATATTATATTAATATATTCAATTAAATATTTTAAGTAAAGATTCATGTCTTGCTATGCAGAGGTAGATTTACTCTGAAGCTAATGCACCTTAAAATTTAGGGCCCTATAGTTAGGCCATTTTGAAGATCCAGGCACTGAGGGGAGATGATAGGCTTAGCAATGTAATCACAACTTTGTAAAATATCCAAAAGCTATTTTTATGTTTTTCTTGATAAAGCTTTAGAGCCTATAAAACTCATCTTTCACTGGTTATCACTCACTTTTTTCAGAGTTAGGTATTCTCCTGAAATGTCATATGTCATATCAAAATGTTTACCTTGAAAAGTATTTCCTCATCAATCTCAATTATACATTTGGGTACCTTCACCATAGAAACACAAGCCTGAATATATGTTGAATGCTACAGTGAAAATCTCATCATTACCAATTCATGTTGTAACCACATTAACGGGCAGCTTTAACTCAGATTAACAACCACCATTTACTTTATGCCAGGTAATATCTCTGAGCCCAGGAAACCAAAGATTTTACATGCCAAAGGAGAAACATGTAGTTACAATGAACAGTACAATTATTTATAACACATTTTAAAGTGAATGTTCAGTGTCTTAATATGTTGCTTAAAAATTTTGTTCTATTTATGAATAAAATTTTTATTTCTTATATTTAAGCTTAATTTTGTTGTAACATTTTTTTGTTTCCTTGTGTGCGAGATAGGTCCCTAAATCAAAGTACTTTACAATCATAATTTTCCAGCTTTTTCTTAAACAATTATCAAAATCAGAATAAAAGTAATAAGTATTTCCTCCGTGATACACATTTACAATGGACTCTAAAACCAATGCCACCAGGAAGATGATACATATTTAATCCCCTAAAAACTATTAGATATTTTTTCATTAAGTCTTGTCATTTGTTTTTGTTTTATTTTTTCCCAAGATTTTAGATTTTCTCCTACATATTATATAATATGTACTATATAGGGCAGAGCGGTCTTGAGACAGTGGTTAAGAATTTAGTGCTAATGTATTTTCTACAAATAACTATTCTGAGTTAGAGAATGTGGTTTTTAAATAACCAGCGTTTGCTTCAATAATGACACAATTTCATGTTATCACTTCAACCAGACGTATTTTTACTAAATGGCACTGAACACAGCATATAATCCTCCCCACCAGATTGTTGGCATATTTTAAGAAAATGATCCAGTTTTCATGCTGTCTCTATAGAGAACTATATGTTACATTTGTTCCTTTGTTCTGAGAATTACCCAATACAAGTGTGCATATTTCAAAATGGCATATATTGTATGACATATATGCTTGCTTTATACACATTATGATTATCTATAATTAGTTTCATAAAAATTATTAGATACAACACATTGGATTCAGTTAAATCAGAGTTCAAATGTATTGCTTTGCAAATGGACTGTTGTAATAAATTAACCAAATTCAAGTTAACTGAGGATCAACCCAAAGCCATTAATTGAACTATAGTTGCAGCAAATGTAAAAGAAGTTCTATTTCCTTTTTACCTATTTCTCCACCTGTCTATCTAGTGAATACCTTGTTCCAGAAGGGAATTTGATAGCTTATTAGAAAAATTAATGTAATGAGAGAGCATAAATGAACAGCAAGGGCAACATGAGACTAGCAAGTATGGCAACTCAAAAAGGATGTAGTAATAAGGAGAGTCAGAGGATGCTTTATACCAAAACTTTCTGAAATACGTTGTTGAACAGCAAATTAAGTTCTAAGTATTCTGGAAGATCATGGACAATATCTCTACAGCAGATACTGAGAAAGGTTTCCTAGGATTTTTTTCCTTATGGTGTATTTGAACTGCAGTCCATCATCACACTTCAGAACACTAACAGGGCCGATGTAGCAGGTATAGCCGACTCCCCTTTCCTCTCTGCTCTCACATGCCACTCACTCCAAACCAGCCGCACTGGCCCTTTCTAGTTCCTCAAGCATATCAAACCACTCTCGCCTGAGGGTCTCTGCTCTGTTTCCCCTGCTTGGAATTTACTTTCCCCAGGTATCTTCTGGGCTTCTTCTTTCTCTCCCTTTGGACTTGGTAAAAATACCATTTTCAGTAAAGCTGATCATCCTTTTAAAACTTATAACCTCTCTACTGGCATTCTTTTCTTCCATCCCCTTACGTATTTTTTCTATGTATGATTGATCAGCATGTGTCACATTCTTTATCTATTTGATTTTGCCTGTGCCTCCAGTAGGATGTAAGCTCCATTATACTCTTGGTGTCTGTCTTCCTCTTTAATTTCAGCTGGTATCACTGCTCACTAACTCAGAATTTCCATAAAAAAGGCAAGGATAATAAACTACGGCATCAGGCACTTGTGCATACTCTTTATGTCATCTAAGTCTGTGATCCCCAAGGTGTTTTGTTTTGTTTTGTTTTGTTTCCAGCCCACCATGGTCCTCTTGAGGCGTCATGAAGAGATGGGTCATGTTTTTTATATGAATTTCTGTACCAAATTTTCCACAGAAACCGTTTACACCACCATGGTTTAGTACTTGTACCTGACTAAGTTTGGTATTCATAAACTATAGTTAGGATGCAGTTATTATTTATGGACTCCAACTCAATGTTCCACAAGAAATGTGGTTGCCGTGAGACACTGCAGTGTTTCTGCCAACCTTTACGTCATCCATGCACACACAATGAAGTGAGAATTCTACTGCTTTTCAGAAAGGATATATTATCAGTGATGTTCTTCAGAATTTTCAACTATTGTGATTCTTGCTTTATAAATATCTTACTGTTATTTTATCATCATCAGTTTACTTTTTCTCTATGTATTTGGGGGATATTAGTTGCCTAATTACAGAACCGTGTTTGTGCACTGTGGTCTAAAATATGACTCAGGCACATCCTCTTTGCTAAAGTAGATAGCATTGATCTTCATTATTCCCATATTCTGTATTTGTGAAATCTGCTCATTAAAATGTATTTGTTCATGGCCATTCATGGACATGTGCAGAGCAGTGAAAAATTTGAGTCTCTTGGTTCACCATTTCCCAACTAAGGCTGAAAAGTCAACACTCTGACTTCCTTGTTTCAGTTCTCACACTATAAACAAGTGCCCTTTTCCACAAAAAGCAATGCCACATTTTTCACATTCACATTTTTGTGCTTTTTCTTGGTGCTTCTGCTGTTTGAAATGGCTCTCAGTGCAGTGTTGAAGTGCTGTCTAGTATTTCTAGGCTCAAAAAGGCTGTGATGTGCCTTAGGGAAAAACCTATATGCGCATTTGTGTTAGTTAAGCTTTGTTAAGGCACAACTTAAAGTGGCATTGGCCATGAGTTCAATGTTAGTCATCAACAATAGGTATATATTAAATAAGGTGTCTTTATAGAAACACACATAAAAGAAGGTTATGTGTTCATCACTTGATGGAAATGTGACAGAGGCTCTGGAGAACCTAACGCAGTATTTCCCACAGGAGCAATGGTTGAGCATTTGCTAATTCAGGGTTCACAGCAACTTTACAGAACATGATTACCAAAAGAATGAAAATCAACCACGTAACCACCCATTCAACAGAAAATTTCATTCCACTCTAAAACTTTTGTTACCTTTAAATTCCTTTTCTACTTACAAGTAAAAAAATCAACCAATAGGATAGAGAGCAAGGACCTTTGCCCTATTTTAGATAGTAGCTCTTCCTCTTAAATGCCAAAAAGATACTAAAATGTGGTGGAGAAATGGTAAGAAAAGAGGGATGGGGGAAGACAGGAGAGGCAGTGGGAAAGGATAAATAAACCAGATTTGAACTGCACACATTCTGAGAAGTTCCCTTCTTCCTATAGTACCACCTCTTGAATGTCTAAAAGGTTGACTTATAAAAGCAAAATTAATTTTTCTCAAGAGAAATAGCTCTGAATTTGTACCAGAAACCACATTCAAGTACATAAAATGTGTACTGTAAAAATATAGTTATCACATGTATATCTGCATATATTTGCATAAAATTTGTGCTTATGGTCAGATTATATTCATGTTATTTTAGAGAAAAATGTAAATGTTGTTAGCCTGATTTCTTATTTAAATCAATGTTTCTCTTCCCAGTTATTTGTATCATCTACTAATAGCAGCTGACATAAAAGTCAGCACATCTGAAATACATAAAAACACAAAAGGCTTAAGTAAAGAGCATTAAGCACCACGTCATTTCTGAGGATTCAGTGTCAGTTCTCTGATCAAACAGCAATGGGGTAGCCGTGAGACTGAATTAAATTCAAGTATGGTAGGTGTTCCTTCTAAAGAAGCTGAAAGAGGCTATCAGTTCTTCCCATTCTATCATATCTTGGGGAGTTTCTTATTTGCTTTCTATAGCTCCACTGAATTCAGAATATTGGTGGGGAGAGAATGTGACTGAAATGGAGACTGTAAGGAGAAACTGAATCAGAGATTTGAGGAGGAAATCCTCCTACTGGCCTCTCTGCCAAAAGGCCCAGACTAGATGGAAGCAAGCAGGGCAATTACGGTGTCAAATTTAAGGAGAACTCAGTCTGGGATGGGGCAAGTGTTGTGTTTTAGGGCAAAGCATCCACATATCCCTGCCCTGGTGCAGCCCTGAGAATAAGAGCTTCTAGAGGGAGGCACTCATGACACACCACTTAGAAAGGTGCACCCCTCTCCCCATGCTCCTCTCCTCCATTTACATTTTGATAGAAATAAATTTAAATTCTCATACCCCTGGGCATTTAAAAAAGGGTTTCTCCATACTTCTTGCCATTTCAGCTTTGTTCCTTAGCTCATCATGTTTGGACAATTCTATGAGTTCATGGTAATGTGCTTTTGAATCAGCCTAGCACTGGTGCTTGATAAAAGTAATGAAGATAGAACCTTAGGTACACCTAGCATTTTGTTGTAGATAAGCATAATGTAAATACAAGGGAATCACTGACTCCCTCAAATATACAGATTAAAACCAATAAATTGCTGTTGGCACCTTCGAATGAGATATGAAGGCAGAGATCCCAAGGCTGAGGGAAGAACTGATTTCTCTAAGCAGACACTGTTACAAAACCAACAGAAGGGGCAGTCGAATAGTCCTATGCACATTTGTGTTTTTAAAGAATATATACATTTATGTGCCACATTTTATGTACACTTTTTAAAGTTGAATAATAGTTGTATTTTGATACAGGGTGGGAGTAGGGTATGAATTCTTATTAGAATTCTTACGCCATATATGGTAAGGAATGAGGGAGAAAGATAAAATACGGTGTCACTCTCTACTGAAGACTTTGTGAAGCCAGGATATGCATTCTCTTCACTCAACTAGATGCTTCTGTTTGGATGGGAGAAAAACATAAATTTATCCAGCTGAGTGGATAAATTTGCTCCAGGCTGAAGATTTTTTCTTTCCATCTATAAGCTAGTCTCAGTGCAAGAGATCATATAATAAGTCTCCTATGAGCTTTTGGGTGAGATTAGCATTCATTTTATCTATAAACCTTGAGGATTTTCATGCCCAAGTGTGTACAGTTTGCCCTAAAACTCATGTGGCTCTCATTTGGATACAGTCAATGGACATGATCATTTCTGTACATGAAGAAATAGTTATTTTAGCTATGTAAGGATTTCTTCAGCTTATATGACAGAATTGAATTTCAAGGAGCCTCTCCCTTTGCATCACATATCCTAAAGAATTATTTCAGCATGCTTTCATTTTATGTAATTTATTTAAAAAGTGAAACAATCTCTGGCTTTCTTTTTCCCCTGGTTTTTTCTTTAATTGCACTTTAGAACACATACCGACCTGAACTGATTTCTTTGCAATGGCAGTTCTCAGAAGCCTGGAAGTATTTCCCAGTATGAACTCTGTTTCCCTTCCACCTGTATGTTAGTAAGGCTATCAGGACTGCAACATATTTAATTTTTCCTTATTTATCTTTCCAATGACATGAAGAAAGAAGTCCTGTTTATACAAATATTAAAATTCTATGAAGATTTCAATACCGTTTATGCTCTCAAAATGCCCTAATTTTAATTTAAACATATAAAAATGTTATGCAAGCAGTATTAATCCACACTACTTAAGTTGGAGGTGTTTTAAATACTACCATTTTTGGAATTAAAAAGAATAAGTCAAATTCATTTTCTGAACTCAGAACTTAATGGAGGATAGAATGGGTAAATCCTATCAATAGGTTTGAGACAAACTTCAGACAAAATGAAGTTCTGACCTAAGGCATGGTCTATAAAAAAAAAAAAAAAAAGGAAAGAAAGAAAATTAACTGAGAGATTAACAAGCAATCCCATTTATCTAGTTCCATTAAGCATCACTTGTCTTCAGTAGAATCCTAATGGCACTAGAATCTCTTGCCTCCTGGGAAACTCTCAAAGCTGTCATTAGCTTTCTGGATTTGGAAAGTCTTTGAGACTAAAACCATCCTTTCTGCGTGTGTGTATGTGTGTGTCTTGCCCTTTCTGTAAATGTGTGGTTTGAAAAGCTGTCCTATGTAATTTTTTAAATATGATTTGATTCTGAATATACGGCATTGAAAGCAGTAGCCAAATCATTGAAGCATTTTTAGGGTATATATCAAAGTATTACTCATCAATAATTACAAAAAGAATTGTCCAAGAATTACTCATCAATAATTACAAAAAAAAAAAAAGTATTCTGCAAATTCTGTACGTATTGGTAACTGCTCTCTTCCCATCAAAAATAACTTTTATTTAGGGTTTAGAACTTCATACATCACAAGGTACTTTAACAGATACAGTCTTTTGGAGGTTCTGACCCCAACTTCATGACGTAGGGAGATGTGGCTTTACTGCTCCTGTGTGAAAGATTAAAGAAATGAGGAGAGGTAATTAAAGGACTTGTTTATGGTCATGAAGTGTCCCCTGTGATCAGTCTTGCTTGGGTTTTCCTTGTTTTCTCCTTAGACTATAAGTAGTTTTAAAAACACACGTTACAAAGAAAATGCCTGACTTGGGTCTAATGCAGAGAGTCTCAACTGCAGAGTAAAAATATGTATCCCTCCTATTAGTAATAACAGCTGACCCTTTAGTAATGCTCTGTATATTCAAACATGAAGTACCTTACATATAGTATCTTGTAATCTCCCAATTTATGAACGTGAGTTAGGATTTAATAATGAGGCTAAACTTCCATTCAATGCATTGCCAAAATCCGTCAATTCCTTATCATTTGTATCAGGTAACATATCCAAAGAAGACCGTGACATGCAAGTAGCCAAATAATTCCCAATTCCCTAGGAGAAACCACACAGAACAAAGTTTCCATCTTACTTTTCTAAAGCCCTTACTTGGGGTTTCTAATCCCCATTTCCTTTTATTTTCTACATGTTTCTTATCAGAAAACCAAGTGAAATCTTGCCATCTCTTGCACTGAACATTCAAGACAGCTCCAAAGTAACCTCCTTCCCCCCCACCTCTTTTCTGTTTCCTTCTGCTGGTTTTATGGCAGATTTTAAAACAGGGGCAAGGCTGTCACAGGAAATACAGGGATGGTAGAGTCCAAGATCCTGGGTCACCATGGTGGGTGGCTATCATTCAAATTCAGGCCTGTCTCCCAGGCCCCACATCTTTCCAGTAGACTAGACTGTACCCTGGAAATGGTCTGAGAAATGGCAGTAGCTTTAGACTCTCCCAGTAGCAGCCTTGGGGAAATCATGCTCACTTGGATACATCAGAATCTGTAACATGCAGGAAATGCATCGTGGCCCCACAGCAATAGGCTGTGTCTCTGCCTGGAGAAGAGAGTGTGCGGTTTATGAAAACAGCTATTTTTACTTATAAAACAAAAGGAGAATGCTGAGAGACCTGAAGCGAAGGGTAAGAAGAAGCAAAAAGTGCAGTCTGTGCTGGAAGTTTCCAGAAGTTTCCAGAGTGGGCTATGGAAACTGGCTCCTCATTAACAATTTTCTGAGAAAACCAGTATTTGGAGAGCTCAATTTTGGCTTTCTGGTTAATGTTCACTTTTACCAAAGAATATTCCTTTTAGCATATTCACTAGTTATTTTATGATCACATGTATTTAGTTTCAAACCCTAATTTTTTCTTATATTGTTTTCCTCAAGACAGGACGATAATAATGCTGATAGTAACAAATGTAAGGCAAAGCAGCTTGTGTTACTGACAGAATCCATATCAAAGGAAATAAAAACCTTGAATTTTCTTTTGAACTGACTATATCAGTTCTAAATTACTGGGGTTTAATCCTGATTGTATTTCAGCACATCGAAAAACAAGCACAGCTAAATATGAGGACAGTCCTGAGAATCATGGGATAAATAAAATACTTGAGATGATGAGTATTTAGTCTTTTCAAGCATTCATTTTAAATGGGGGGGAGGGAGCATAAAATAGCTGCCTTCAAACACTTGAAGTTATATGTAATTCGATTTCCTAAAAATAAACATTGTCCTAAAACTTGTAGGACACATTGAACGAACTGAGAAAATAACTTGTTTGCTGTAAGTCACACCATGGGTAAGTGGTGGGGCCAGGACTCAAACCAGCTCACTCGACTCCAAAATGTGTCCACCACGGTTACCGCCTGATGAAGATACAGAGCGGAGGCTGCCTCATCACCCACCAGGGGTACTGCACAAAGAATTCCTGAATTCAGGAATGAGGTCCTAGAGTAAATGAGTTTAAAACCCCAAGCACTGCTCTAATATGGAAAAAAATAAGTAAAAATAAGAATGCCATTTTTCTTTTTGATGGAAATACTTGAGCCTAATATATTTAGATGTCAATATTAAGAACACATGATTTTTTTTTAAACCTTTACATGTGATAATGTGTATCCCATGACCATAATTAGGCAAATTTTTTTTTTGTTCAATTCTGAGAGAGGTAATTGTTTGGGACAATAATAAAAAGAGCTTCCGAAGGCCTGTTGAAGCCCCCGATGAGGCTTAAGCTCCTTCCTCCTTGAAGCTTCTTTTTCTCCCACACATTCCTTAGTTCTGGGTTAAAAAGTTAAAAATGAAGTACTATGAAGAACTAAACTTTATCAGTGTGTCAGTGTGCCCAGAGTTTACAGAGAAATCAAACTTAAACATTAGTCAGAAGCCACAGATGAAGACTAGGACAGAAGAAGACACATTATAAAATACTGATCATCTGAATATTAGTTCTCTGTGTTTTTGATCATCAGTTCCATGGTGAAATCTTCATTGGATCTGAAACAGCATACACTTCCTTCCCTGACCCTAACCCTGAGTCCTTACACATGTGTATATATCTTCCATCACCAACTGTGTTCACGTTTCCAAAAAATGATCTAATCGATGGCGAAAAGAACCTTGTTTTAGGTCTCCCAAATTCACTGCACACAGCTGTCATGGCACAGGAAAAAGTCTTATTTGCAGGTATAATAGTGATCAACCAAAAAGATAGCTTAGCCTTTGTGATAAAGCTTGTATTTTTGATTTCAATGTCAAACTTTATAATATCATCCCATCTTTCAATCATAATCTTTGTAAAAGCACTTTTCCAAGGTTGTATATGGGCTCCACAGTTCAGGTTCCTTTTAGATATGCCTCTCTGCTTCCTTATACACTCTGTGTATGACTTGAGCATTACCAATACGCTCTTTGTGCCTTCACCATGTGATATTTCCCTTCTGTTTCTTTAGTGATCATTTTTTACTGTTGTTAGCTTCACTTTTCTTAGATACAATTACACTGAATCCCAGCTGTCAAGAGCTCACCAGTATCTCCTTCTGCTGATTAAGCAAAATTAGCCACCTAAATTCAGCTGTTATGATTCAGTTGAAAACTTTTATAACTGTATTATGTATATTTGTATATATATATGTGTATATGTATACACACACATTTATACACATTTGTGTATATGTATGAATGTATATAGTATAAATCATATAAACAAGATGTGTTACATTTTACTTACTAGTATGTAATGATTCGCGATCCCTGTAAATGTATCTGTCAGGGATACAGTAGGTGTGAGATACAGAACACTTTCTCAGATATGATATAAAAAAATGCCGACTTTTCTTTCTCTTCATTTCAAAGGAACCAAGTGTAGAATGTGTAATCTTTTACTCTCCACACATACTCTGCTCCAATGTGGACTCTTAAATGACTCACGAATAAGAAAAACCTAATTTAAGCATGGTTTGACTAATTTCACTAGTGATCATCACATATCTTTCAAACTCACATCTGTTGAGCATTATGTATGTGTTGTCCAAATCTTGATTGTGTGTTTTCAGTTAAATACCTTAAAACATGTCAGCATTTTAACTACGAAGATAAGTAAATATTCTGGGGGAAGCATTCTTATCAGATAATTGCACACTGTTTACACACAAAACTTGCTGAAATGATGTTAATCATTTTGGTTCTTGTAATTACCATTCCTGTAACACAGCCCCATCTTGAGAAATTACTCTTCCGCATTTATCTTTGAGAAGATAAGGATTCTAACTTAACTTGAAATGTAGACGGTCTTCACTATACTGCCTGGGTTTTTTCCCTGATTACTTCTGGGCTCTTTTGTGTGTGTGTGTGGTGATAATTCCCAGGTCTTTGGCCTGAGAAGACATAAGGTTGGTTGAGGCAAACATGATTATTTTCCTGGCTATTCTCTAGCTGTTATTTGCTGGAATGTATTCACATCTTCCCTCTTACTGAAATGTTAAACCATGGGGTACAAAAGTAAGTTAAGCCTACTTTTGAGCTTATCTTGGTCCAGGAAAACCTAATGGATGTTTCATGTATAAGCTCAATGGAATACTGCATTACACTGTAGGCCAATTAGTTACAAATGCACCTTGATCTTTTTTATAACCCTTTCTGGGATGGGATAATGGTCTTCCCATTTGTACAAAGTGTGCTTCTATCAGTTAAAAAATGCTTAAGTGTATTGTTCACACACCAAAGACTAGACTTTTTGAAGGATTAGATTTTTAAAGATTGAATAAAACTTCTAAATATATTCTTTCCAGACTCCCAATAATTTGTTCTTTTTGCACACTCTATCCTGAAAATTTCTGTTCTAAGATTCATTTCTAATATTTCTGTGTCCTGGCTAACATTTAAATCTCTCCATTATTACCATTACTTATTATCCTAACTACATTCAAGATTTGTTAAATTTTAGAAGATAGTATGTGATGATTTGAGAGTCCTATAAATGCATCTGATCTTTATTGAATAAATGCCATTTTAAAGGTAAAGATTTCAAAAACATATGTTAAAAGGGCTTGACAATAATACAACTAAACCTGATACTTTGCAGGAAAACAAACATCTTTAGAGAAATAAAACATCCTAACATTTTTCCAGAAATTTACTTCCTAGAATTGATATAAACATCTAGATTTGCTTTCTAACTCTTCTAAATTATAGCTCTAAGGATTGTTTTCTCAATCTATGTATTTCTCAATCTGAATGTGTCTATTACCTCATCTCTAAAATAAGAACACTTCCTTTCCAACTCACAAGGCTTTTCGGAAGATAGAATCAGTTTGACTACGAGACAGAAATTTTATAGGCTCTCAAAACAGTCACTAGGAGGCACTGTCACTGCTAAATTTCTTAAAATACTAAATGTAATTCTATTCATTTTTTATATTTCACCTCTCATGAGTATTAAAATGTTAGACACTAGATTGCATTCTCTTGAGCTATTTCTTTAACCTCAGTCAACTCTAAGTACCTATTCTTTTTCAAAACAATGTTTTATTTATAATAATGAGAGTTAAAAATTTGTGGCACACCTTATGGAGTAGAACAGTTCCTTATATTCTGTAAGCAATAGGGGAGAGAGCTCTAGATCAGAAGGCGTCTTCTTGGAACCTGGACGATAGCGAACATGATGGCATGGATCAGAAGGAAGAAAATCAATTTCCCTGAGGCATTCTCAACTGAAGGACTTTTGATAAGATCAGTCACTACATACAATTATGGACACTACCTGACAGTATGATAGATTTAAACTGACCCACGTTTCAGATGAACCCACTCCCCCATCCTAACAACGGACAGTGAACTTACAGTGTGTCATCTAACACATCCCCCTCAAATCAGTGGGGGCATATTCCAACCCACAGTAACAAGATTTCTAACCTTAGACCTCAAGATTTCTAGACTTTCAGATGTTTTTTCAGTGGAAGAGCCTGTCAGATGCCACATTAACCAAGTGATCACGGTCAACATCATTAAGAACTAATCCTATCAATGTCTGGTACCTCCGGACCACATGCAGCAAGAAGGGCACAGCAACACCCCTGGGGTATTCTGCCCCAACTGTATCACCTGAAAAGGCTACATTCAGAAGAAACATGAGACTAACCCAGACTATGAGCTATGCCCCCAAACTCCTGGTCAACAGTGACAATAAAAGACTGAACTATCCCAGAATGGAAAGACTACTATGGCAACAGGACAAATGCAAGATGCGACACTGGGCGGCTCCTCCCAGAGAATCTGCTGCCCTGTAACAGATGGAACAACTTGAGCACGACCTGATCAGTAAACAATATTATACCCATGATAATTTCCTGGTGTAAATAATAGGTTTACTCTTGTAAGATACTAACATTTGGAGAAGCTGGGTTCCAGAATAGTACGTAGCAACTTATTTGCAGGTCTGAAATTACTTCAAAATAAAAAGTCTTAAAACTATACTTTTTTTGGATCTCCATTTCACAGGAGGATAGGAATTTATTATGTTTCAGAGTGTTGCTCAAGATAACAAGAAACTTGTCAGGATGACCTAGGGTTTTTGCTTGCTGATCTGCTATATAAAGCTTTCCCAAATATAGTTTCAGAAGAGACTCTGTCCTACTTTCTAAGAAGATAATTATTTTATTTATTTATTTATGCTTTGCTTTGAGGAGTGTACAAAAGGATTATGAAATCACAGAGGTACGCCAAGTAGCCTCATGCAAGCATTTGCTCACAGATCCATGAATTAGTTCCTCCGGCTTTTCCACCTCCACAGCTGTAGATTAGCTGTAGAATTTACTGCTTGCCACTGCCATCTGGTTACCTGCCTGGCTTATCATCCAGACTGTGAATTTTATGGAGAAGAGTTTTTTTTTTTTTTTTTAACTCTCTTACATAGCACAACACCAATTACAGAGTCCTGCATAAGTATCTGAAGAAGAAAAGAGACAGGGAAGAAGGCAGGAAAAGAACACAGGACAGCTAAACACTGTGTTAATTTTCTTAACAAAGAAAATTCGGGGGATGAAACATCAAGCATATTTGTACAACTCACTGTTTCTCTCCAGTGATCATAATCACTATGACAGGTAATCAATACAAATCAGCAAAATGATCAGGATGAAATTTCTCCCAATATAGAACTTATCTGTATGCACTAAAACCAGCAAAGGTTCAGTGATTGTCCTGCTATTTATCTAATGCTCTTATTTATCACGGAGAAGTACAGAAACTGCTGCAGATTCTGTGACTCTGTTTCAGTGAGTATTACGTATAGAGCTTGTCAAATAGACTAGAGAAAGGCCCACTATCATCATCTTAGTTTATCTCCTGTCTTTTGCACTTCAAAACACAACATCAGTAACTATGCAAAAACACAACTGGAATAGACTGATTTTTAAACATTTTTGTTTCTTCCATCACCAAATGTGTATAAACACAGACATGCATTAAAGAAGACAGCTTTTTAGGGGCGGAAGATGGCGGCGTGAATAGAGCAGCGGAAATCTCCTCCCAAAACAACATATATCTATGAAAATATAACAAAGACAACCCTTCCTGGAATAAAGACCAGAGGACACAGGACAACATCCAGACCACATCCGCACCTGAGAGAACCCAGCGCCTCGCGAAGGGGGTAAGATACAAGCCCCGGCCCCGCGGGAGCCGAGCGCCCCTCCCCCCAGCTCCCGGCGGGAGAAGAGCAGGCAGAGCGGGAGGGAGACGGAGCCCAGGACTGCCGAGCACCCAGCCCCAGCCATCCGGGCCAGAGTGCAGGGCCCTCGATACTGGGAAAACAGGACAGCAAGAACAGTGAGCGGGCACTGGAGGTCGGGTGTCGGAGGACATAAGAAAAGCGCGTGACCATTTTCTTTTTTTTTATTTGCTTTTTTGCTGTTTTGTTTTGGCGAGCGCTTTTTGGAAGTCTTAAAGGGATAGGGACCCCAATACTAGGGAAACAGGGCAGCAAGACCGGTGAGCAGATGCCCGAGGCTGGCACCAGAGAATAAAGAAAAACAAGCGACCACCCTTTTTTTTTAATTAAAAAAATTTTTTTTTTTTTTAATTTAAAATTTTTTTTTTTTTTTTTTTTCTTTTTTTTGGTGGTAGTTGTTCTGTTTTGGTGGGTGCTTTTTGGAAGTCTTAAAGGGGCAGGGCGGGACACTTAATCCAGAGGTAGGGAATCCGGGATCTCTGGGCACCCTAACCCCTGGGCTGCAGGGAGCAGGGAGGCCCCTTACGGAGATAAATAGCCTCCCAGCAGCTCCTGCTCCAACGCGACTCCACCATTTTGGAGCAGAGGCCAGAACCAGGCCACGCCCACAGCAACAGCAGAGATAAACTCCATAGCAGCCGGGCAGGAAGCAGAAGCCATGTCTGCGCGCAGCTGCCCAGCGCAAGCCACTAGAGGTCGCTGTTCTCCCAGGAGAGGAGGGCCACAAACCAACAAGAAGGGAAGTCCTTCCAGCTGTCACTCATCCCAGCTCTGCAAACTATTCCTAGCACCATGAAAAGGCAAAGCTACAGGCAGACAAAGATCACAGAGACAACACCAGAGAAGGAGACAGACCTAACCAGTCTTCCTGACAAAGAATTCAAAATAAGAATCATAAACATGCTGACAGAGATGCAGAGAAATACGCAGGAGAAATGGGATGAAGTCCGGAGGGAGATCACAGATGCCAGAAAGGAGATCGCAGAAATGAAACAAACTCTGGAAGGGTTTATAAGCAGAATGGATAGAATGCAAGAGGCCATTGATGGAACTGAAATCAGAGAACAGGAACACATAGAAGCTGACATAGAGAGAGACAAAAGGATCTCCAGGAATGAAACAATATTAAGAGAACTGTGTGACCAATCCAAAAGGAACAATATCCGTATTATAGGGGAACCAGAAGAAGAAGAGAGAGGAAAAGAGATGGAAAGTATCTTAGAAGAAATAATTGCTGAAAACTTCCCCACACTGGGGGAGGAAATAATCGAACAGACCACGGAAATACACAGAATCCCCAACAGAAAGGATCCAAGAAGGACAACACCAAGACACATAATAATTAAAATGGCAAAGATCAAGGACAAGGAAAGAGTGTTAAAGGCAGCTAGAGAGAAAAAGGTCACCTATAAAGGGTAACCCATCAGGCTAACATCAGATTTTTCAACACAAACCCTACAGGCCAGAAGAGAATGGCATGATATATTTAATACAATGAAACAGAAGGGCCTTGAACCAAGGATACTGTATCCAGCACGACTATCATTCAAATATGACGGTGGGATTAAACAATTCCCAGACAAACAAAAGCTGAGGGAATTTGCTTTCCACAAACCACCTCTACAGAACATCTTACAGGGACTGCTCTAGATGGGAGCACTCCTAGAAAGAGCACAGCACAAAACACCCAACATATGAAGAATCGAGGAGGAGGAACAAGAAGGGAGAGAAGAAAAGAATCTCCAGACAGTGTATATAAAGGCTCAATAAGCGAGCTAAGTTAGGCAGTAAGATACTAAAGAGGCTAACCTTGAACCTTTGGTAACCACGAATTTAAAGCCTGCAATGGCAATAAGTACATATCTTTCAATAGTCACCCTAAATGTTAATGGGTTGAATGCACCAATCAAAAGACACAGAGTAACAGAATGGATAAAAAAGCAAGACCCATCTATATGCTGCTTACAAGAAACTCACCTCAAACCCAAAGACATGTACAGACTAAAAGTCAAGGGATGGAAAAACATATTTCAGGCAAACAACAGTGAGAAGAAAGCAGGGGTTGCAGTACTAATATCAGACAAAATAGACTTCAAAACAAAAAAGTAACAAGAGATAGAGAAGGACACTACATAATGATAAAGGGCTCAGTCAAACAAGAGGATATAACCATTCTAAATATATATGCACCCAACACAGGAGCACCAGCATATGTGAAACAAATACTAACAGAACTAAAGGGGGATATAGACTGCAATGCATTCATTCTAGGAGACTTCAACACACCACTCACCCCAAAGGATAGATCCACTGGGCAGAAAATAAGTAAGGACACGGAAGCACTGAACAACACAGTAGAGCAGATGGACCTAATAGACATCTATAGAACTCTACATCCAAAAGCAACAGGATATACATTTTTCTCAAGTGCACATGGAACATTCTCCAGAATAGACCACATACTAGGCCACAAAAAGAGCCTCAGAAAATTCCAAAAGATTGAAATCCTACCAACCAACTTTTCAGACCACAAAGGCATAAAACTAGAAATAAACTGTACAAAGAAAGCAAAGAGGCTCACAAACAAATGGAGGCTTAACAACACGCTCCTAAATAATCAATGGATCAATGACCAAATCAAAATGGAGATCCAGCAATATATGGAAACAAATGACAACAACAACACTAAGCCCCAACTTCTGTGGGACACAGCAAAAGCAGTCTTAAGAGGAAAGTATATAGCAACCCAAGCATATTTAAAAAAGGAAGAGCAATCCCAAATGAATGGTCTAATGTCACAATTATCGAAATTGGAAAAAGAAGAACAGATGAGGCCTAAGGTCAGCAGAAGGAGGGACATAATAAAGATCAGAGAAGAAATAAATAAAATTGAGAAGAATGAAACAATAGCAAAAATCAATGAAACCAAGAGCTGGTTCTTCGAGAAAATAAACAAAATAGATAAGCCTCTAGCCAGACTTATTAAGAGGAAAAGAGAGTCAACACAAATCAACAGTATCAGAAACGAGAAAGGAAAAATTACGACGGACCCCACAGAAATACAAAGAATTATTAGAGAATACTATGAAAACCTACATGCTAACAAGCTGGGAAACCTAGAAGAAATGGACAACTTCCTAGAAAAATACAACCTTCCAAGATTGACCCAGGAAGAAACAGAAAATCTAAACAGACCATTTACCAGCAACGAAATTGAAGCAGTAATCAAAAAACTACCAAAGAACAAAACCCCCGGGCCAGATGGATTTACCTCGGAATTTTATCAGACATACAGGGAAGACATAATACCCATTCTCCTTAAAGTTTTCAAAAAAATAGAGGAGGAGGGGATACTCCCAAACTCATTCTATGAAGCTAACATCACCCTAATACCAAAACCAGGCAAAGACCCCACCAAAAAAGAAAACTACAGACCAATATCCCTGATGAACGTAGATGCAAAAATACTCAACAAAATATTAGCAAACCGAATTCAAAAATACATCAAAAGGATCATACACCATGACCAAGTGGGATTCATCCCAGGGATGCAAGGATGGTACAACATTCGAAAGTCCATCAACATCATCCACCACATCAACAAAAAGAAAGACAAAAACCACATGATCATCTCCATAGATGCTGAAAAAGCATTTGACAAAGTTCAACATCCATTCATGATAAAAACTCTCAGTAAAATGGGAATAGAGGGCAAGTACCTCAACATAATAAAGGCCATCTATGATAAACCCACAGCCAACATTATATTGAACAGCGAGAAGCTGAAAGCATTTCCTCTGAGATCGGGAACTAGACAGGGATGCCCACCCTCTCCACTGTTATTTAACATAGTACTGGAGGTCCTAGCCACGGCAATCAGACAAAACAAAGAAATACAAGGAATCCAGATTGGGAAAGAAGAAGTTAAACTATCACTATTTGCAGATGACATGATACTGTACATAAAAAACCCTAAAGACTCCACCCCAAAACTACTAGAACTGATATCGGAATACAGCAAAGTTGCAGGATACAAAATCAACACACAGAAATCTGTGGCTTTCCTATATACTAACAATGAACCAACAGAAAGAGAAATCAGGAAAACAACTCCATTCACAATTGCATCAAAAAAAATAAAATACCTAGAAATAAACCTAACCAAAGAAGTGAAAGACTTATACTCTGAAAACTACAAGTCACTCTTAAGAGAAATTAAAGGGGACACTAACAGATGGAAACTCATCCCATGGTCGTGGCTAGGAAGAATTAATATCGTCAAAATGGCCATCCTGCCCAAAGCAATATACAGATTTGATGCAATCCCTATGAAACTACCAGCAACATTCTTCAATGAACTGGAAGAAATAATTCAAAAATTCATATGGAAACACCAAAGACCCCGAATAGCCAAAGCAATCCTGAGAAAGAAGAATAAAGTAGGGGGCATCTCACTCCCCAACTTCAAGCTCTACTATAAAGCCATAGTAATCAAGACAATTTGGTACTGGCACAAGAGCAGAGCCACAGACCAATGGAACAGACTAGAGAATCCAGACATTAACCCAGACATATATGGTCAATTAATATTTGATAAAGGAGCCATGGACATACAATGGCGAAATGACAGTCTCTTCAACAGGTGGTGCTGGCAAAACTGGACAGCTACATGTAGGAGAATGAAACTGGACCATTGTCTAACCCCATATACAAAAGTAAACTCAAAATGGATCAAAGACCTGAATGTAAGTCACGAAACCATTAAACTCTTGGAAGAAAACATAGGCAAAAACCTCTTAGACATAAACATGAGTGACCTCTTCTTGAACATATCTCCCCGGGCAAGGAAAACAACAGCAAAAATGAATAAGTGGAACTATATTAAGCTGAAAAGCTTCTGTACAGCAAAAGACACCATCAATAGAACAAAAAGGATCCCTATAGTATGGGAGAATATATTTGAAAATGACACATCCGATAAAGGCTTGACGTCCAGAATATATAAAGAGCTCACACGCCTCAATAAACAAAAAACAAATAACCCAATTAAGAAATGGGTGGAGGAACTGAACAGACAGTTCTCCAAAAAAGAAATACAGATGGCCAACAGACACATGAAAAGATGCTCCACATCGCTAATTATCAGAGAAATGCAAATTAAAACTACAATGAGGTATCACCTCACACCAGTAAGGATGGCTGCCATCCAAAAGACAGAGAACAACAAATGTTGGCGAGGCTGTGGAGAAAGGGGAACCCTCCTACACTGCTGGTGGGAATGTAAGTTAGTTCAACCATTGTGGAAAGCAGTATGGAGGTACATCAAAATGCTCAAAACAGACTTACCATTTGACCTAGGAATTGCACTCCTAGGAATTTACCCTAAGAATGCAGCAATCAAGTATGAGAAAGATTAGTGCACCCCTATGTTTATCGCAGCACTATTTACAATAGCCAAGAATTGGAAGCAACCTAAATGTCCATTGATAGATGAATGGATAAAGAAGATGTGGTACATATACACAATGGAATACTACTCAGCCATAAGAAAAGGGCAAATCCAACCATTTGCAGCAACATGGATGGAGCTGGAGGGTATTTTGCTCAGTGAAACAAGCCAAGCAGAGAAAGAGAAATACCAAATGATTTCACTCATCTGTGGAATATAAGAACAAAGGAAAAACTGAAGGAACAAAACAGCAGCAGAATCACAGAACTCAAGAATGGATTAACAGGTACAAAAGGGAAAGGGACTGGGGAGGATGGGTGGATAGGGAGGGATAAGTGAGGGGAGAAGTAGGGGGGTATTAAGATTAGCATGCATGGGGGGGTGGGAGAAAAGGGAGGGCTGTATAACACAGAGAAGGCAAGTATTGATTCTACAACATTTTGCTATGCTGATGGACAGTGAATGTAAAGGGGTTTATAGGGGAGACCTGATATAGTGGAGAGCCTAGTAAACATAATATTCATCATGTAATTGTAGATTAGTGATACCAAAAAAAAAACAAAACAAAACAACAACAACAAAAAGGACTGTTCCTGTGTGGTAACCTCCAATGAGTTCTACACAAGGGTATAAAGGGCATATACAAGTGTAGGCAAAGGGTCTGTTTGTGTTTATACAGAGGATCAAAGCCTAATTGGGCTACCCTGAAAATGAACTAAGATACGATATGAAAGAGAACTTCCAACATCAGCACTCTCTGGAAGACTCATGCCAGAAGATGGTCATGAAGAAATCCCAACAAAGATCAACGCACTGCTACAGCTGTAGATGCACTCATCCCACCAGCTCCTGGACTTGCCATGGGAATGAAGGAGATATCTAAGCTGGCCTGTGCATACAGTGAAACAACAAATTTGACTGGATCTATACTGTTGGAACTCAACCAAGAATTAGGAGAAGTGCAAATTGTAGCGCTCCAAACTCTTACAACTACAGACTATTTACTGTTAAAAGAACATAAGGGATGTGAACATTCCCCAGGAATGGGTTGTTTTAATTTGTCTGATTTCTCTCAGACTGTTCAAGTCCAGTTGGACAATATCCACCATATCATAGATAAGTTTTCACAAATGCCTAAGGTGCCTAACTGGTTTTCTTGGTTTCACTGGAGATGGCTGGTAATTACAGATATGCTTTGGTTATGTAACTCTACTCCTATTATGTTAATGTGTGTGCGCAATTTAATTAGTAACTTAAAACCTATACATGCTGAAGTTACTCTACAAGAAGATATGTCAAAGAAATAATCAAATCTTCCCATGTTTTCTTCCGCCTGCTACTTTTATAGCTTTTCTTCTTCCTTCCTAATTACAACCCTTAAATAGAATTCGTGCCTCATATCAAATTTACCGAGTATCATAATTCTTCCAAGTGGTAAAGATACCTCAAGACAAATGCTGGGCATAGAAGCCACAAGGCATATATATGCAAAGAAATAAAAAGCTAACCATTTCAAACAATAAGGCTTCTCTCTCACTTACCAACTTAACATTTCCCTGTATGGCCCCGGAAGATGACTGCTTAGCCAGAGACGGGTAAGATTCCTCAAGGGAGGAACAACCTAAGACAGGCACAGTCACAGAGGGGTCATCAGGTGAGAAATTGGGGGTCAACAGAGGTGAGGCTTAGAACCTCACCCCCCCGTTCGTTCTGAGAGAAATCTTCTGCATACGTGGATGTTTTATTGCCCTTTTCTAGCTTGGACTAACACATAGTCTACAGGCACACACCTGATCATCTACATTTGCTCTCTTACAACACTAAACTATGTTTTCTACGTTTATCTTGTATCTTCCTACCACTTCAGCATTTTACTAAAAATAATAATAATAAAGAGAGAAATGTGGTATCCACATATAAATCAAGTATAAAAACCAAATGAGTATTCATATTTGAACTGTTTATAGTTCATAATGCATGAGCAAAACCGAAAGTTTCTGTGATGACTGCCCTTGTACTGTTCACCATGTAACTTATTCATTATGTAAGAATTTGTTCTCCATGTAAGAACTTGTTCGTTATGCCTCAGAAGATTGGAGACTGACGAAAATTAGGCTTGGGGTGGATTAATGATTGTGCATTGAGCATTGACTCCCCTATACAGAATTTTATTGTCGTTAACAACCATTTGATCAATAAATATGAGAGATGCCCTCACAAAAAAAAAAAAAAAAAAAAAAGACAGACTTCCAATGGTAAAATAAATAAGTAACCGGGATATAATGTATAGCATAAGGAATATAGTCAAGATATTGTAACAGCTTGGTAGGGGGATAGCTGGAACCTAGAATTATGTATATAAATGTTTTATCACTGTGTTGTACACTTGAAACTAATGTAATGTAATACTGTGCGTCAACTACCCTTTAATAAAAATAATTATCTAAAAAAAAAAAGAAGACAGCTTTTTTTTAATGATTTTGATCAACACAGATAATCAGAAATTTTACAGGAAATCTAGATGATCTAGTTTGGTTATAATTAGATTCACAA
Organism: Manis pentadactyla; assembly: GCF_030020395.1. Lineage (NCBI taxonomy): Eukaryota > Metazoa > Chordata > Mammalia > Pholidota > Manidae > Manis > Manis pentadactyla. Next base: position 148,441,328 of record NC_080024.1, on the reverse strand, counting down.
CTATAAGCTCCCTCCCCTACAACTTCTAGCTGTGTAGTCCTACCTGATAATGCCTTTGGTAATTACAACCTTCATTTCTACCCTAAGATAACTTTGAAAAGAAAATGAGCCATATTAAACTGAATTAATGGTAGGTTTTGGCATTTTAGTGGCAAAATCTGACTGACCTTTTTTATTTTAATTATGGTTTAAAGGAAGCAAAGACTTTGAATTGTTGATTTTATGTGGAGAAAATGCATTTGATAATTTATAGTTATTCTGAGTATTATAAGGAACCAAAAATAACTGCCAAAATGTATTTTGAGAAATTTGAACTTATTTGCATCCCACAGAGCTGATTCATGTCCAAATTCTTTTTGAAGCCACCAGGAGTTCCACATTTCCAAGAGAAGGTAACAAGAAGATAAGAACAAGGGTCTTCACAATTCACTCTGCTTATAAAGATATTATGAAAATGGGTTTTTTTATATATATGAAAAACAAACTCTATTTCCTTTCTTCTAAGATTGGAGCCAACTTTAAGCAATCTATGTATTTAGAGAAAACTTCTACAGTTTTTTTTCTTCCAAAGTCTATAAGATATAAATTTTACCATGATAAGTTGGCTCTTCCCTAAGTAATTAATATTTGGGATTCACCATATTTTCTTTTCTGTGTCTAAGTTTTCCAATTAAGAAATTTAAATTTTAACTCAATTTTTTAACATAACCTATTTTCACGATGAAAAGTTCTTTTCTGGAGCAGTGAACATACTTTAGTTATCAGGAGGCAGAGACTCTCTTGGTGAGAGATGCTGCTAAGGTAAAAGTAAATGCATCGAAAATGCTCACCAACACTGTCTAGCAAGCTGAAATTTAAAGCAGAGCGAATCCCCACACTGCATTTCTACGTATTTTATTTCAACTTGGCCAAGAGGTATAAATTCTCCCTGAATGAGTAGGAAAGAAAGGGGAGTAGCAGAAAAGGCAAGAATGATGTTAAGAGCTAGAGAAGCAGACTGTGGAAGAGTGTGAAGCACATGATTCAGTGAAAGTAATGGCCTGGAGCGCAGCAACCGGCTGGCAGCCCATTACGGGAGGAGAGATAAAAGACACTTAATACCTGGGACACAGGCTGGCTGGTTTTGTAGACGAATTTTTTTGTCACATGGTTAGGGGACGTTAAGTGAGAACTGCCAAGGTGAGGAAAGGACTAGACGACTAGCCAAGTGCTGTGTGTGCCTTGAAGCGACTGGAAACCACTACTTCCTGTGTGTTTCAAATGGCCAGTTCAGGGTGATAGAAAGTCACAGGGGGAAAGAAAGGATTCTGCATTTCATTCTCCCTGTAAATGGACAAGAAAGCAGGCACAGTGATAATTAAGTAATACTCTTAGGGAAAGGCACACTGTTATTCTTTAAAACGGAACTCCATGCAGCATGGCAGCTACAGCTAATAATACTGTTTTGCCCATTTGAAAGTTGCCAAGAGACATCTTAGAAGTTCCCATCACAAGAAAAAATGTTATGTGTGGTGACAGATGTTAACTACCTATCATGGTGCTCATTGTACAATACATACAAACAGCAAATCATTAAGTTGTACACCTGAAACTAAGAGAATGCTATATGTCAATTACACCTCAACAAAAAAAGAACTTCCTTAAATATATATATTTAGATTCAGCAGTTTATCAGCTCCCATCACGAGAATATCATGGAATGTGAATGATAAAGGTTAGATTCTAACACAGCCTATAAGTCTGTGCTCTTGCAGGTCTCTTGGGAGGGCTCTAGAATCACTCCTGGCCCCTGAGGTAGACTGTTCTACTTTGACCTTGAATTACCATGTTAAACAAACCCAGTGAATTACACAGGCCAGCCTGTGACCTTATTATTCACAATGTCTTAATGCCCAAATTTTATTTACTGTACATGTAACTGATCTTGTTGGCCACCAGCCATTAATAATAAGGTCTCCAAATTCAAAGGTCTAAAAAATATTATAGACATGATTTCTCTGACATTTGTAATCTCTGTGTTTAAAGACAGAATCATCTACCTACTAACCGTATTTCTTCCAGTCTAATCATACACATATATAAAAAATAAGCTGTATTTCTAAGCATATCCATCACAAACCATTCCTCTAACTAATTGCAATAAGTTTAAATACTGCTTAGTACATAAAATAATGCCTACTTTCATCTGAAGGATCTCAAATATAGCATTAACCATAAAACACAATAGATTATCCATAACTCACTTCATGTATAATTAATATGCAGCAAAGTAGTTGAATATAATGCTTATATGAACTTCATGTGTTGCAAATACTTTTATCTCATTTATTCTCAGTAAGAGAATTGAATTGTAGATATCATCACTCTCATTTTATATTACTCCCATTTTAGAGATAAGGAAGCTAAACTTTAGTAATATTAGGCAACTTAACCAAAGTCTATCACATAGTAGGCATAGGAAGATTCAGCAATAAAACTCAATTTGATATATACTGTACTTATCCATCATGTGATCAAATTAAGCTATTAATTTTATCAAGATGAGCATTTGTATTTTCCAAATTACCAAAATAGCTAGATTTTGTGAGGAAGATCAAGAATGTGGTCATCTAATCAGTACAGGTCAAATATGTGTCTGTGAAAAATAATGATTAGGTTCCTTCTTCTCATGATTTTCTGCCTGTCCATTCTTCCACATCTTCATCGATAATTTTTTGTTCTGTTCTGTAAAAACTTCTGCTCATGGCCATTATCTCAACTAAAAAAAATATATATATATATATTCTATATAATGAAGTGATCAAAAGTGTACTGAGGTCACAAGTTATTCTTACAAGTCTGCTTCTTCAGACCACCAACTTAAAAAGAATCGTTTCATCTTTTCATATACATAATCTAAAGTCCACCAATTCTCTGCTACTTTTTCTTAAGCAAATATAGATGGCTCCCTGCTGCTTTTCATTTATCTCTTTTGTCTTTAAATTCTCTCTCCACCTCAAATTATTTTACTGCCCTTTTTCTGTCTTTTAGCCAATCAAGAGGTTTGGGGTTGTTTTAAATACATGTATTTCCATCCTGAACCTTTTACCATGAACAGCAATCCTGAACTGCCAATACACGGCATGCAAGAGCTAAACACAAACTCGTTTCCTGTCACATAAGTGATTGTATCTGATTAACTTAAAGGGAAGCACGGAATATTTCTTGTTACCTAATCAAGGAGCCACAAAATTTCTCTAAGAAAAATAATAACAGCATCGCCCAGTAGCTTCATGTGCATTTGGAATTTAAATAACCTAGAGACATGCATTTTCATAATTTTAAATTGACTTACAGGGATTATTTCCATACAAGCATTCTGAGTGATTATGTGAAGGTTATAATTTAAAATAAGTGTGTCTTAAAATTTTAAATTATGTTTATTTCAAAATGTCAACCTCACCCAGGCAACTGATTTAAAACCAAATTAATGGGAATATTTTAGCTGCCTTAGGAAAATTTTACATTCACACAATGTGATTTCACCTAATAACTACTTATTCCTTAGGAGTTGAATATTATAGACCCATCTACTGAAAAAGTTTGACTGAACTGTTAAATGTTCACTAAAAATGAATGAAATTAAAAGCAAGACTCTTAGTCAATAACAGTGCATAATGGTTATTGCTTACTTTCTTTACAAGAAAACAAGATTGTGAGATTTAGTAAATGTACTAAACGTACTATATGGTGGTGCTATTGATAAACATGGCATGGCTCTAAATAAAATATATATGCACACAAACACTTGTATACTCACATATCCTTTCTTAGAGAAGAAAAACACTGTGACTGGGCTAAAAAAAAATCCCAATCCACTTTCCTCTGAACCTTTAATTTATTCAGGTGTCTCTGTGTGCAATACAGTATCAGTCAGTATTTTTAAAATACTAGCATTAAAGGAAAGTAATAATAAATATAATAAAGACGACCTTGACTTATGTAGATACCCATCAACCAAAATAGACTGTTCACTGTTAACCAATGTGTGTTCAAAAGAAGCAAAACCCATGGAGTAAACAGCAAATATTCTTCCTCAGTCACTCAGAGCTGAAAATTCACCCATAAATTCATCAGTTTGCTGTCCTTCTTTTTCTCATAAAACTGCCTTCCTTTTCTCATAAACTGATGCATAAAACTGACCAAGGGAAGGGTAGAAATGCAGATGTATAGATTTCTTGCCAGTGCCCACTGCTTAGAAAACTATCCCCAGCACTAAACACCAACAAGAGAAATTCAGGAAATGTGTATAACTATGGAAATAACCAAGCCTGCAGTAGCCCAGAGACTGGGAACATGATATGAGGATAGTAGGGGTAAGGCCACGCTCCCCTGAAGTGCCCTGCAGGTCAGAAGGTGCTCGAATGGAAATCCTCTACCCAAATATTCAGACAAAAGTTGTGAAAAAAGCCTCAGTTTGGCTACCACTTGGCCACCAAACAAATGGACCGCAAATGGCACACGCTAATGTCACATCTGACTTGGCTCACATTCACTTTGAACCACAAGGAAAACTTAAAAAGCAAATTTTAAAAAATGATCCAACAAACAAGACTGCCATGGAGAAGAGTGGGTTTGAATTGCTCCTAATTCAGAGACAACAGGCTCAGTAATTTCACTTGGTACTTTTTAAACTACAAGTATTGGAAAGAGATATGTAAGCACAGAGTGAGTACAGGCATCAATTACACAGTACCCCCAAAGAGAAGCTGAAAAAAGTCAACTGGCTAGAAGCACCCACTACTCCTCACTTATTAATGAATATCCCTGTTGTAATTTTGGAAATAACACTTTAACTAGTGTGGCCACAACCACAGTAAGCCAGGATCTGCAGACTCATCTATTTCCAAGAATAAAGCATCACTCCCCGAGTTACAGTCTCACAGTATGGATAATACCTGGACTGCAATTTCAGAGTGGCTAAACGCCAAAACCTTCATAAACCATTTCAGGGAGTTAACTGTGTTTTCCATCCCTGAAGCAAACACAGCAATTCTCCATCCAATCACAGACATTCATGATAATCATTCATCAACTTCAAAAGGCCAAAAGCCCTACCTTTCCTACATAGAGAGGGTCTGAACCCATGTACTCCTCCAGCACAAAGAACTGATTCCACACCCAGCTGCGCTTGGTCCGGGACCTCCCTGATTGGAAGTAGGGCTTTGATCTGGATCTTGAGAGTTCTGCTTGACTCATCCCAGAAAAACACAGGAAAAGAGCTATCAGCTGCAGGAAATGGCAGAACTCCACTTTGCCCAACTTCATCTTTTTTTTTTCTTTCTTTTTCCTGTGTAAGAAAAAAACCTTGACAAGAGAAAAGGCACAGTTCCAGTCGGCTCAGTAGCTCTTGCCTCCAGCAGGGTGTCAGCTGTGAGTCCAGAGACAATAATGTGTAGAGTGTTCGACTGGAAGCGGTCAGCACTGCTGAATAACCTTCCCCAAAGAATGGTGGAAAAGGGACCTATCAGAACAAAGAGAAGAGCTAGGGTCAGACACCAAAACACACCATAACTTTTAATCAACATTTACTAGAATAGTGGTTTTCCCAAGACAGCACTATTTGTGTAATCATTAAAATATTAATCACAAACTTAGAAATTTATCATAGGTGTTGCCATACATACTTATAAATGACATAAATACTGCAGATGCTGAATCACCCTTATTTCATAAAACAACCTTAAAAATTCGTGTTCCTTCTAGGACATTCTACTGGGGTATATGGTTTAACACAAATGGACCAACATCAGTTAAAAAATCATTTTAATGCCAGCCTTCATTATTTTTTTTCGTTTATGTCACAGTCATTCATTGGCATTAGAATATGAAAGCAAAACAGCTCCAAGCAGGGATTTAACCAAATGGGAAGGACATATGCTGGTTTAAATCTCGTCTGTGAAACTAAAGAGGAATAAATAAGTATGAGGTGAATCAAAACCGGTTGATTGATTCTGAGTCACAGAACACCAGCTGTTTTGATGTGTTCTCATTTGATTGTGATCAGCTGAAAAGCTCAGTAGTTTCCAGTTTCCACTCTTCAAACTTACTGTCACATATGCTGTGTGGTAGGTTATTCTATTGCACTGCAGTTATATGCTATGCCACAGATATTTACCGAACATCTTGAAGCACAGCTTGCGCACAGTAGGGCCTTTGTCCCCTAAATAGTTATGGGATTAAACCATATTGATCATCCATAGAGGAGAGAAAACTCAACTGTACTTATGAGCCCCATTCATCGTCAGCATGTGCCCAGGACCTACTTTCCTAGAAGCACGGAAAAAAAACTTATTCTAATGTCTACTTATTTTGGATACAGGATCCTGATTATGAAAGAGATATACTATCAGGTATAAACAAATATCCAAACACACCCCAAAGCACAGAGGAATGAGAATTTATGATGAAATGCTCACTTAAATCAAATTATGAATTTGACTACCTATCAATAAATTAACAATAGGAAAATTAAGGCAAAGGATTCACACTTGCTTATTTTTTTTTTAAGGCAGAAGTGAAAATACAATTACAGAAACACGAAACCAAAAGATAGCTCCCCAAAGGCGAAATACGCCATCTTAACAAGCTTTTCCAGCTCTCTACCTGTCTCTTATGTAATAGGAGTGTCTGTTACTCATTAGATGATTTCTGACAGCCAAACTGCTAGGGAAAATGCCTTTATATAGAAGGTGAAATTTACTGAAATGTTAAAATAGTCCACACAACTGCAAGACACAGTTTGCATCAGCTTTAAGCTCTACCGACATGAACATATTCGTGTTAACATCTATAAAGTTTTGAAATACAAAGTTTGGAATCCCCAAAGGGCATTCCAGGGTGACACATCACATCAAGCTGATGTATATACATCAATGTACAGCTAATGGATGTACGCTGACAATCACCAGAAGACGGTAAACTATTATTGGAGCATATTAATGGCAGTCTTACATCAATCACATTTTCCCCGAATCCAGATCTCTCTTCTAAGGATCAAAGATGAAGTTGGTCCATTTAGAAATCATGCTAGTAGGGCTACACATAGAATTATAAACACCAAGGCACTTGGGGTCATGGATTGATATTCCACTGTAGGTCCCTGAATTACACTGAAAGCTCATTGGAGTGAGGTTTGGGATAACCCATCTAAGACAGTCTCTCTGTACTTAAAGAAGACAAGTAGATGTGTAGAACTGGTGCATGAGGGGAGTAGCCTGGAGTAGCACAAGCCAGGAATCCTGCCCAGGCACTGGGAGTGAGTAGTCTTTAGTAAGCCAGCCGTCAACATGGCCGGGGCGTGTCCTGCAGCTCCTTCATGCTAGCGGCAAACCAGGTTGCTGGGCACAGGAGGGTGGAAAGTTGTGGGGACATGCCTGGGACTGGCATGTGGAATGGTGGCCAGAGAACATTTCCAGGGTGGCCACTCTCCTTTCCCAAGACAAACCGAATTTCCTCCTAAAAACGATGACATCAATATTTTGGTCAGCAGGACTATTTTTTTTAAGTGGACATAGTTAAATTACTTTATTTAGGCTACTTTATGGATTAAGTGAATCTGGTAATATTGCTCCCAGTGTGAAGTTAGATCCAATTTCTAGAAAACTCAGGAGGAAATAAACTTCTGGAATTTAAAATTTGGGGAGTTATTAAAAACGATATAGTGGTAAAGACTGTGGGCATTTGCATTATGTAAAGATTCAAACTTTGAGTCTGTCATGTCTTAGCCAGGCAATTTTGGACAAGTTAAATTCTAAGAAGTCCCAAAGATGAAGCCTCTCACTTACAAAACGAAAATGATAATAATTGCATCTACTTCATAGGATTAAATAAGCCAATAATGAAAAGCTAAGGATGGCACCTGATACAGCTAAAAGCATTAAAAATATAACTGTTGGATTATTATCATGATGATATTTTTCAGTTCAGTACTAATGTTAAAATTAATGTTACTTTGTGATTTTAGTTTTCATTTTAATGTTATCTGTGGGAAACTGTTTTAGACAACTGTTACACTGAATGAAAACATTCTTGATAGTTCAGTCAGTGCCAGAGAACTATATGGATCATAAACCAAAAATTCTGGATGGATACAAAGGCACCAAAGTGCCTTCTTTAAAAATGAATATAGTATTTTCTTTCCTAAAGAGATGTCTTCTGTAATATCTGTAAGTCAAAGACTGGTATCAGAATTGGAGAAAACTGAGTTCACTCAGGACGTTCTCTTGTAAGGAAGAAAAGAAACATAATCTGGACGAGGAACAGGATCTCTAGGGTATTTGTTCTAGAACCTCCCCTATTTGCTGTGTGACCTTGGATCCCTCTGGGATTTCATTTTCCACATTTGCAAAACGATGGAGCTAAACTAAATTATCTGGTAAAGTCTGTTTTTTTTTTTACAGGTCTTAACTTTTCTGCTTTTGACAATTATATAGGATTGATTTTGTTGGCTTTTTTTCTTAGCTGTGAAAAAGTGCACATTGTTAATAATTAAAGGGTAGAAAGATTTAAGTCATAGGAATGTAAAAGGAGCATTTGGCATGTTTATGAAATTTAGCATGCATTTTAACAGAAGAAGGGTAAATCACTGTTCTTGCCTCTCAAAGACTGTTTCTCCTCCATACAAGGTGCTGGAGTTATTAAACTAGCTAGAATATAAAAAAGAAGTGAGTTACAGAACATGCTATGGATTACAGTCATTAAGAAAACATTTGTGAAGGAAAGCTAATGGAGACTTCTGTACTTTCCAACTTAAATCAAGGGCTTAAAATCAGCTAATATTAGAAACCTTTATGAAGAGAGATGTCTACCTTGTCTTTGTATCATTATGTCTGAACAGAAGTAGGCACTTAATTGACATTCAGCAAATATTCACTGTATTTTTTTTCATTATGACCAACCTCATTTTTTAATATGGAAAATTAACCATATAAGTCGATATATAAACTCCTTGGTAACTCTACATGTTTAGGAGTCACAATCACTTTGAAAACAATCCAACTAGCTCTTCAAAGTATCTGTGGTATTTGCTGGGCTCTTTGGCCAAAGTTTCTTTACCTTTCTTGAAGGTCTACAAAGAGTACACAAGTAGACTTTCACTGGCTTTGTGTTCATTATTGGATGATAAAGTTCTCTTTTATGAGGCACACAGATGCCTTTGCAATACCCTTTGTGGGTGCACTTGTGAAATCAGAAAATCACGTGGGAATGATTGTGATCTGAGTAGGAGTTTGTAACGAGTTCATCAATATTTTTGGTAGTCCCTAACTCTGCCCAGAGTACATGTCCAACACAGCAAGGGGAGGGTCTGCTCACAGCCAGGTGGCCCCTTTACCAGACTTCCCCCCAATCCTTCCTTTCAACCAGATATGGTCTTCAAGGTGACAACCAGTATAGCTGTACAAACTAATTCACTGTCTTGAGTTGGAATATCAGGAAAGAAACGAAGGGCCTTGAAGCATTATGAACTTGAACTTGAGATTCTCTCCTGCATAACCTTTCCAATCAGCCTTCCTGTTTTCACACACACATCAACATGTAGCAAGGGGCCACAATAACATCTTTTACGTAAAAATGAACTTGAGCATACAACCAGTCACATTGCTGACTTTTTTCACCATGGATTAAATATTGCCTCCCAAATCTGTACCCCAATGCAAAAAAAAACAAAAAAACTGCACCCTTTCTCCTTAGATCCATATTATCTTCTCCCTTTCTTCTACCTCCTCTCCTATCCGAGTTTCCTGTGGACATGTGAACAAGGGGAAAGTCACATCAGAAACAAGCAGAGACTTCTGTACCCAAGCTGGGCCATCGTGTCTTCTGTGGGAAAGCTTAGGAGAGTGACCTTCTGGAGGTCTGGAGAGCTCACCTGTTCACTGTTACTAGCTGTATAGCACAGGAAAGACGGTACAGGAAAAACATGATGTATTGCTACATGGTTAGGTAAGTTCTACAGATACGTGTCCACTCCTGGACAGTGACAGGTGTGTAGTATTGTAACTGAGGAAAAAAACAATAGGAATAGGTTATATCTGAGAACTAAATAGGGGCCAGCCACAGGTGTTTGAAAAGAGGAGGGGTGATGGCTACCGGACTAATCATCTAAAATTTAAAGATTACCTGAGGAAGATTTATTTAGTTTTCTGTTCTGATATTTTAAAGCTAAAACTTTTCAAATTTATAATACATATTTTTTTAATTTTGCCAAACTATATATACATAGAAATCACCACATATAATACTGTGAACAACACAACACATCTTAATCAAAAGAATATAAAATGAAACCTCTCAAAGGAAATTTTAAGTGGATTAAATTAAAATGGGGAAAAAAGGGGGTGGAATCAGTCAAGCGGTATTACTGAATCAACATCATTTATTAAAGTGAACTGAAATCACTTTATCATGCTCCCTTTTTTGTTCCAATTATTTTTGTTCAACTAAGTGGCAAAGAATTATTTCCAAGTAGATAGTTTATTATTCATTTAACCTTAATAGCCAATATTATTTTACCCAAACGAATTCATTATTATAAAATTTTCTTGGATTTTCTGCTCCACTTAACATCTGAAACCACTTTTAAAAATCAAATAAAGTGACTAGTACGCTCTTAATCAAATGTTTTGTTCATACCAAAAAACACTAACAATCCCTTAATAACAAAAAATGTTTTCTATGCATCGGCATACCAATTTTTCATCAGCAGAACCATAAATCTTCCAGAGCCTGTTCCATCGAAATTAAAGACAAAATGCTAAAAACATGATGGGGAGCATAAAATGTACCATATCCAGACATTCACATTAATACATGACCACAAGAACAGTTTTAAATATATGCCTAATTCCCAATTTATATATGCTAAACTGTTTTAAAAGGTACACAGTACTATATGCCTTCTACAAGTAACTTGAGCTATAACATAGGACTCCTAATTATTTTAAAATGAAATATATTATGATTTTAGGTTTTGTGGCACTTAAACTGGAAAGCGTTCTTTGCAATCCAGTATAAATAACCAATGGCTTATCTCAGTTATAGGCTTTATACCATCACAGTTTCTCTAAATTACAGGCAAGGAACAGATGCTCATGTTCTCTGTGTCTGGAGTTGCATCAGACAAACAGGTCTTCTGAAACTGTTTTGAAATATACTTACTGTAACCACACTAACTTGCAGGTTATTATTCACTGGTAATTTAAAAGACTTGAAGCAGTCATGCCTCTCTTTTAAAAATGGGTACCATTCACAATTATGTGGAATATGATAGTCCCTAAATAAATTCCGTAATTTGCATCTCCTAGAAAAACAATGGTAAGAATGACATTTGTGCACTGTTACTGTACTTGATAGAAAATAATCCATGAGAATCCAAAAAAGCCCATAATGGATGAAGGCCAAGTGTCTCCAGAATCTACCTGATGGTCCCCGAGATGTTTTGCTGGCCAATCTGTTAAACATAGGTACAAGAAATCACAGTTGTAACAATAACAAAAATGGAAACAAAAATCCTGCTGTCGGCCTACCAGGAGAAAACTCATTTCCAAGACGGCTTTAAAGTTGAACTACATTTAGACAAGTAACATGTTTTTAATGGATCCTCATGAAGGATGAACAATATACATGCTTAAAAGTGGAAATAATGTCACTTCACAGCAGTGCTTCCAGAGCACTAGGGAAATAACTGCTAATAGTTTAAGAACAACCTTCCAGTTACTACTTCTTTTGTCTAGTCTGGCAAAAGCAGTTTGTTCCTTCCTTGGATATTCCTTGGCCATTTAATGGCATTCATTAAAGTCAAGGAAGATCTTGCCCCGATTCACCCATGTCTTCTTCAAAGACCTTCATTTACCCTTGTTTTCTCATGACAGGAGCTGCCTGTCACTGCGGAGGTCCTCACTGTGACTTATTTCTCTACACATACTATTCTGCCTCATACAAATGATAATACTTGTTCATTACTACTTTTATTTATTTTTAAATAAATCCACTTGATACAATTGGAGAAATGCAAAAGGGGGAAAAGATATGTTCTAATCTCCCATTCATGAAAAAACAGGTGTTATAAGACCACGACAGAGAGAAAGTAATCCAGGACAAGGAGCATTTCAAGAGCTGTGGCCACACTTCATCTCCAACCACTACATACAAACAGAGCTCTCAAGGACAGTGTCTGGGGGCTAGATAGGATGTTACTTCTGTGCTGAAGAAGGCAATTGTGTGGTTCTCCTAAAAGGTTCATGTTGAAATAAATAAAAACATAAAGAAGTCCCCAAACCCACTGTTCCCGATGTTTGAAGAGTCAAAGAACCACAGAACTGGCACAGACATTAGAGAAAACTAAGACTGTCTTTTCTTTCCTAAGAGCAAAAGTGAAATCTATAGAACCCCAGTGAAATGCCCACGGTCACACACCTAGTTACTAATGGGACTAGGAATGATTGAATGCAATGGATAATTTTAAGTGTTTGATAAATATTTCTCATTCTGAATGAAGATCTTTTTCATGTGTTATCCTTGGAATGTATCATCTTCTCCAAAAGCCAAGAAAAGTACATTTGATCTTACTCAAATTTTTATATGACCATGAGTTTGAATTTTCAAAGTAGAGGATCATCAGGATTTCCATCCAGAAGGGTCAGGAGTGCAGACTAAGAGTAAGAGGGTGAAGAACAATCTGTTGTTTAGGACTGTATGTTTACACATTACCAAGAAAATGGTGAGGAGTATCCACCTTTAAAATTGCCTTCTTCCCGGTGATCAAAACAACCCTGGTGATCAAAATATAACTTCTATTGCTCTGTGACTGTACAGGAATTAACTATTTCCACTGGAATGTGAACAGTTCACTGAGTGTTTCAGAAGTAGGGTACCAACTCAGGAAAATATCTCAGGAAGTAAGACTACAAATGTCTGATTATTTGGTTGTTACTACAAATCCTGTGTTTTGAAATGACTGCTCCTAACATGCATTACAATCACTCTAGATTTAATATTGCCATCTTTAGCTTCCATTGTAGAACTATACTATCACTTGTTTCAACTGTAAACCATTTAAAGTTTAACATGAAGTTCAGTCATTTTAATATTGATGCAAAAGCCCTCTCCTTTTGTACTTAAAAAGTATAATTTTTTACATTTTAATTAGTGAGGCTGGAAACACTATGTGATATGTGACTTCTCACATAAAGAAACTGTGATCAAACCCATTAGCTCCCTGGGCCAGATAACATTACAACCACAGACCACAATCTCCTACCGTTAACTGGCCTAAATATTCAGGCAGGGGCCCTAGAAATGAATCACATAGCCTGTCGTGTGCATCTGGTTATCATACATGGAATAAAAACTTCTGTAAGTGGATTACAGAGGCAATTTCAACTAAACACAAATAACCTCTGTCATGGGTGAAAGGAATGAAAAAGAGGGACAATAATTTATAATTAACTAGAAGAAGCCTATGTAAATTAAAAGGGAAAAGTGACAAAGCACAGTCCTTCTGAGGCACTTACGTACATAAGAAAATGGTAAAATTATGCTTAAAGGGATTTTTCTTTTATACTTTCACAACATAGCTCAGCTGTATCAATTTTAGTATTTAATTTACCCTTGCATTTACATTGAGCCGGTTATGATTACATAACTTCAATAAAAGACATGTTTCAGTAAATGCAGCACAACAGCTGAAAAGAAATTCTACCAATGAAAATGAATATATGGACTGCACAGTCAGTATTCATATGTCTGCATATTCATTTGCACTGATAATTTGTCAATGAGGAGTCTTGCAGAACGACAAGAGGGGGTGTTTGCCCGGGTATCTTTCTGCAGAAGCAGCAAATCCCCAGAGGAGGCACTCGAGTATCGCTGGTTACAGCGTGATCTGCTTGTCAGAGGCTGAGATGGTCACACACGGGACTCTGATCACATGTCTTCTTCCCTTGTCCTCAGCTCCCCTTTTCCACCCCATTTAGAAGCAACTTATCCTTTCATGCCAAGGAGAAAAGCTTCTATCACAGTCCCTTTGCAATCAGCCAACGCCTGCTACTTATTTTAGAAGTTTCTGAAATTCCCAATTTAAGCTGAGGCTTTGAAGCCTTGCAAACAAGTGATAAACATTTTGTGTGTGTGTGAGAACCCCGTGATGCGACACAAACTACTAATGCAACAAATGCAAAACCTTACTAAGTCCAGAAAGGCTGGAATCTCTCAGGCATAACTATTCACGACACTGAACAATGTATGGGTTCAGTACTTTATGAGAGATTTCTAAAAGATCTGACAAAGAATAACTTGACACAAAGATGTATTCACGTGCTCATGTCAGTAACCACTCAGAAGTTTGCATCAGTTTTGCCATAAAAAAAAAAAAACTAAAATGCTGAATGATAGGGAGACCAGCAAAGAAATCATACCCAAGGAGACACAGTGGGTTAATTTTTAGATCTAGGAAGGCTGAACAGTGGCCAACTCGGTACACTCTCCACCCTCTCTTCTTCATTGGACACTAAAAACTAGAGTCAATTCAAGGGTAAACTGCAATAATATAGATGCTTCACAATTTCCCTTTTACAAAAAAGGGAAAAGCTCTGTGCTATTAAATCAATAAAAGTAGACTTAAGAGTTGAGTGTGTCAGCTGATAGCACAATTCTAATGACCTACTGCAGCCCTTAATTACAATAATATCTCAAGTGTTATATGTGCACAATATAACACTTTTTATTAAAGCTGCAAACCTGAATAGCAGGATGATGGTCTGCACTACTGATTACTGTTTTCCTTATTTTTCTTTCCACAGACACACTTTCAGCTAGCTTTACCAGATACGACCATTAACACTGGATGCTACCTAATTGCTTCTGCCACTCCACTCCATTTCAAGCACTAACATATGACTCCACAAAGTTGACAGTTTGACTACCTGCCTTAGTTCTTTTGCATCATAATGTCATACTACTCTAAACAGTCTTAAAAATGAAGAAAAGGATTCTTAATGCATTTCCCCTTTACACAGAGTAAGAACAACAACAAAAAAAGAACTTGGGTAAACATAACCCGTTCTTTGGGAAAGAGGTAATTTTTGGTGAATTATTGACAGCTTCCTCTGTAATTACTTTCTTCCTTGTCTAGTTTTTCCCCCTACCAATTTGTCTTTACAGACTCACTTATAATTACTCAGATGTCGCTGGCAGTGTATCAGTGCAAACCGTTCCTTTAAAATAAAAAGGCTGCTACTCCCTCTAAACTCTTTATAATGTATAATTTTACACTGTTAACCTGGTTTTTAAGATGCATACTTGTCACTTAGCATGAGCCATATATTCACACGTTACTTACTCAGGTTTCTATTTCTTTCCCTATAAAGTTCTGTTTATCAACTTCTGTACGAAAAATGATCTAAACGCCTGTCTGGTTTACAGTAATTAGGAAAGGCGAGTCCTACTTAAAGATATCTTACTTTATAAATGATCTAATGAAGAGAAAATATTTCTTGCAAAATAAAAGGCGCTTTAAAGTCTATTCATGGTCTAATTTGCAGATCTCCAAAGCCCTGAGACACCCAATCTTTGATGGTTTCTTCACAGGTCCCCATTTGCCCTTTGCTGGGTAAATTCAGTGCCAATCTTTACTTACCTGAACTGAATCTAAGAAATCCGTAAGGTGAACGATCTAGAACGTGAAGCCAGGACAAACAATAGGTCCTTTCTCATTAATCCAAGCTGGAGGGCTGACTACCGGGCAACTAGCCGCGTACCAGGTGCGCGCACGGAGAAGTCCCCCGTGCATTCGAGACGCAGGGCGCCCTTTTCCCAGCTCACGCCTAAGGGACAGCCATCGAAGGGACGCAGGACGCCGAGCAGAGGCAAGCCCCGCAGAGGCACGTAGCCGCAGAATCCTAACACAGGGAGCAGCAGAGCACCCCTCTGTGAGTTCCACCTTCACGCAAGGTGGAGGACCCGAGCGCTACGGTTAACAGGACCTCTTCCCACGCAGGCACACCCACCTTGTGGGCTCAGACCGCAAAACCCGGCAGCCCCGCCGGCGCCGATCTGGCCCCGTCCATCGCGGGGCACCAGGGGGCCTGCATGGGGTCCCCTGAGGACAGCGGTCCAGAGTGCGGAGCCGCCGGATCTGCCCGCATCCCGCACTCACCAGCTCGCGTCGCCCCTGGCGTCGGGCAGCCCCGGCTGTCGGGGCCGAGCGCCCGCGGCGGGGTGAGCGCGTGTCCCGCCTGGCGGCCGCGGCGCAGGAACTTGCAGGCGCCCCGGGAACTCCTGCCCGGCGGTGCCCTCCCCGGCCCTCCACTGCCCGGGCCGCGCGCGCACTCACCCTGGGCCTCGCTGCCCTCGCGGCGGCGTTCCGCGCCCGCCTCCCGGGCGTTCGCATCCGAGAGGGCGCGCGCTCAGCGGCCGGGCGCCAGCGGGCGCTCCGCGACCCAGGGCGCACAGCCCAGCGCGCGGGGCGGACCGGCGGCACCCGCCGCGGGCTCCTGCTCCGACCGCGGCCCCTCCGCGGGGCCCGGCGCCCCCGCCCGCTCCGAGGTGCCCCGCCGGCTCTCCCGGGCGGCTCGGACGCCGGCACCGGCGCGAGCGGGAGCGCGCGTGCGGAGAGAGGGCGAGAGGGCGAGCGCGGGCAGCAGAGGGCTGCGGGCGCGGCGTGCGAGCCCGGCCGGGGGCCCGCGCCTAGGGCACCTCGCGGAGCCCCAGCGAGGGCGGCTGGAGAGGCAGCCGCTGCCGCCCGCCGCCCGCGCGCACACACGCGCGCGCTCCCCCGCGCCCCGCGCCCCCGCCCTCCCGACACCTCCGCGCCGCCCGCGTCCTGCGCGGGGAGACCGGCGGGGCGGGGGGGGCGCGGACGGTGGGAGGGGCCGCAGCCCGTCCGTCTCGCCGCCAGGTGTTTGCATCCGTAAGAGCCGAGCGGGAGGAGTTCGGAGAATTTTTTCAAGCGCCCTCCGCTCCCACCCCGACCGGTCCTGGATGCCGTGATCAGTTGAGCTCCTGAGGTACGGAGTCAAAGTCATAAAACTATGCAGAACTTACAGTTTTCCTGCGTGATAGTTTTGTCCTTTCAATCTCCTCGGACTGCCCTAGTTCTACTTTCTACTTGCAGAAAATTTCTTCCCCTACTGAGCTTTCTAATGCAAAACTTCCGGGCCGTGTGATTTACGCGCAGTGTGGGAGGAGGACCCTCGCCAGATGGGGAAGGGGATCTGATCTTTTATTTAGAACACGCTGCAGCCAGTAGAGTTGAGCACGTGTTGTTTTCCTCTGTGCTTGATTTAACCTTTGGTGTTCTGTCTTAGGGGTTGGGAAGGTGAATAGATCTTTCCAATTACGTTCGTTTTTATATTTCTCACCGTGTCAGTAGGACTTGCCCTGCTTCTTTTATCCATCCGCAGCAGGGTCTCTTGGGGTACCGGCTATGTGGGCACAGGGTTGTTGATGTCAGCATCCCTACTTTCTCATTCATTCAGGTACACTCTCCCTGCCCCCAATGTACTCCATCCTGTCCATGTCTCACATTTTTACTTTCATCTAGTTAGTCTTTTTTTTTTTGGAGAGCCAGGGAGAGGACAGAGCTCCTGGCTCGCACCAGGAGGGGACAAGAGCCCCCTAGTTAGTATTTAAAACTGAATTATATTCTAATAATTCTAGCAAATATTTTTTGAGCTCTGCATAACTTCCAGATACCATGTTATGCTGTTAACATTGCTTCACTTTAATCTCCAACCCAAAACCTCCCCAGCTCCAGGCCTGCTTGGATGGCTGTTTCATAGTTCATTTCCACTCAGCTGTCAGTCATTGCCCAAAGGATGTTTTCAACAGACCTCCTTATCTCTTGAACCTCAAACCTTCCAATATGCACTACTTTATCAGACACACCATCATTCTCCTGGTACCCAGATATTAAGCCTTGGCTTCATTTGAGGTCTTTAACATGTTTTTCTGTGTTAAAATCCTTTATTGTTTTGGCTAATATCAAACAATCTAGAACTCTACATTTTTCCAGTGGCCGTAATACACATTTGTCTTGCTCTGTGCTTTGTCTAAATAACCTGCTTCTGGGATGGGTCCTATTTTTATATTGTTCTGGACTAAAAGCTTAAGGAGGCCCAAGACTGATTCAGTATGATTAAGACACAGCATTCTATTTGGCCTATAGTAAATATTTGTATCCCATCTAGTAATCACCGCAATTCTGAGCACAACAAGCTATTTGTAAGCTGCTTGTCAATTGCCTGGATCCTTCATCTGTAAGAGATGCTGTTGTGATCAGGAACCATGTACTGCTTCATATTTATTTGTTAGCTTATTTTAACCAAAGGACACCACATGCGAAAGGAAGAAATTTGGTGACCATTTTTTAAAGTATTTTAGTTATACTTTTCCTGGAGTTTTTCTTTATCTGTGCCTCTGCATAAACATTGATCACAAATTTGGGCTTCTCTCCTGAACTAGATGTTTCCGTGATATCTGCCTTTTTAAAAATTTCCTTTAGCCATAACCTTTACACAGATTCTAGAAGGGGTGTAATGACTTCAGTTAACCAGACTACTGTTTCTGGTTCTGGCAGTAACATGCTGTTGATCCTAAAGGAAGATCTAGGTTGCTCTCTACTTAGAGGATACAACCTAGTGGGCAAGGATAAGAACATAAGAACAGGGCATAATTCAGACAGTAACTGAGGGATAGCCTTTATCTGGGGACATCAGGGACAGTCTCTCTGAGGAGATGGCACTCACACTGACATATGACGATGAAAATGAGTTTGACTTGGAAAGATCTGAAGGGAAATGACCTGGGCAGAATAAGCAAGGGCAAATGATGGTGAAAGGAGAAAGTTGAGAAACGTAGAGTATGTAGGAAGGGGAGAGTCAAGATGGACTCTGTTGGCATGGTGGGCAAGGGACCATCAAGGTAGGCAAGGGACTCATCACAGTGGGCAAGGGACACATCACAGTGGGCAAGAGACCATCACGGTGGGCAAGGGACCATCACAGCAAGGGACCATCACAGTGGGCAAGGGACACATCACGGTGGCAAGGGACACATCACTGTGAGCAAGGGACCATCATGGTGAGCAAGGGACACATTTTGCTGGGCCTTCTAGGCTCCTCAGAGGTTAGTATCTCATTCTCAGGAGGAAGCCCAGAATTAGGAAGGACAAATTAAAGAAGTGCTCCCCAGGATTATGCTGTGGTCACATCTAGAGGCAAGGCAGGTTTTATTAGAGTCTTTTTCCTCTCCTATCCTTTTCCTACAACTTTTCGTTGATTAGAAAACATAGTTTTCTGAGAAACACACAAATAAAAGTTTACTATCCTAGATAAATCCAAAGGTGCTGCCAAATGTTTAAGATTCCATGAAATACAAATGTAAGTCATACAGCATATGATTACTTATGAAATTTCATGTGTTTCCATATAATTTTCAAATTTATGTTTTAATATTTCTGTTCTTACATATAATGATCTTTTGTGAATCCTCTCTGCTGAAGGCTTCATTTCTTCAGTGTCATATAAAGTTGTACACAAATTTGATAAATGTCCTCTTTTCT